>NW_028270148.1:28460993-28776803 GCF_037043375.1 Chiloscyllium plagiosum
TTGACTCGCATCTCCAGCATCTGCAGTCTCCTCACTTTCGCCACACTAATTAGAGCTAACTGAACCCTTCAGTAATTAACCACCACAGTAATCACCTGCAAAATTTTTAAATGATCTGTCAAACCAGGTTTCACTCTGGGATCTGACCTGTCCAAAAGGACCATCTTTCAGCTGAGATTTCTTTATTTATACAAGTTGTTTTAGCTCAGATTAGTTACAGTATGGAAACAGGCCCTTTGGCCCAACAAGGCCACACCGACCCACCGAAGCGCAACCCACCCAGACCCATTCTCCTACATTTATCCCTTCATCTAACACTGCGGGCAATTTAGCATGGCCAATTCACCTGACCTGCACATTTTTTGGACTGTGGGAGGAAACCGGATTACCCGGAGGAAACCCACACAGACAAGGGGAGACTGTGCAAACTCCAAACAGTCAGTCGCCTGAGGCGGGAATTGAACCCGGGTCTCTGGCGCTGTGAGGCAGCAGTGCTAACCACTGTGCCACCCATATTGTCTATTAACTCACCTATTTCCAATGAAGTGAACAAATTCAGCAAAGAGGACATGGTGGGTTGGAGAAAGAAAAGCGGGTAGCTCGGGCTAGGGAAGAATAAGGTTCAGCTGGGATAAGGGATAGGCTCCAATAATGGGTTGGTGCAGGCTGTCTCGTTTATGAATTTCAGTTTGGAGATAGAAGTGCTCTACCTAATGTGAATGTAGATTCCAGATGGAATAAAATGTTGATTTGTCCACATTGACCAGAAGAATAGAAAAGTAGCATATTATTTAAATACCAGATGGAAGAATTGTGACATAGAGGGATCAGGGTATTACAAGAAAGTAATATACAAGTACAGCAACCGATTAGGAAGGCTTTGAATGTTGTTCATTACAAAAGGAATGGAATATAAATACAGTAAAACATTCCTGCCATGTGGGTTCACCAACACTTTATAACTCTGGAGTACTCTGTATAGTTTAGTACTTATTATCCCTTTTAAGAATGTTTTTAGTTCACAGGCAATCTAGAGAAGGCTCATCAGACTGATATCTGGAATGAGATCAAGGAGGGTGCAGTGGAGGTGATAAGAAAAAGCTGGACCTGTAGCCATTGTAGTTTGTGAAAGAGGTGATTTTATCAAACTACAAGATCCTGAGGGGATTTTACAAGATGAATGCTTTGAAAAAGGAACTAGAACCAGGGAACACTTTTTAAAAATAAAGAGTCTTCCACTTTAGAGAGATGAAATTTTATTTTTTGTTTTAAATTTAATTTTGCCAGTGTGAATCCTAAGTCTTCAGAACTCCTCCAGTGTTATTAATACTTTTAATTTTTTTAAAGCAGACAGGAGTAAATTCTTGACTAATAAGGGAGTTGATAATTATTGGGGCAGACATGCATGTGGAACAGGGGCCACAAATAGTTTAAAGGTGATATTCTTGAATGTAATGGTAGCCTAGAAGGGCTGAATGGCCGCCTTTTTGCTTTTATTTAATCGTTTTTGCAAGGTTTGTTGCTCAGGTTGAGGTTTCGGGTGTAGGTTTGCTCGCTGAGCTGTAGGCTTGATATCCAGACGTTTCATTGCCTGGCTAGGCAACATCATCAGTGGCGACCTCCAAGTGAAGCAAAGCTGTTGTCTCCAGCTTTCTATTTATATGTTTGTCCTGGGTGGGGTTCCTGGGGTTTGTGGTGATGTCATTTCCTGTTTGTTTTCTGAGGGGTTGATGGATGGCATCTAGATCTGTGTGTTTGTTTATGGTGTTGTGGTTTGAGTGCCAGGCCTCTAGGAATGCTCTGGCATGTCTTTGCTTAGCCTGTCCCAGGATAGATGTGTCATCCCAGTGGAAATGGTGGTTTTTTTGGACAACAGCTTTGCTTCACTTGGAGGTCATCACTGATGATGTTACCTAGCCAGGTAATGAAACGTCTGGATATCAAACCTATAGCTCAGCGAGCAAACCTACACCCCTTCTATTTAATCTATTTGAATATTGATAAGCACCTATGAGATGGGAGGCTCAGGAAAAAGAGATCAAGAGGAAATTGGCTCATAGTTGTGGATATCATTAGTAGATATTTTGAATCATTTGTCCAGGAGAGAGGAACAGAAATATCAGAGTTAACCCTCAGCTTCTATACAGTAGAAGCCAAGAAATCAGAGAAGTGGCTTTGCCCATGTAAGCAGGCTTCACTTTGCTAGTATTGGACCTGAGAGAACAAAATAGTATGAGTACAAAGGAAGATGGATTCAGTTGAGTGAAGAGAGCAGAGAAATTGAGATGCATGGTACTAATCTTCCAATATGCAGGTCAGAATGGCCATCCAATTTGAAATGGATGAAGGGCACTTTCCTAGTTCTCTTCAATATTTGAAGCCAATCTCTGACTGAGACAATGGCCCTGACTCACTTTTTAGATTTTTTTATTAAGGGTGGATGGGTCTTGGATTTTGTTTTGACTTTGCTTTAGTTTGTTGCCTGGGAGAAAACTCTGGCAGACTAGAAGGTCAAAGAGTTGCTGTGAGTATTGGCTCGTGCACCCTCCGATTCTGTGCTCCATTCCCTATCTGTCGATGGGTGGTTTACTGAACCAGCTGAACAGGAAAGATGATGGACAATGAGCATGCTGGCCGCCAGGGATATGTAGCCATTCATGCAAGTGACAAATCTGAGGTCTTTGCCCAGATTATCTGCCCAAAAGAACATTTACTGAAATGGTGAGAATGTTGTATTCAATTATAACGTGTGTGAGAATATGTTTGTGTTGCACACTCAACAGGTCTGGGTTGGTCAGAGTCCAGCCTGGAGCCCAGATGTTTGGCAGTGTTTCCTCAGCTAGCATTTTGAATGGCAACTGTACCGCGAATGAGTGGTTTTTGATAGAAATCAGATTCATTTTAGAGTTCTCCGTACTGCAAAAAGAGTCTTGATTCTGTTTTGGTGCATTTGCACTTTTGAATGCGACTAGCCTTAGTAAAGATGTTTTGAAGTATAAAACCACCGGGAAACGTTATGCAATGCTTGCATTTTAAATGGCTTGAATATTTCAAAGTAAGGCTTCAATATTGAAGGAAAGAAGAGTGAAACAATGACTAGGATGAGTTCATACAAAGATGTGCACGTCAGGTGAATTGGCCATGCTAAATTGCCCGTAGTATTAGGTGAAGGGGTAAATGTAGGGGTATCGGTAGATTGCGCTTCGGCGGGTCGGTGTGGACTTGTTAGGCTGAAGGGCCTGTTTCCACACTAAGTAATCGATCTAATCTAAACATTAAAATGCCCAAATTTTCCTGAATACTAATTTGAGGAGGGCATGTGTTAGAATTTTAAATAGGTAACTTTATCCAGTGAGTACCTGCGTAATATACAATGTGGGGCATTCCTTTAAATTTATCTCCGGTCTAGACTGAACTAGCTTGTCTTGACTAGGGAGCCATTGGCACACACTAACTAAAAAGCAATGCAGTCATAATGAGGGGAAACATGAAATATGTTTTGTCGAGCAGTATTTTCAGGCTGTTTTGATGAGGTTGGGAATAATGTGGCTTTAGGTCCAAAAATGCAGGTGCTAATTCACAGCCTGGTGTCCAGATTGTGTTCCTGACATCAGCCATTTTAGGGGAGACTATTTGTTTAGACCTGGTAAAGCTGCCCATCCATTTGTTAAAGCTGGAATATGGAGATTGACTGACAGGAAATTTCAATTGGCCTCCAACTACTTTTCGTGGTGGGCACCCAACAGCTGAACATAGTACTTCAGACAGTGCTAATGCAGCCATACTCTTTGCTCTCGCTCTCGCTCTCGCTGCTCCCCTTGAGATGGAAGTCCTGTAATTGGCTCCAACATTTGAGCCTGTTATCTGCCCTGAATTCAACGGGGGACCTGTGCCAAATTGATGGGAAGCTTCCATTAAAATCCCAAAGCAGGACTACCAAGCCTCCATTTTTCTTTTTTCCCCTGCTCCAAGGTGAAATGTCCACCCGTGGCTTGACTGGGCTTGCCGCCTGTAGGCCAATGGGCTGCCAACATGTTACTGCCTGGACTTGGGAGTAAATAATTGCTATTTGGGTGACAAAAGTCCAAGTCACAGGCTTCTGCCAGTCGTCTAAACCTAGTCAAAAATCTCAATATGGATTCCCCTGGTTCTTGAATTGCCAAGTAAAAGTAATAGCATCTCAGAATTAGAGGTGGCTTTGGGTTGCCCATCAATTCTTGAAAGGTTTTAGTATCTGATTTTACTACTGATGTGTTCACCCTGTATCAATTTTGTGTCCAGCAGCTTCTAGAAACTGCAACTTCTTTCAGTAGGGACATTATTATCGTGCAGATGATTATGTTAATTCTTTATAAATGACGTTTTTGTTCACATTTTGAAACACTAAGTCTCATTTGAAACTAAATAAGGTTTGACAAGCTGCTAGTCCCTATTATAAATATCAAATGCTGGTGGTTGAACGTTTTCTTCGATTCTTGTCTTGACTTATTTAGTCAAAGTTTGTTCTTTTATTCTTCAAGGTTGAACAGTTTGTTTTTCATGTGGTGTTTGGATCAGGACATCTATCAGTTGGCTTCAAAATGAAGTCGCTTTTGATGTCCATTCAAACTTAAAGCTCACG
Source organism: Chiloscyllium plagiosum (assembly GCF_037043375.1). Classification (NCBI taxonomy): domain Eukaryota; kingdom Metazoa; phylum Chordata; class Chondrichthyes; order Orectolobiformes; family Hemiscylliidae; genus Chiloscyllium; species Chiloscyllium plagiosum. Next base: position 28,465,615 of record NW_028270148.1, read on the forward strand.
GAAGCTGCTGGACACAAAATTGATACAGGGTGAACACATCAGTAGTAAAATCAGATACTAAAACCTTTCAAGAATTGATGGGCAACCCAAAGCCACCTCTAATTCTGAGATGCTATTACTTTTACTTGGCAATTCAAGAACCAGGGGAATCCATATTGAGATTTTTGACTAGGTTTAGACGACTGGCAGAAGCCTGTGACTTTTGGTTTAAACCTTAATGAGATGTTTCTAATATTTGCAATTTAAGGATGTAACAATGCATTAAAATTGGGGGCGGCACTGTGGCACAGTGGTTAGCACTGCTCCCTCGCAGCACCAGAGACCAAGGTTCAATATCCCCGTGTCTGCGTGGGTTTCCTCTGGGTGCTCCGGTTTCCTCGCACAGTCCAAAGATGTGCAGGTTAGGTGAATTTGCCATGCCAACACGCTCAGTGCTATGTGCATTAGTCAGAGGGAAATGGGTCTGGGTGGGTTACTCTTTGGATCGTCGTTGTGGACTTGTTGGGCCGAAGGGCTTGTTTTCACACTGTAAGGAATCTAACCAAATTAACACCACTTAGCTGAAGCCAAACTGGAATTCAACAGGTGCTACAACTGGCTTTATATTTGGAAAATGTGGCAAGTGGAGCATATCTGTTGCAGAATATTCCAATAGAAGTGGATACCATGACCAGATGAAAGAGCTTGGGGCGGGGGGAGAGCCACTTGAGTATAGGCAACTGCGTTGACTTAGTCTGGACATATGCTGATCAGAGGGACTCTAGGTCAGCCACAGCAAAACCCCAAAACAAAGCCAAGCCTTGGCCAAACAGTTAAGTTTCTTCACAATCTGGGCTGGCTAGCCATTGTAGTTGCTGCCAGTATGTGGACTTGGGTCAGCAGAAGAGTCCTCCTAGATCTAAATTTGAGTAAGAAAGCTCTTAGGCCACTGTCCAGAAAACTTCTTCACACCCTGGAAAGTCCACCTACATCTGATTTTAGAACAGTCAAATTGCTTAGTTACATCCAAATCACAGCTAAGCAAGGGAAATGTTTGGTTAAATGGTCATTTGAGTCTAATAGAGATCCATACTGGTGTGATCATGGAACCAGGTTTTAACAACATTTGCTCAATCCCAACTCTTAAGCTTGTGCAAGAGCTTTGCTAGACTGAGAATCTATACCAAGGAATCTTTTACAGACTAAGGGTAAAAAACATCTGTTCCAGTCTCTTGTAAGAAGCAGCTGGTTCACTTACCACTGATTGTAGTAAAAGCTTGGGCCTAAGCTTGATGTAGTGAAATTGGTTGGGAAAGATTGGCTCAACGTTTTTCAGTTAGAAAATGGCTGACTGTGTGAAGTCCTAATTAAGTATTGGAAGTCTTCCAGGAATCTCTAGGAACTGTCTGAGGAGACAAGGCCACTTTGCATATTGACCAGGTAGCTTGCAATTCGACACGCCCCACCCCACCCCATGCCATTTGCCTTGCATGAAAGCATAGAGGTAGAAATCAGAAGGTTGGAAAGTGAAGGAATCAGTGGTTTTGAGGAACGAGCAGCCCCAGTCATACAGACTTTGTTTTAAAATCCCCAAAATGTATCTGGCTTCAAGGTTGGATAAGTGTGCAATCCCTTAGATAGAGGATATGTATACAAAACCGATGGGGCTGCTGTCCTTCACAATGCTGGACAAAAGTCACCATAGCTTGCAACTGCATTTAGTGCTACAGTTAATGTGGAGATTGTGTATGTGTATGTGTATATACAGGACATGGGTGAGGCCTCTTCTGGAATACTGTGTCCAGTCCTGGTTGTCCAGTTATATGAAAGATGATAGTAAGCTGGAGAGGGTTCATAAGAGATTTTACCAGGATGTTGCCAGGTATGGAAGGTTTGAGTTGTAAAGAAAGGCTGCAACTTTTTTCACTGGAGCCTAGGAGGTTTATAATATCATGAGGGGAATAGATAGGGTGAATGGTAGTTTGTTTTTTTTCCTAGGATGGAGGATCTCGAGACGAGTCGGCACGTTTTTAAGGTGAAGAGAGCGAGTTCTTTTTTCCTTTTTCAAAAGACGGCATGAGGCAAATTTTGTTTTACACAGTGGTTTGCATATGGAATGAACTTCCTGAGGAAGTGTAGATGTGGGTACAATAAGAACATTTAAAAGAGATTTGGATAACTGCATGAATAGGAAAGTTTTGGACGGCTATGGATGAGGAGTAGGCAGGTAGGACTAGTTAATTTTGGGATTATGTTCAGCATGGACTAGTTCGATCAAAGGGTCTGTTTGCATGCTGTATGACTAAGTGTTTGCAGCTTGAACTGGAGTCTGAGCTGCAGATGGTGTGCTGCATTAGGAAGGGGGCAAGTTACCCAAAAGCTTTGCCCAGGAGGCAGTCACACCTCTACTAATATATTAAAGCATGCTTTAATGCATAAAATGTAGGGATATGGCCGAAAGGTTTTATCATTAGACTATTAATGCAGAGACCCAGGAATTAACAGTCTTGTGGTGACCAGAAACCACAGTCGATTTTCATAACAGCCTATCTGGTTCAGATGATGTCTTTTTTCTTCTTTCCATGGTCTGGCCCACTTGTAACTGCAGAACCACAATGTGGTTGACTTTTATGCAGTTAGGGGTGGGCAGTAAATGCTAGCCTAGCCCATGACATCAGCATCTTGTGAGTTCTGTGGGGTTATCCCTTTGATAACCTCTTGGGTAAGGGGTTGAATTACCTAATCTGTGATCAGGCAGTGGAGGATGTGACTGCAGGTGAAGCTTGTATAGAGACTAGATAGTATCAAGTCCTAGAGATGTACAGCATGGAAACAGACTCATTCCATACACTCACCACCCTCTGTGTAAAAAAAATAATAAAATAAAAAAGTTGTCCCTTCGTCCCTTTTATATCCTTCCCCTCTCACCTTAAACCTATGCCCTCTCATTCTGGACTCCCCCAACTCAGGGGAAAGACCTTGTCTGTTTATGCTATCCATGCCACTGACCCTCCAGGGAGAACATCCCCACCCTATTCAGTCTCTCCCTCTAGCTCCAACCCTGGCAGCGTCTTTGTAAGTCTTTTCTGAACCCTTTCCAGTTTCACAACATCCTTGTTCTTTCCAAGGCTCTTGCCAACTATGCACAATATAGTTGGGGTTGTAAGAAGAGTGAGCAAACTGGCCATGACACACTGTTACAGTCAGCCATTTGAATTGGAAGATGAAATAGGAATGCAGTTGTGATGGCGGTTCATATAATTCTCTGGCCCTGAGCAAGACTCCCACAGCCTGCTGGTGTTGGGTGTTCTGGATCAGGGTAGACCCCCCTCAAAATATTTTAAGAAGGTAGCCTAGACCCTAACATTTTCTTATTTTTAAAGACAGATGTGAAGTGGATATTTGTGTAATGCAGCTGGTCAAACCACTTGGCTTTAAGCAAAACAGAATTTATTTAAACACAGTTGAAATAAGAGCACAAAACGGAATTTAGAATAACAACTAATGGAAAATTTAACCAACCTAATACAGTAACTAGTAGGAGGCGAGGATTGCAGATGCTGGAGATCAGAGTCGAGAGTGTAGTGCTGGAAAAGCACAGTAGGCAACATTCCTGATGAAGGGCTTATACTCAAAACGTTGATTCTCCTGCTCCTCGGATGCTGCCTGACCTGCTGTGCTTTTTCAGCACCACACTCTCGCCTCTGTTACAGTAACTGTTACTAATTAATTGTTCCAATACAGCATCATCCCATAAACACACCCCTTGGCAAAAGGATAAATTCAAACAAACTCTTGCAGGTAGGAGGGAACAGTGTTCATTTGAGATTTCAGAAGAAGGTCAGAGGAATTCTTTACTGAAGCTTGCAACTCTCCTGGACACTCTTATTTTGTGACTGCTAAAGCAAAAACAAACTAGAAAAAAACTGAACTGGAAGAACTGGCCACTCCCCTTCCATTATCAAACTAAACTCTTCAGTGCCTCAGCCTTTATGACCTCTCTTTGGTTTCCCCCAAAAGATGACATAACCTTTTTTTTAAAGCGACAGCACCATCACACATTTAAAGGCATCCCTTTGGAGCTAGAATGGAAACTTGGAGAGAGAGGGGTGGGATCTGGTTATCACTGATCAGGCGATACTGATGGCATCAATAAGACGAGAAAGGAGATCTGTCTGAGAGAATATGAATAGGTGAGAACTACATTTTAAAGTATAGAACCTGCAAGGTGGTAATGCCTGGATTGTAACCTGGACTGTGGGCAAACAGAAACAAGGGAGATAAAATCAAGGAGGTAAGTGTTAGGTTCCAAGATTTTGGTGCTGGAGGAATGGGTTTTAGTTCATGGGGCACTGACACTACTATGGTAAAACTGAGCTGTTCCAATGAGTCAGGCTTCACTTGTTTCATGCTGAGACTGTGGATATGACAGCATGACAAAACATTTAGTTTAATAATGATACCCAAAGTGGCATAGGGAGTGACATACACAAACATTCAACGAAAAAGCAGCATAAAAGGTCGAAGGGGAAAAATGAATTTAAAAAGGCAAAATTAACAGCTCTTAAAGCATATACAGGTGGTCAATCCCTTATCCGAAAATCTCAAGTCTGAAGGTGTTTTTGTGAAGTTTTTTTTCTAATTAACGAGGTTGTTTGGCATGCAAACAGTTAACCCAAGTCCACACCCACTTGATGTGTGTCACTCAGATGTGACGTGTGTGGGTGGGGGTGGGGGGCCGTGGCCCAACACTGGCAAGCTCAAGTTTTGTTTCAGAGCCCGTTTTACTCACAGTGAATCTATTCTTCGGAAAGTTGTTTTAAAATTTCACCATCAAACTGCCACTTATTCTGAAATTCGAAAAATTCTGAATTCTGAACACCAGCTGGTCCTGAGTATTTCAGATAAAGGATTGTGCACTTGTAGTATTCCAAACAAGAATGAATTAACGATACCAAGATAATGATCTTTATGGTCACTATGTAGGTGAGGTTGCAAGAAGTTCAAAATTAGGAGCAAAATATTCAGCTATGTATTGTTTCAAAAGCTCAGAGGAAAAGGATGATGGAGTGATTTCATCCATACAAGAGAGAATAAGTAGGATAGCAATAAATGATCTAGAATTGGAAGATATCGAATCTATGAGAAGAGATGAGAAATAAGGGGCAGAAGATGCTGCAAATAATCTGTAGGGTTCCTATAACTATTATATTCCAGAGAAAAGACTAAACTGGGAGACAATAAAGTCATGTAAAAGCAATGTACTAATAATGGGTGACTTTCGACGTATATGTAGGTGAGAGAGTTGAATTGGCAGAGGTAGTCACCAGGAACAATCTAGAGTCTGTGTGTGTGGGATTGTTTCCTAAAACAATATGTTGCAGATCTGAAAAGGAATCAGACTGCTTTGACTCTAGTCATGGTAGTTTGAAGAAATGGTCAGAGTAAAACTCAAAACAGTGACCTTGATGAGGTAGCATTCAATGTTCCATTTGAGTGTGAGAAACCTCACTTAGAAACAACTGAGTTAAATGAGGGTAATTTGCAAAGGAACGAGAGCAAATTTGGCTGGACTAGACTGGGAACAGAAGTTTGAACAGAAAAGACCACTATGAGCAATGAGAAACATTCTTAAATAGTTGACTCTCAGCAAAGACTTATTCCAGTGAAGAAGAAACGTGCAGTGAGGGGGAAGTTGGAGAATAGTATTGAACTGAAAGTGAGAACACTTTATGGCGAAGATCAATAAGACTGAGAACTAGCCAAGCTTGAAAACTTAAGAAATGGTGACCCCAAAAAAGAAGAAAATAGACTTTGGGGTAAATTAGCATATAACTAAATAAATGGATAGTAAGTACTAATTTTAACTTAAGAAGGGGAGAGAGGTCAATGTGAATGTAGTCCCCTTAGAGAATAAGACTAGGGAAACTACAAAAAGGAAATCAGAAATGAGAGAGTTGAATAAATACTTTGTATCATTCTTCATAGCAACCTAAGCAATACTTATTAACAACGGGGTGAAATGGGGAAGGTTTACTGGAAAAGAATACCATTACAATCACTATAGGAAATGTACCAGACAAAATAACAGGGTTAAATGCTGTTAAGTTCACTTAACCTGACAGGTTACAACCTAGGGTATTGAAGGAAGTAGCTATAGAGATAGCAGATGCACTCCTAGCAGCCTTCTAACCTTTTGGATTCTGTCGAATTCCCAGAGTACTGGAAGCTTGCCAATGTAGCAAAAGCAATTTATTGGCAATTCACAGCAGGTCTGGCAGCATCTGTGGGAAGAAAGCAGAGTTAAGTGTCAAGTTCAGTGACTACTTTTGAGAACAGAAGAGTCACAGGACTCCGAAGAAAGCAGCTTTTATTCCTGATGAAGGGCTTTTGCCCGAAACATCGATTTTACTGCTCCTCGGATGCTGCCTGAACTGCTGTGCTCTTCCAGCACCACTAATCCAGAATCTGGTTTCCAGCATCTGCAGTCATTGTTTTTACCCTCCGAAGAAAGCAGAGTTACTGTTCCAAGTCCAGGGACTCTTCGTCAAATTCTTCTTCTGCTCTGAAGAGTCACTGGATTTGAAATGTTACTTCCACTTTCTTCCGACAGATATTTCGGGGTGCGGTCTTGTTTCGGTCATTGGACAATGTGCCCAGCCTATCGTCACCTTGCTCACTGACCAAAGTTGGTCAGTGCCTCAATGCTGGGGATGTTAGCCTGGTCAAGAATGCTGGTGTTGGTGCATCTTTCTTTTAAGGGATCATTTTGAGGATGGTAGGTGTAACCAGTACTGAGCTATAGGGATCAGTGCTGGGACCACAATTATTTACTACATAGATTTAATAACTTGGATGAAACCATTTTATCCAGATTTTCAGATGACACAAATAGGTGTTTGACAGTCTGCAGCAAGATAGAAGTAGGTCATGTGAGTGGGCAAAATGTTGCCAGATGGAATAAAGTGGGGAAATGTTGAGGTTACACACTTTGGCAAGAAGAATAGATCAGCTGACTATTATCTAAATGGAGAATGACTGCAGGAAGCTGTGCCACAGATTTACTAATGGGTGATACCAACATTTCATTTGCCTTCCCTATTATTTCAAAGGAAATGATGTATAAAATTAAACAATGCACTAATAGAGTAAACAGTTTGGTCCCTTCTATCTGAGGAAAAACATTATAAATGGGTCTGGAGGCCTTCCAGAGAAGGTTCACTGAGCTGATGGCTGGTATGGGGGGGTTGCCTAATGAGGAAAAGTTGAGTAGATTGGGCCAGCACTTGTTGGGATTCAGAGGAATGTACCCAAACTAAAAATTGCAAAATTACATGGGAATTTGACTTAGCTGCTGAGAAGTTGTTTTGTCTGCCTGTACTACTTTTTTAATATGCCCTCTTTTTATCTTTTTATTCTGTCCTGTTTGGGTGCATGTTGACTACTCCTGGAAGTGTTGTCTTCATCTTGTTATTTCTTTTTTTTTAACTTGAATTAAGAAAGGGTGACTTCTTCAGAAATCCAGTTTAAAAATCTTTTGAAGGATCTCCCCTTGACTTGACCACCTCGCATCAATGGAGGTCTAATTCATCATAGGCAATACAGAGTTCTTTGGGTAAAGATTTGGACAAGTGGTGAAGGTTACTTACTTGAATTGCATTCATAATTCTAACAAAACGTTTGTATATGAAAGCAATCTCTCTCGATTTGCTGCTGGATTACAGAGTGGTAATTGAAAGAGGCAGTCAGGATAATTTTTTTCTGCAAAATGCAAGAAGTCTGTGTTTGCGACCACGTATGGCTGGTGCACTATTAATTGTGATGCAAAACAGTTTCTTGAATTGGAATGTTTTTCTCTTCAAATTTGTAGATATACTTCCTTCTCCTTCTCTCCCTCTAAAAGACAGAAAGGCAAGAAAATAACTTCTTAATAGTTGCCTTTTTTTTTAAAAAAAAAAGGCCCATGCAAACACCAGCAATCAGCAGAACTATGTCCGTCATGGTGATAGATTCATCAAACAGCAGTTGGATGAAATCAGAATGCTGCTGTTGTTGCCAAAAAGTGTCTTTGGATAAAGATGCCACTTGTCTTTGCTTCTATAAAAACACAGAATGACCTGCTCTGGATTGCCAGTGCTATTTCTTCTTTGTTTTGGAGGTTAATGAATAAAGAGCCAACGGTCACAGTCATTGCTTTTTAAATACTTTTGCTATCTGTGAATGACTTCTTATCTTGCCAGAAGATGGACAATGTGAAATCGTGCTTCGGTGCAGGCCTTACCTTTTTGCTGCTGATTTGAGTGGGGAAAGAAATGACTTGAGTATTCAAACCAGCCCTCGGCTCATCAACTTTCTTTGACTGAAGCATGTTTTTCAAGAGAGAACTACCCTTGAATTTACTGATGTTATGTGGTGTCATTGCAAGATCCCCCTTTTTAGTTTTGAAGTTAAAAATCACACAACACCAGGTTATAGTCCAACAGGTTTAATTGGAAGCGCTAGCTTTCAGAGCACTGCTCCTTCATCAGGTGGTTGTGGAGTACAAGATCGTAAAACACAGAATTTACAGCAGTAGGTCACAGTGTGATGCAACTAAAATTATATATTGAAAAAGACCTGGATTGTTTGTTAGTTTTAAACCTATTGATATACCTTGATGTATGGAAAACTCACGTCTTTTTACAGTTGTGAACAGAAATTCTTTTGACAATTTGAAATGGAAGTTGTCCATTGTACATCAGTTCCTGGTATTTGTATTATCGATTTGTATTACCATTATAAAACTAAATTACTCTGCAATGGTAGTCTACCTGGATCAAAGTGAAACATAATGTAACAAGCTGGTGAAATTTGTGAGCATGGACTTTTCTCTCGCCATACAGTTTCTGGAAGAGGACGTTGTATAGTAATATTATGATCAACCTGTGGGTGGTGTTATGGACCAAGGCAGACCTCCTCAAAACATTTCAAGAAGGGAGCCCAGACCCTAACTTTGCCCGTTTTTTAAGTAGGTGTACGTGGATATTCCAGGAGAAATGCTGCTGCTCCGGTTTCCTTCCACAGTCCAAAGATGTACAGGTTAGGTGAATTGGCCATGTTAAATTGTCCGTAGTGATAGGTAAGGGGTAAATGTAGGGGTATGGGTGGGTTGCGCTTCGGTGGGTCAGTCTGGACTTGTTGGGCCGAAGGGCCTGTTTCCACACTGTAATGTAATGTAACTCAAACCACTTAGTTTTAAACATAGCAGAATTTATTTACAAATTACTGAATGAAACACAAACAACACAAAACAGAATACCGAATAACAACCTATCCGAAAATCCAACAGATCCCAATTTATTGATGCTGTTTCAAGTATTTGGAACAATCTCCGTAAACAACCCTTGGCACCAAAGGAAGAATGAAACACAGATTCTTCCAGGGTAGAAGTCAGAGAGGGTACCAGCCTGGACCTGTTTCTTTGGCTCCAAAAGCCTTTCTTTAAACTCCTCCTGCTTTTAAATAAAACAAACCTGAGAAACTGAGCTGAGAGAACTGGCCACACCCCTTTTTATTGTACAAGTGGTTTGTTTTAAAACTTGAAAGCCTCTGTCTAAGGCAGTATCTGTTAGCTATTATCAAATTGGCCCTAAAACCCTTCAGCCTCCACACGTTTTTGGAGTCTGTGTTGCTTATTAGTGCTCGGGGTGGGTGCAGTGTTGGAGGAGAATGCAAGGACTGCATAACCTTTATTAAAGGAGCAGCTTCGTCACAATGGTGAGGGAACACAGGCTGCCGGTGAGATCAGCCATCAGACTCTAATCAGTCATGATCTCCGTGTTGGAGAGCATAATGGACAATATTTGAGGACTCCCCTGAATGTAGAGATGCGCAGTTGTACGTTATCAGTTCTCAGAATGCACAAATGTAAAAGCCTGCGTACACATTAGGTTTTATTTAATATGAGCATTTGATCATTCAGAAAATAATTGTTATGGCTTGAAAATGCTATAGCGTTACAGCAGGCATCTTTTACAGCAATGGTATTTCTTTACGTTGTTTGGTTCAGTGAGTGTGGGTAGCATTGTGTTTGAAGTTGATGCAATTTTATGCTATCATGGAAGTTTGGTCCTATTGACTGCAATGGACAGTCCAAAACAAATTACCAAGCAGGAATAAATAGGGAAAATTTCAGGTCGAAGTAATTCATGCAACATTTCTAGGTATTGGAGGTAGCGGTACTCTTCTTTGCTTGCACATGTTCCTTCTGTGTGTACCCACCGCTTAAAGTTTGGCTGGATGGTGACTTACTGCACACTTCTTCATTTCTGAAATGTTTAATTCCTATTTGATCTGAGATGGTACAGAAGCTTAATGGATTTGGTCCACAGCTGTAATCTTATGCCAAAAAATAATACATTCACACCATCATTTGTCATTTACTTCTTTAAATGCCATGTGATGGACTCCAGGTTTCTGATTGGAGTGAGATGGTTTTGATTTTTGTTTTGTGTGCTAATTTCATGATTTCATTGTTTGTTTGGTCAGGAAAGGTTTTATTTTTAAATAGTATCTGATTCCATGATCAACCCAGCAAGAATCCCATATGTGTATTATTAAGTTGCATCCAGTGTTTATTATCTGATCATTCTTGGAGCTGAAGCAAAACAGGCTCTGCCAGAAGGTGGTGTGTAAAGAGAAGGCGAGAGCTGACGAAAAATCCTGGCAGTTTTGGGTTGGAGCAAAATTAGGCCTGCCCATTTAAATGTAGGAAAGCTTTTAGGTGGTTTGGGGAATGCAATACAATCTACTTCCTTCAGCTGTGAGACATTAGATGTAAGGCACAATGGTGAATTTTTTTTGTTTTCTTTTCTCCCCTACCCAAAACTCCAGTGTAGAATTCTGGGTGAGAGATGTCATTGAATGAGAAGCATATTCATTCCACCTCCTACACCATAAATCAAGGCCCAATCTGACACTTGAGGCATGCTACTCCAGTACTGTTGTTTGAAGGTCACCAGGGTTTTTGGTGTACTGCCTAATCCATGCGAAGTCAGTCATGGGTAAAAATGATAATTGCACTAATTTAAACCTGAGGGCTGTTTATAGCCAGCCTTAACCCTTATTTTGTACATTGGAACAAGAAACCTACATAGCAACATGTCTACCTTTGCTTTGGTGTTACTAGGCAGTGGGCTATTATTGGGATTTGGTGATGTATGTACTTGCTGTTCAAAATGTCGAAGTTTGTTGAGGGACTGCTTTTAAAAACAAGCAGCAATAGCTTCCACAGCTAATTTGTTTTAAATCTGAACTATTGGGGTCCTCCAATGATGCAGCTGAGAATTAATAATGGGAATGGCAGATAAACTAACCAATATTTTGCATTGGTCTTCACATTGGAAGACACTATAAAGATCTGAAACACAATGTGCTCATGGGCTTGTTACGGCTTTTATCATGAGGGCAAGTATTTGGCAAAATAATGGGACTAAAAGCAGACAGATTGCCACATCCTGATGGCCTGTGTCCAAGAACTTTGAAGGAAATGGCTGCAGGGATAGTGGAGGTATTGGTCAATCCTCCAGAACGTTCTGAATTCTGGGAGCATTCCAGTGGTTTGGAAAAAAGCTAGCATAATGCACCTGTTCAAGAAGCACAGGAGCCAGAAAGCAGGAAACTATATATAGACAAGTTAGCCTAGCATCTGTCATTGACATAATGCTGTAGTCCATTAAGGAAGAAATAGCTGAATATTTAGAAATGCTTAATGTAATCAAATCATCAACATGGTTTTGAGAAAAGAAATTGTTTTTTTTAAAAAAAAGCAGAACCATTCTTTTGAGGATAGAACAAACAGTTGACAAAGGGGAATCATTAAATGCAGTGTATTTGTATTTTCAGAATGACATTTTTAAGGGTGCACAAAAAATTGTTGCCCACAGGAGTTCATTCTATTGTAGGTGATGTATTACATCGAATGAAGATTGGTTGATGTGGTGAAATTTGCTGACTGTATGTAAATATATAGAATATCTTTTATTGTCACATGTACTCAAATATGGAAGTATCAGGTATAGTGAAATGTTTACGTTGTCCCATATGGGTACAACGTACTTTCGTGTTGATCTTACATACATAATAGAGAAAGGAAAAATGCAAAACATTCCATTACTTTAATTATTGGTAGTCTAGGTTAGGCCGAATGAGAAATAAAGTTTAAGTTAGACATTACAGCCTTTCTAGGAAGGGCCTGCAGTAGATCAGCACAGGGGGCTTCCACATGTGGCCTGACTGGGCTTGCAAACCACTGATCATCCGCACTAGTCCCCAGTCCTACATTGTCCCTGCTCCATGCGGGCCAGCCCACTTTACCTCAGGATGGGGGTGGGGAAAAAGTGGGAGGGAAATAAATTAAAAAATGGGGGGGGGGGAAAAAGACAGAAGGAGCAGAGGGAGCTCCAGTTGGAGCATCTTACTCTGCCGCCATCTTGACCAGAGGGTATACTGTATTGTGATGAAGACTAGGAATTTGAATTGAGGTATAGATGGAGTGACTTGGCAGATGGAGTTTAATGTAGGCAAGTGTGTGGTCACGTGGCAGGAAGAATCAAGCCATAATATATTACGGTGAGGGCATACATTGGGTATAGTGTATAAGTTTGGGCCCTTTTTTAAAGTAAGCATTAGTTTTTGATAAATTTTGCAAAAAGATTTGTAGGCTGAATTTTGGGATGAAGAGGTTGAGTTATGAAGAACATCTAAACAGGTTGTGTTTATTCATTACAGGAATGAGAGGGTGATCTTATTGAAAGAACGTGCATAACTCTGAGGGATTTAACAGTGTATAAGATGTTTCCAATCATTGGAGGAGATAGCACTCTAACTATATGACAATATAAAGGGCATTCATTTAAAAGCAAGATGTGAAGGAATTTCTTCTGAGGATAATCGTCTGGAATTCTCTACCCCAGAGAGTTGTGGAGGCTAGATCACAAATACTTGAAGAGGAGGTGACTCATTTTTAGTATGAGGTGATTGAAGGCATTGAGGTTCTGGTACAAAAGACTTGAGATCTGGGTCAGATCAGCTCTGATCTTGTTGAATAGGTTTGAAGGGCTGAGTGGCCAATTCCTGCTCTTATTTCTTCCATGTTGTGTCAGTATTTGAAAAAACTTTTCATCAGAGCTTAATTCTAACAAACTATCAGCTATACTTTTTTGAAACAAGATAAAAAGAATGTCTTTGCTGGAGAGTTTGTCAAGCTTCATTCACTACAGTTGTCCAGGGTGCTGTACGTGAAGTCTACCTCTCTGTTACGTCCAGTTATTCTGAACTGGAGTACTTGAGCTGGGTGATGTTTAATGTTGAAGTTAAGACCAAACATCTTATGGTTAATACTGAAATGTTTGGTGGGATATGAAAGTAAAAACAGCCTGTAAAATTTGAGGGAGAAAGACTGAATATTTTTCAGCTTTATTTTGATATCTGAAAGTGAAGGCTTACCTTGTATAAAGTGCCATTTGGGGCAGTTTCAAAGGCCTAAGTATGACCAGATTTGATTGGAGAAGGATACAAATACAAATTTTTAAATATATTTTGTGGATGGGAAATTAATCTGCTTTATAGACCAGATTTGGGTGCAACCTGCCGTACACTTGAATTGGTATTTTATATTAACATTCAGAACAAACGAGCCTTTGCAGGAAGTTACATACATTGACATCATAGGTTCTTCTGACTTCTTTTACTGAGAACTCCTGGCCTGGTGTCCATTTTAAAAAGCTTTGTGATCTTAAATTTGTTGATCTCTTGTTAGGGGAGGGATGACTCTGTTCCTTACTTTCTCATTTCATTGTGATTCTGAGATTGGTTAAACTCTTCATTCTGAGCAACCAAAACATATTTAAGGGCTTGTACACAAGAGAGCTATCTGCAAATTATTCAGTTTAGAGACGGCTTCATGATGAAGTAAATTTGTTTAAAATTAAAGCTTTTCATTGTACAGGCAATGAGGTTAATAGGGTCTCCATTTTCCAATCTGTTGTTTGTTTTTCTACATGTTACATGAACGTGACGCAAGATGATATTTGAATGACGAGGACGATGATTTAACCTTTTCTTTTACCCCCATGCTGCATTGAAAAATCCTCAATATTTCCTTGTTAGAGATTGAACAAAGTGTATTTCTACTTGATTATACACAAAGTACAACAGAATAGGTCAATGAAGAAAGGCTGTGACTTGTGCCACATCCCTTTCACATGTTGGCATCAGTTTAAGATGTGACATTTTTTAAAAGGAATAAGAGCGATTACTTGTCTTGCCTGTGCTTTTAAAACAGGAATTTGTCTGCTTTAGATTTCCTGTTGGCTGCCTAGTTGCTAGGTAATCATGTCATGCAGTCTAATATGTAAAAAATGGTTGAAAGGGGGGCAACTTTTAAATGTTTGCTGCTACTTGTCTGTATCCTTGAGGAGCAAACAATCTTATAAATTTAGTCTCCCAAGGATTGAACAATGCTTCCCTTCCCTGTATCACCCTGCAAGTCAGTATGTAGTTTTCTGACGTGACCAATCTACAATCATTGTATATTGGTCTAGAGTGTAACAGAGGCATTTTTATGTTTTTAGCAAACAGACAACAGTTTTCTTTTTCCCCATGTCGCTCTGACTGTCTTTATTAGAAGTGTGTGGTATCACTTCTAGGACAATTTTTTTGGTTCAGGTGCAAAAATGTTTTTTCCAAGTGGTCATTCAGACCTAGTGTCATTGTGTTTGATCTAGGGCATTCCTTGGGGGGGTGGAGGGTGGGAAATGTTTCCCTCCCCTAACAAGAGATCCACAGTCCATTGATGTTACCATCGGGTTGATTTATTGCATTGTCTTTTTGAAGATCAGCCTGTTTTTCAGATTGGTAAAATACTAAATGCAAATTATTGTGATGTCCAGTTTTGAGGTGCATGTAGGCTCTTAAGTGATTTAGACAGCGGTCCTTAAAGCCATAGCTGGCAACAAGTAATGCCAACAAATAAAACCAGCAATATTTCCTTTTTAGTTTGGTCTGGAGGATGATATTGCTACCTTGCAAGACCTCTTACTGGTCTGCTTCCAACGTTTTAACTGATTGGCTTGTCTCTTCAGACAGCAATCTGATTACCCAACCATCAACTAGTGGACTAGTAGCCTTTATTACCAGTTTGATGCCTGTACATTTTACATGTACGTTTGACATGTAATTGAAGTACTAGGCGTCAAAATGACTGCCCTAAAAAGGAGGGTGACCGCCTCACGGTATTATCACTAGATTGTGTTGGTCCAGAGACCCAGGTATGTTCTGGGGCCCTGGGTTCAAATCCCACCATGGGAGATGGTGAAATTTTAATTCAGTAAAAAGCTGGAATTAAAAGTCTAATGACGATCATGAATCCATTATCAAATGTCAGGAGAAACACAGTAGGTTCACAAATTCCTTTCACGGAAGGAAACTGACATCCTTAACTGTCCGGCATGTTACTCTTGACCCACAGTAATGTAGTTGACTCTTAACTAACATGTGGGCCATTAGGGATGGGCAATAAATGCTGGCTCAGTCAGTGATACCATCATCCTTTGAATAAAAATGCTGAGTGCCACCTACCTGCCTGTCTGACCTGCTGATCAATCAAGTTAATCTGTGCTTCATTGTGCTGCAGAGGTCTAGCTAAGGTCAACCCAAAAAGGTGAAGTTACTCTTGGAAAGCTCCCTTGGCTTTTTTTAAGTGTATCCTAGGACTGCGTTGACATAGGGAGAAGTCATTCAAGCCACTGAAAATGTGATAGCTCTTTCAAAGAGCAATCCAGTCTGTCCAGTTCCTTGCATTTTATTTCTCATATCCCTCTTTGTTTTCTTCTTTTGATGTTGTGGCAGCAGCTACTGTATTTAATTTGTTTCTATTGCCATATCAGGCAGTGTGTTCCAAACCCTGATTATGCATTATATAATTATTTTCCCCCTCATGTTGCTGATGATTCTTTTACCAATTGCTATTTAAATTAGTGCTTTCTGTTTTTACTAATCCTCCTTCAGTGATGGTAACATGGTTCTCCTCATTTTACAGCATCTAAACATTTTTGTGATGTTTAAATTGTTAAACCACTTCTTCAAGAAGGGCTAAACTAAACAATTCCAGTCCCTCCAGGAATTTGTATCTTGTACATGCTCATGATTGAGCTTCCTCTGTCCTCTGGTGTAGAGAGTTCCAAAGGTTGACCAAAGTGAATAAATATCTCTTCATTTCAGTCTTCCATAATCCCAGGATAAAAGATAAAGGCTATCTCCCCTGGATTGAGCCTCACCAGAATGGGACATGCCTCTATCTACGTCAACCTTATCATATCACAATTTTAAGAATTTTATGTTTTGTGTAATCACTTCTCATTCTTCAAAACGCTTGAGAAAACTGACCCCAGTCTCCTCAATCTCTCCTCTTGGAACAATCCTGTCATTTGCAGCATTTAGTGTGGTAAACCTCTGCATATCTATCCCACACGTAATACTACATAATACTCCAGATGTTGTCTCCCCAAAGCACAACTACGACAGCAAGGCCTCTTTAATCCTGTAATCCTGTACACTCATCCTCTTGCGATGAAGCTAACATACCATTTTGGTTTCCTTGTTGCTTGCTCGCCATGTATGCTAACTGTTGCTGAATCATGAACAAGGATTCCAGCTCCTTTTTGGTCTCGTGCTTTCTCTCCTCAATCTCACCTATAAAAATATTCCACTCTTTTATTCTTACTAAAGTGAATAACTTGTGCATTTGTATCCATCTGCCATTTATTCAAATTCACTTAGCCTTCCCACCCTCTCTTGAAGCATACTTTCATCTTCCTCAACTTGTTGTTCTATCAAATTAGAAAATATTACAATTGGTGCCTCCCCGCCACATACGAATCATTTGTAAAGACTGAGCTGTTATGCAGCTAGCACAAATTTTTGAGGTAATCTGCGAGCAATAGTCGGCTATTCTGGGAATGATCCATTTCTTTCTACTCTCTAACCAATTATTGATCCATACTCGTGTATTTCCCTAAACCCATATGCTCTAAGTTTATTTACTTCGTTCCTGTGTAGAAACTTATCAAAAGCCTTCTAAAAACCCAACACACCGTATTCACTGGTTCTTTTCTTTTTCAGTGCTACAAGAAATGTCCTTTCACAAATCCATGTTGACTGTGCCTAATTTTTCTATTCTTCTGACATCCCTTTACAATGCCTACCATTTTACTTTTACTGAATTCCAACTACTTGATCTGTAATTAACTTTCTTCCTTCGTTAATGAAACACCATTGTTTTAGTACTATCCCAACTGCAGGAACCTTTTCTAGAATCTATTGAATTTGAGAGAGCAACTAATAGTTCCTTTTACTTCTGTGGTCACTCCTTCAGCACTCTCTGGGATGAAGTTCATCTGGTCAAGATGATTTCTCCACCTTCAAACTCATTCATACTTCAATATTACCGCCTTTACTAATTTAGTTTATTCAGTTGCCTGAACATGTTTTGTGTGTATCTATATGTGTATATATTTTATATATTTAGAAAAACTCCAGCAGATGTAAATGAGTTACATTATGAGGCTGAGCATTTTAAAAGTTGTTAGTATAATTCTTGGCACTGTTAGGTTTGTTCAGTAAATAATGTCCAATTGTGGGTTCACGTCTAATGTTAGAAAGTTCTTAAAGACGTTTTTGCTTGTTGAGTGTGGTTAATAGTCTACCTGTTGCAAACAGGTAATGGGAGAGGACTGTTTGGGAGATATGACTTGAATATCTAGCATCACTAGCACTGAAAGCCATTTACCCAATTATGGTTACAATTGACCTTGAGCACAAGTTTACAATCAAGTGAAATGCAGGGAGAGTGTATTCTAGAGATAGCTTGAATAACTCTTAGGAATATAGCAAAAATAAGCATCTTTTTAGGCAATTGTTTAGCTATATGGGCATTTCCTTATCAAATTTCCCATCTTGTTTCATATGATCATTAGATGACCTAGAATGGATATCTTATGTCTTTGCCCATTTTAAGGATCAATTAATTTGGCACTGTTTTGACCCTGTCCTTATTACTGTTTCACCTCCCTGTCAGAATCTCTTCTGATTCAAAGGCCTCAATGGAATGTTTTGTTAACATTTTGTTACAAATTCCTATTGACACTAATGCTTTGGATGCATGACATTCATGTGGACAAACTTGCTCTTTTTCCACCCCTATTTCCAGCCTTGCATTATAATTCACTCTAAGAACCACTTCATTTGTATGATTTCTTCCAGCAAAGTGCTAGTAGAGAGAAACCAAAGAACTGCGGATGCTGGAAATCAAACAAAAACTGAAGTTGCTGGAAAGGCTCAGCAGGTCTGGCAGCATCTGTGAAGTGAAATCGAAGTTGCCATTTTGGTTCCAGTGACTCTTCCTCAGAACTGAGCAAATCATTTCTGAGAAAGGGTCACCGGCCCTGAAACATTAACTGATTTCTGTTCACAGGTACTGCAAGACCTGCTGAGCTTTTCCAGCAATTTCCGTTTTTGTTTCTGTTGGTGGAGAGTGCCTTTTGTGTTGCTACTGCTTTTGTAGCAGTGGGAAATGGCTAGCTTCCCCTGCTTTAAGTTTTTGAGAGATTAAATTTTAGGAATTTTTTTGAGGAAGACTCAGAACTGGTCAGGATTGACAGTGGTGGATGACTTTGCACATTCATCCATGTGTCTATTTTGAACAAATGACAATAGTTTGATGGGATCAGCTTTGAGCTGGCAGGGTAGCTTTCTATAGTCCATCTCCATTTTAAATATCTTCAACTCTCCAATTCTGCCTACTAATGTGCATTACATCATATTTCCCCCATGTTATATTTCATCTGCTGGGTTTTGCCCACTGGTTTAAACTCTTTTATAACTAAGTAGACTGTTGTCATCATCACCATCCTGCCTTCCCACATGTATTTGATGTGGGGAAATGATTATTATACATTTTGCTGGCCTCCTCCAGGACATTAATATATCTTGTGAATAATTGTTGGTGCTCTCACTGATCTCTGTGGCAATCCACTAAGTACAGGTTACTGTCTTGAAAATGGCCCTCGCTTCCCAACTATGTCTTGTTAATTGGTCAGTCCTCCAATCCATGCTAATACAGGTATGAGATCCTTTATCCAAACATCCAAAAACCGAAAAGCTCTAAAATCCGAAGGTTTTTTGTCAAGTGTTTTTTTTCTCATTAACAAGTTTGTTTGTTTGTTTGGTGAGCAGTTAACCTCCAAGTCGACACCCACTCGATGTGTCACTCAGATGAGACATTGGGGGTGTGGCCAAGCACCGACAGGCATGGGGTTTCTCTGTGAATGCCCCCAAGTCAACACCCACTCGATGTATGTCACTCAGATGCGATGTCAGTGGGCGTGGCCAAACATATTCTTAGTTAGAAGTCTGCTTCTCCATAAGATTTTTGGAAATTTCACCATGAAACTGTCACATTCTGAAAACTGAAAAGTTCTGAGAAGCAGTTGGTCCCGAGTATTTCGGATAAAGGATCTTGAACCTGTATGTTATCTCTAATGCCTTATGCTCTTATGTTGTTACTTGATGTGTAGGAGCTTATCAAAATCCTTATGAAAATCCAAATATATTACATTGGGCATTTCCCCTTTCTGTCTCCTGTTTGTTTGCTGTACATGGAATCCTAATGAATTTTTCAGGCATGATAACCACTTAATGAATGCCATGTTGGGCATCTTCATGTTTGAGCTAATTTATTATAAAGCAAATTATACTGACTCCTGATTCAGTACCTTGGCCTGGTCCCTTTCCCCCCAGACTGGAGCTTTCAACTTTGGGGGTGTAAAATGGATGATGACCTGCCCATTGACAACTTAGGTTCAAATTTCCTTGCCATAGAAGATCATGTGGTGAGGTCTAATGGTTTGCCAATCCAATTTTACATCCCAACTGATGTTGGAAACTCCAGCAATGATCATTGTTTTGCTTTCATCCAAGAGTAGACTGGAAATAAATCGGAGAGTGTGGCGCTAGTAAAGCACAGCAGGTCAGGCAACATCCGTGGAGCAGGAAAATCGACATTTTGGGCAAAAGCCCTTCTTCATAGCCTGACTGACTATGATTATCAATTGTAGGGCATTTGTTCTCGAAATTTCTTCCGAGCGGGATGGAACTAGAAATATGCGAGTCTGTGGTAAACAGAATATTGATGTACAGTGCAAGCAAGTTGACGATTATGAAGTGCTGGCAGGGAAATGCCATTGGGCCCACCATCTGATCAGCCATAATCCTATCGACTAGCAAATACAGACTCAAGGGGCCAAACAGCCTATTCCATCTTTTATGTACTTTTGTGTGCGAGGGATCTTATGGTAGTGTCCCTGCCTCTGAACCAGGAGGCAAAGGTTCAAAATCAGCGTGTTCCAGATGTACATTGAGAAAATATCGAAAATCGTGCTGAAATAAATCTGTAAAACATTACAGAAGATTTGGTTTCTTTAATTTGAACACAGCTCCCAAAGCACAAATCTAATTCCACCTTAAATAGGACTAAACAAACTTTGTATCAAGTTTATAAGAAGGTTGTGAATATATTAGTGTTAACTAAGGCTACATCGCATGTGGTTTAATTTACTTTTTGAACTGGTAAGTAGGAGGGTTTCCTCGAGAATTGCTTAAACTCTTGACTGATTAATTTTTGGATTTGTTCATGTGGAATCTCCTTTCCACAAGTCTCTTTGTTTCAATGAAGTTTTTTCTTTGTACCTCAGTCTACAAAATAGGTGGAAGTGGCAAGGATCAAATAATTTTACAAGGTATAATTCAATAATTTTGAACAAGAATACTTCATTAGATGCTTAAGGCATCTCCAACCATATTTCTTCAAAGATTATCTTCCCTTTTTTTAATATGTGATTTCCATTTGTCATTTAGGAGGGCAGAATCAATGCTAACCATCTGACTTATGTTTACTTTTTCAATCCAGTTAACATTTTCCTTTCAGAAAACCACTTACTTTTTCTGTTTTTTTTGGAAGAGGGTAGTATGGATCCTGCATGACAGATGACTCTGCTAAAGGAAATTTTATTTTTGTTTTATGCCGTGTTCAAATACACTCTTAAAATGCCAAAATTAGATGAACTAACGATAGGAGTCTCTCCTCCTATATTATTTAAATAGCTTTGTTTAATAGTTATGATGTGGAGGAGCCAGTGTTGGACCAGGGTGGACAAAGTTTAAAAAGTCACACCACCAGGTTATAGTCCAACAGGTTTATTTAGAAGCACGAGCTTTCGGAGCGCTGCTCCTTCATCAGGTAGTTGTAGAGTATAAGATCATTAGATACTGAATTTATAACAAAAGACTAGTGTCATGAAACTGAAATGATATATTGAACAGAGGATCTCATCAGTGATGCAGAATTCTTCAGCTCGGGGAATTCCAACATCACATCATCTATTGCAAACAACAACCACTTCGTGAGTTCATATAACACCTTTAACATAAAGCAATCACAAGCTTCACAGGAACACTGCCAATTTAGTTAGGACGAAAAATATTTCATGTAGGTTTCCTTCTCATGGTCTAATTTCTTCTTCCTGTTTTTATTTTGTTTAATTTTCCACTCGCGCTCTGCAGTCCTTCTTAAATGCTGAACAATCATTTGACCTTCCACTGTGCAATTTTTAATATTTTCTTCCACTGTTTAATGCTTAGGTACTTTTTAATTAGATTTTATTTTATATTTTTAGTTGAAATATACTTTGGTATTCTGAAGTATCCCCTGTCTTTGTGTGTCAGTATTGATCTATGTCCTAGCCTAGCAGAGTTTGTTCGTCCTACCATGTTACGTTTACCATTTCCAATAAAGTGTGCTCACCAGTTGGTTCCAGAATGTGCTGTCTTCAGAAATTCGCTCACTCAAAGCATTCCGTGAATTCTGGAAATAGTTGCTTGCATGGTATGTTTTTCTTCCATTGTAGATTACGACCTAACTAAATTAGCAGTGTTCCTGTGAAGGTTGTGATTGCTTTATGTTAAAGGTGCTATATGAATACAGGAAGTTGTTGTTGTTTGCAATAATAAGTGTGATGTTGGAATTCCCTAGGTTGAAGAATTCAAGGATGTGTTTCGTAACACTGCACCACTGATGTGATCCTCTGTGGCTTTTTAAGTTGATTTTATGATGGTTGTTTGGAACAGTGTTTGTCTTCTGAGCTTTTCTTGGTTGGGCAACTAGTTCAAAAGTCGCATTTGATCAAGCCTGAAAAATCTGCATTTTTTTTTATTGTGTAAAATTAACCAGGAAAAGGAAAATGATTCTGAAAATCATTTTGTTTTCGGCAGCTGATGTTTCCAATTTTATATTGCAAACATTAATGCCATGTGATTTTTTTTTTTTGTTTTGCTCTCTGTCTCTGGAAAAATGAATTCCCTCTGCAACTCTGCTATAGGACCTAACCTAACATTTAGATGCAATAATAGATCTGATCTGCGGTGTGTAAGATCGTGGCTCCCCTAATTTCCTCCCTGCTCTACCCAGCATCCACCCAGTCGACTCCCTTGTCAATCAAAAATCTGTCGTTCTCCATCTTTTTTTTTCTTTTAGGATGAGTGGATTATCTCATTTTCACTTCATACGCTCCCAAGGTCTTCAGTTCTGATATGCAGGAGTTGAGTCAAACTAGAGTAGTCACATTAAAAAGCACATGCAATGGGTTTTCTTCCCCCTGTTGCTTTTACTTTTGCAGATTTTGGTTTTTCATTGTTCTGTTTTCAGGTGATAGCTGTTCACTATCTCACCATCCTCTTTTTAGACACTTTTTAAACTTGATCTGTTACCACACCCATTGTTTGCATGGGGAAATGAATTTCAAACATTCATGGCCTTTGAGTACAGCTGTAATTGTAAGACAGTAAGATATAGGAGCAGAATGAGGCCATTTAGCCCATCGAGTCTGCTCCTCTGTTCAAACGTGGCTTGTTTCTCAAACCCATTCTCCTGGTAATCTTTTCATCCCATTCTTATTTAGGAACCAATCAATATCTATATGGTCTTTCAATACACCATGATTTGGCCTCCACAGGCTTCTGCAGCAATGACTTCCCCAGATGTACCACACTCTGGCTGAAGAAATTCCTCCGCACCCCAGTTCTAAAGGGACATCCCTTCACTTGGAGGCTGGGACCTGGGTCCTAGATCCTTGTCCTTTCCACTAGTAGGAAAGACATATCCATGTCCGTGCTATCCAGGTCCTTCAGTATTCTGCAAATTTTGATGAGAAATCCTTCTAAACTCCATTGAGTACAGATCAGAATTCTCAACGGCTCTTCATGTGATAAGCCCTTCATCCCTGGGATCCGTTGCTTTCCATGTTGACAATAGTTGGCACAAGCCTGGCACTAAGTTCATATGGAGAGTGAGAGTGAGTGTCCGTCTCCCGCATTACCCTTCAGCATTGCTCCTGAAGTTTTAGCAGTGTTACACTTAGCGGATACCAGGTGCTCTGTGGAATTCTTTAGTGTGTTAGAGCTTATGTTGCTAAGTAGCCCATTAACAGCAGGTTGGAAATTACACATGGCCATTGTATCCATTAAAGGATATGTACACAGTAGAGAACCAGCATCAAATCTGTGCCTAACTTCATTCCATCTTCATGTACCTGTTCAATACGCTTTCGATTATAGGGAGGGTGAGGATACAATTTTATTTTATTTGCTTCAATTGACCAGTAAGTTTATGGCAATTCATAACTTAGCATGTACCTTCTTAGTTCAGTTATTCCCATCAATGTGCCCATGAATTCCGGTTTAGTGAGCTCCCTTTTCCAGCAAGGGTTTCACCCACATTATTCACCAGAGGGAACTCAAAACTATTTTGAGATATGAAACCTGAGAATGATTGTCTGTCTGGTTTGTTTACTAACAGGTTAATAGATCAGTTTAAGGGCAGGCTTGCTGTATTTTTTGCTCAAATGAAAGTAAGCATTCTTCGTCCTATCCAGCTGTGTAGACAAATCATGTGTAATCAGTGGTTGAAATGGGTTATCCATTCATCACCATTTTTTATGTTTAGTAAAAATTACTATTTGTAAAATTACAACTTGCAGCTTTTTAAATGTTTGCTGAATTTTATGGATAAAAAGGAACTTTTATATATGGGATGAATGAAATGCTGTCTATATATAACGAGCTGGATGCAGCACCCACCTTCAGGTGATGATAATAACTCTGGCCAGGCTGAGGCTTTTGAAAACAGCGATGCGTTCACTAAAATATTAATGTACTGTAGGTACTTATACAACTACAAATTGATCTTTTTGATACATGATGATGCTTGTACATCTGATTTCAGGTGTTGAGTGGGAGAACAAAAAAACTCAAGTCACAGACCTGAACATTTTCAATTTGTTCCACTCACCACTGTTCCTGCCTGATCAGCTCAGTATTTCTAGTATTTCCTATTTGTTTCCAGGCACAGATTAAAAAAAAAACTGAAAATTCTGGAAATACTTGGCCTTTCTCTGCCATGGAGAAAGGAATACAGTTTAACAGCTAGGTTTTGTTCAATTTTAAGTCAACTGCGTTGACTGTGGTCAGGGTGTTGTGATGAGAAATAAATCAGTATTTTGAATAAATCACCTTTTTGAAGAAAAGCAAGATCAAAACAGCAGCCTTTAAAATGAGAGCGAGAGAGAGAGAGCATATACCATTTCGGAGGTAGGGAAAAAGGAGCAGTGAATCTACACAAATGTCTCACCAGGCAGTGAACTTTCACAGCTAACTGCCTCTGCTGCTTAGTTTCAAGTATCTCTGGACATTTGGAGTTTGGTCAAAGAAAAATAAAGAAACTGAGATTCCCAGCTGACCTTGGCAAAATCTCTAACTGGGAGCTGCTCACAGCTCGGGAATGGTTATGTGTTGTTATAAGTCTGACCATATTCTTCCTTTTACAACATCTACAATAGTGAGTAGGGTAATTTTTTTTTTGTTTGTTTTATTGAGATCAATCTCTAGATTAAATTTATTTTAAAAAGTAGGAACCAGATTACCCTAGAACAGTGTTTTTTGTTTAAGGGCAGTAAGACCACTGCAATTTTCTGGGTCTGTAGATTAAGGTGCAAAGATGGCTTTTATAAGGATGATGTGCTCTTCCAGATTATGGGAAATCTCTATTGTTACTGATGATCATGTCTACAGGAAGTGTTTGTTTGTGAATCCTATTTGATTGCATGGATCGGTTGGAGCAGCAGTTAGAGGGCAATAAGGCATTAACAGGAGCTAGAGGATATGATAGATGCAGTTTCAGGAAAGGCGAAAAACCACAGATACTATTGGATAGATGGGTTACCTCTAGGAAAGGTAGGTAGATACTGCAGGAGTCTCCTATGGCTATCCCCACCTCAAACAAGTATGCTGTTTTGGAAAATGTCGGGGTGATGGACTCTCAAATGTAACACTGACAGCCAGTTTTTTGATATGAGGGGTACGTCTAGTTACATAGAACTGTACAGCACAGTACAAGCCCTTTAGCCCTCTATATTGTGCAGACCTTTTATCCTTTTCGAAGATCAGACTAACCTATATACCCTTCATTGTACTATCTTCCATGTGCTTATCCAAGAGTTGCTTAACTGTCCCTAATGTATCTGACTCTACTACCATCACTGGCAGTGCATTCCACTCACCCACCACTCTGTAAAGAACCTACCTCTGACATCTCCATTAAACCTTCCTCCAATCACATTAAAATTATGTCACCTTGTGATAGACATTTTTGCCATGGGAAAACATCTCTGGCTATCCACTCTATCTATGCCTCTTGACATCTTGTACACCTTTATCAAGTCACCTCTCATCCATCTTTGCATCAATGAGAAAAGTCCTAGCTCACTCAATCTTTCTGCATAAGACATGCCTTCCAGTCCAGGCAGCTTCCTGGTATATCTCCTCTGCACTCTCTTTAAAACTTCCACATCCTTCCTATAACGAGGCGACCAGAACTGAACACAATATCCTAAGTGTGGTCTAACCAGGGCTGTATAGAGCTGTGGCATAACCTTGTGGCTCTTAAACTCAATCCCCCTGTTCATGAAAGCCAACATACTGTATGCTGCTTTAACAAGCCTATCAACTTGGGTGGCAACTTTGAGGGATCTACGGATGTGGACCCCATGATCCCTCTGTTCCTCCAAACTACCAAGAATTCTGCCTTTAATGCTGTATTCTGCATTTAAATTCGACCTTCCAAAATGAACCTCTTCACAATTTTCCAGGTTGAATTCCATCTGTCACTTATCAGTCCAGCCCTGCATGGTTCCAAGTGATCGATTGTGACAGGACTCTTTTCTTTTTTTTAAGTCTGAGGTACTGCAAGGATAGAAGCTAGAGAACTTGGGGAAATAAATAGTGATATCTTAAAGTGTCCATAAAACAGAAGAGGAGGTGCTGGATGACTGAAAATGCCTGAAGGCGGATCCCTGGAACAGACCAGGTGTACTCCAGAATTATGGGAAGCTAGGGAAGTGATGGACCCCTTGCTGAGATATTTATATCAACGATACCCACAGGTGAGGTGCCGGAAGACTAGAGGTTGGCTAACTCGGTGCCACTATTTGAGAAGGGTGGGAAGGAAAAGTCATGGACCGGTGACCCTGACATCGGTGATGAGCAAGTTGTTGGAAAGGATTATGAGCAACAGGATTCATGTGTTTGGAAAGGCAAAGACTGCTGAAAGTATATTCCTGTTAGGGTGAAAGGAAAGGCTGGTAGGTATAGGGAATGTTGGAAGACTGAAGAAATTGAGGGTTTGGTTAAGAAAAAGAAGGAAGCATATGTAAGGTATAGACAGGATAGATCAAGTGAATCCTTAGAGTATAAAGGCAGTAGGAGTATACTGAAGAGGAAAATCAGGAGGGCAAAAAGGGGACATAGATAGCTTTGGCAAATAGAATTAAGGAGAATCTATAGGGTTTTTACAAATACATTAAGGGCAAAAAGGTAACTAGGAAGAGAATAGGGCCTCTCAAAGATCAGCAAGGCGGCCTTTCTGTGGAGCCACAGAAAATGGGGGAGATCCTAAGTGAATATTTTGCATCAGTATTTATTGTGGAAAAGATATGGAAGATATAGACTGCAGGGAAATAGATAGTGACACCTTGCAAAATGTCCATATTACAGAGGAGGAAGTGCTGGATTTCTTGAAATGCATAAAGATGGCTAAATCCCCAGGACCTGATCAGGTGTACCCTAGAACTCTGAGAAGCTAGGAATGTGATTGCTGGGCCTCTTGCTGAGATATTTGTATCATCAATAGTCACAGGTGAGGTGCCGTAAGACTGGAGGTTGGCTAACGTGGTGCCATTGTTTAAGAAGAGTGGTAAGGACAAGCCAGGGAACTATAGACCAACGAACCTGACCTCGGTGGTGGGCAAGTTATTGGAGGGAATCCTGAGGGACAGGATGTATATGTGTATGTATATGTATTTGGAAAGGCAAGAACTGATTAGGGATAGTCAGCATGGCTTTGTGCGTGGGAAATCATGTCTCACAAACTTGATTGAGTTTTTTTGAAGAAGTAACAAAGAGAATTGATGAGGGCAGAGTGCTAGATGTGATCTATATGGACTTCAGTAAGGCATTCAACAAGGTTCCCTATGGGAGACTGGTTAGCAAGGTTATATCTCATGGAATACACAGAAAACTAATCATTTGGATACAGAACTGGCTCAAAGGTAGAAGACAGAGGATGGTGGTGGAGGATTGCTTTTCAGACTGGGGGCCTGTGACCAGTGGAGTGCCACAAGGATCGGTGCTGGGTCCTTTTACTTTTTTGTCATTTACATAAATGATTTGGATGCGAGCATAAGAGGTACAGTTAGTAAGTTTGCAGATGACACCAAAATTGGAGGTGCAGTGGACAGCGAAGATGGTTACCTCAGATTACAACAGGATCTTGATCAGATGGGCCAATGGGCTGAGAAGTGGCAGATGGAGTTTAATTCAGATAAATGCGAGGTGCTGCATTTTGGGAAAGCAAATCTTAGCAGGACTTATACACTTAATGGTAAGGTCCTAGGGAGTGTTGCTGAACAAAGAGACCTTGGAGTGCAGGTTCATAGCTCCTTGAAAATGGAGTCGCAGGTAGATAGGATAGTTAAGGCGGTGTTTGGTATGCTTTCCTTTGTTGGTCAGAGTATTAAGTACAGGAGTTGGGAGGTCATGTTGCGGCTGTACAGGACATTGGTGAGGCCACTGTTGGAATATTGCATGCAATTCTGGTCTTCCTATCGGAAGGATGTTGTGAAACTTGAAAGGGTTCAGAAAAGAATTACAAGGATATTGCCAGGGTTGGAGGATTTGAACTATAGGGAGAGGCTGAACAGGCTGGGGCTGTTTTCCCTGGAGCGTCAGAGGCCGAGGGGTGACCTTATGGAGGTTTACAAAATTGAGGGGCATGGATAGGATAAATAGGCAAAGTCTTTTCCCTGGGGTCAGGGAGTCCAGAACTAGAGGGCATAGGTTTAGGATGAGAGGGGAAAGATATAAAAGAGACCTAAGGGGCAACTTTTTCACGCAGAGAGTGGTATGTGTATGGAACGAGCTGCCAGAGGAAGTGGTGGAGACTAGTACAACTGCAACATTTAAGAGCCATTTGGATGGGTATATGAATGGGAAGGATTTGGAGGGATATGGACTGGGTGCTGGCAGGTGGGGCTAGATTAGGTTGGGGATATCTGATTGACATGGATGGGTTGGACCGAAGGGTCTATTTCTATGCTGTACGACTCTGACTGATCACAGATGGTCAACATGGCTTTGGGCATGGGAAATTGTGTCGCAGTAACATGATTGAGTTTTTAAAGGAAGTAACAGAGAATTGCTGAAGGCAGAGCATTGGACGTTGTCAATATGGACTTCATTTAAGGTGTTTGACAAGGTTCTGCATGGTAGACTAGTTAGCAACGTAACATTACATGAAATACAGGGAGAACTAGCCATTTGGATACAAAATTGTCTCAATGGTAGGAGACAGAGTGGTGATGAAGGGTTGCTTTTTGGACTGGAGACCTGTGACCAGCGCTGTGCCACAAGGATCGGTGTGGAGTCCACTGCTTTTCCTCTATTTATTTAAATGATTTGGATGTGAGCATAGGAAGTATGGTTAGTAAATTTGCAGATAACACCAAAATTGGAGGTGTAGTGTACAGTGAAGAAGGTTACCTCCTTTAAACAGGATCTCAATCAGATGGGCCAATGGGCTGAGGAGTGGCAAATGGAATTTAGATAAATGTGAGGTGGTGCATGTTGGAACGGCAAATTAGAGCAGGAGTTATACATTTAATGGTAAGGTCCTGGGGAGTGTTGCTGGGTAAAGTAACCTTGCAGTGCAGGTTTGTAGTTCCTTGAAAGCGGTGTCACAGTTTGATAGTGTAGAGAAAAAAGCATTTGGTATGCTTGCCTTTATTGGTCAATGCATTGTGTTGGAGTTGGGAGGTCATGCTGTGACTGTACAGGACATTGGTTAGGCCACTTTTACAATAGTATGTTCAATTCTGTCTCTCTGCTACAGGAAGGATGTTGTGAAACTTGAAAGTGTTCAGAAAAGATTTACAAGGATAAAAGCACGATTTACAAGGATGTTGCCAAGGTTGGAGGGTTTGAATTATAGGGAGGCTGAACAGACTGTGGCTGTTCCTCCTGGATTGTTGGAGGCTGAGGAAGAAGAAGTTCATAAAATCATGAGGGGCATGGATAGAGTAAATATAGGCAAGGCCTTTTCCCCAGGGTAGGGGAAGGCATGGGTTTCTGCTGAGAGGGGAAATGGCTGGTGAATGTATGGAATGAACTGCTAGAGGAAGTGGTGGAAGCTGGAACAATTACAACATTTAAAAGGCATCTGGGTTCAGACGGATATGGGCCAAATGCTGGCAAATGAGACTAGATTAATTTAGGATGGCTTGCCAGCATGGATGAATTGGATCATAGGGCCTGTTTCCGTGCTGTATATCTCTGACTCTAAATGATAATTTCCTACCTTGTTGAGTCCAAACAGAGGCAGTGATTTATACATGATTCCTCTATCTGCAAAGGACAGGGCTCTTGTATTGATACTTAGGTTGTAATATATGCAGATACACTGCACTCTTATTCCTTGCACATTATGGATTATCCAGGAGGTGTTGTCCAGTTTCGAAATCTCATGTCATGTTAAATGTTGGGGCGCAAACACATATTGCTTGAACTGCAGCAGGTATGGCAGCTTCTGTGGAGAGTGTGTTAACATTTCAAGTCTGTAGTGCCTCCTCTTCAGATCATTTTTTTCAGTCGTTGACCATACCCAACTAGCTCATGGTTGCAGAACTGTGTCTCTTGCTTGTCATGAACTGCCAAAGCAGCTTGCAGTTGATGATCTGCTGGTCTTTGGGATGTCTGACCCACATATCTGGCATCGTGCCAGCACTTAGTTACCACATAGCATGTGAATTTGTCAATCAGTATTAATGGATACCTTGGTAGAGACATTACCATGGACAATCAGATTCCACTTGCTACCCAATCAAACTCTGGTTTAATGCAGTAATTACTGGTTTTCCCCTTGAATTGGGTGTTCTTTGCAAAATATCTTGATGAGTTTAAGCTGAAAAGCTTTAACCAATTGTAGTCTTCAGTGATATGCAAGTTCTGAACTGTCAAACCCATCAGGATGAGTGAATATCTGAATTTGAGTTCCTATCATTTCCTGTATTAACTTTTTCCATCTACCTCTTGCACAAGTGTTCATAGCAATTAAAATCTGTGGAGAAATGCATCAAATATTGACTTTGCTTGACATCAGCTGAAACTCTTTCAATCTCAATTTGTGCAAAATAAGCTTGAGTCTGAGATGCCATGTTCCAAATGACTGAACTCCTCCATTCTCTCTCTTCACTCCTCAACCCCCAATTTACTATTTGGCTACTTGCTTCTGGTCTTTTAAACTGCTGGCACAGACCAACTCCTGAGTTGTCATTCTAGACAGAACATTCTCAAATAGCCTGTCACTTCCCTTTCCAAGTATCCACATGGTAATAAAGTTATGCCGCATCTAATTATGGGACCTCCTCTACCCAGTTACCATGTTGTGTCTCTCTCATTTACATGGAAAACTCTACCTTGATCACATTTCAAATAACAAAAAAAGCAAACCAATACTGGAGCAACTCAAAGTCACGGTGACTTGCTGCCTGATTTGTGCTTGATCTTGCCAGGCACGTTTTACAACCTCATTTACTCTGCATTGACTTCAATAATGTAGAATATTGCACTGTAATGTTATGCATCACAGCAGAATAGTAGTGTAAAGTCGCCATAGTTTTATGTCAGGTGCTAGCATAAGTTTTTTTTTCACTGAGCAAGAACCGCTTTCTCCACTTCCCCTCGCCCCAACAGATACTGGTTAAATAGTTCATTCCACCAAATGCTTACACTGCCTGAAATTTTAATTTTCAAAAGAATGCTTAAAACTAATGTCAGGATTTCATGGCTCAAAGTGGCATGCACTTGCAATTAATGTCTTTTTAGTTCCTCCCTGCAAAATGGATAAAATGTTTTCTGCGGACAAATAGTTTCCCTTTCTCTTCAAAATAAGATTCTGTATTGCACATGTCATGCACAACTGTCACCACTAGGGGGAGGGGGACACTTGGAATCTTAAAATAAGATCACCAATCATGATGAGGGAATATGTCTCTATCTCATTTCAAACATTTACGGTTTGGCACAATTTTCTGAAAAATTAATGTTACTGTTTCAGTCAGTCTGAGTGATATGAGAAAATAGTTGTAGCAGAGTGGTGAACGGTCAAAACATTATGGCACCATTTCTTGGGGTATTCATAAGGATACATCTCCAGTTGCAAGATTTTGTGGATGTTTGCTATGAACAAACCTTAATAGGCAAAATCAGGTTGACACTTAGTGATGTTTTCAGGTAATTATGATGAAAAGCTTTTGGCCTAAAATATTGGCTGTTTCTCTTAACACAAATGCTTATTGACCTGAGTATTTCCAGAATTTTCAATACAAGTTGAGCACTGCAAAATCTTTTAAAATTGCACACTGCAGCGGTGTGTGCAATAGTTATGATTCTGCTTTATTCTGCCAAGAAATGGCTGAAATATGTTGCAAAATCTGTACATAGGAATTGCCTACTAACCAGCCTTACTTGTACGTGCACATGTTGCTCAATATTCCATGGAGACACATTCATACTTGTTTATTGGCACATTTATTTCTTGTATTTGGTCTTTAGCAATCTGCTTCAAAATTTACTTCTAATCCAATTTCTTTTGACGTGATGATACTTGTCAGTTTGTATTTGTTTGCACATGCAGCATGTCATTGTGGTTTTGGATTTTCTCAATCGCTTTGGATTTCCTTTCCAGTTTAGTTTGGCACAAACTACTTCAAGGAGAAGGTTGGTGTTTTGAAATGGTTCAGGGAGTGATGTAGAGGTGCTGGTGTTGGATTGGAATGGACAAAGTCAGAAGTCACACAACACCAGGTTTAGTCCAACCGGCTTATTTGAAATCGCAAGCTTTTTGAGCACTGATCCTTTGTCAGGTGACGTGCTCCAAAAGCTTGTGATTTCAAATAAGCCTGTTGGACTAGAACTTGGATTCAGAGAATGATTAAGATGTCCATGTCTAAGTATGACCTGATTTTAAAAATGCAGCCTGCTCACAGACAAAAGTATTTAATTGCTAATGATGTTTTCATGGATTCATCATCTCTGGATTAGGTGGGACTTGAACTTGGGCCTCCTGGCTCAGAAGTAGGGAATGTACCACTGCACCACAAGATCCCCTGCCACCGAACTAGCTGTCTATTCATTATCCAGTAAACTAGCTTGGAGTAATCTAAACCTCTACAATTTTTAAATAATCTGTATTCTCTAAATCTTTAACAGCCATGGAATTCATAATTAGTGTAAAAACTTTTTGCTTGGCCTGCCCTTTATCATCAATATATTGTTGGATATGGTGTTTTTTTGAGATAGCTGTTGCTGTACTTTGTCTAGTAACCAGACCAACTCTTTGACTTGTATTCTTTCTGCAAATAATAACCATTCAGCAAGTCATTGCAGTAATTTAACATTGAACTGAGAAAATCTGGAATGCAGACATACAATCTGCTATTTATAGAGTATATCTTCTTCTATTGGGTAAGATCACAGTCAAGCTTAGCTCTGATTTTAGCCAAAAAAGGAAACTAGTGATTTTATTTCTTATTGTTATTTGCTTTTTGTTTTGGTATTTTGAGGTGTATACTCTTATTACACATTGTTCAGGACATGCTATAGGTAATCCACATCTGGGTTGCATTCATGTTAACTGTCTTGTTTCATACCACAGTGACTGCACTACCAAAGTATTTCATTGGACATATAGCACTTAGGAGCATTGGGAGGTATTGTGTAAATGCAAGTGGTTCTATTGCCTTTACTATTGGGATCTTCATAGACTATTTTTGAGGGGGGGGGAACAAGTGACTCGTTTCAGTTGTTTGCTATGCCTTCTGAAATTCAAGGGGGACTAAAATTTGGAGACTTAAGTTTATGACAGAATTCCTCAAGTGCAGTTGCTTGAAACAACTGCTGTGGGAGCAATAACAGAATAGCAAAGCAAAAATCTAAACTGCGCTTGCTGGAAATCAAACAAAATCAGAAATTGCTTGAGAAACCGAGTAGGTCTGGCAGCACCTGTGGAGAGAAACAGTTAACGTTTCTGATCCAGTGACCTTTTTCAGAACTGTTATGTCAGACCTGCATTTTGCCAGCAATTTCTGATTATTGTATTTTTAATGTAGTGTTCATATCTGACTCTCACTGCATCTCAACTGAACTATATCTGTTATCTTAGATATGAGAAAAGCACTGGATTTATGTTAAACAAAGAAAGCAAAGAATTACGAAACAAAGCCTAATCCAGAGAAAGCGATTATAATATGAGAGGAAACTAGCTAGAAACTTAGAAGTGAATAGCTTCAATTTCTACTAGTAAAGTATGGTGTTGGTTATCATAAGTGAGAATTGGGAGTCAATAGATGATAAGGAAGTGGTAAATAAGATGAACAAATATTTTGTTTCTGTCTTCACTTCAAAGAATAGTAAAACATTCAAGTAATAGTTTGAAATTAGGAGGTGAAAACGAGACAGAAACACATGATGAAACGATGATCTCCTCGGAAGCAGTGCGAAGCAAACTAATCATGGAGCTCAGTTCCAGGGTCTGGAAAGAAGTAGTTAATTTCCAAAATTGACTAGATTGTGCAAATGCTCCATTAGACAGGGAAGTATTCACTATAACTTTTTTTTTCATTCAAGAAGGGATGGAGGTTGAACACAGGAATCTGTAGACCATTTGGCTTGGTATCTGTTGTGAAAATGAGTTAGAATAAATTAAGATTATAGCTGGACTCGTAGCGAACCTGAAGATAATTGGGAAGGATTGGCATGGTTTTGTGAAAAGAAAATAATGTTTGATCCATGTATTGGAGTCTTTTTTTTTTTTTTTGAAGCATGCTTTGGATGAAAGGGTGCTAAGAGAGGTATTGTACATGGATTTCCAGAATGCATTTGACGATGCCACAAAAGAATATTGCACTAAGTATGAGCTTTTGATGTAGGGGGTAGTGCAGAATGGAAAGGAGATGGCTGGAAGGCAGGCAGAAAACTGAACCTTAATTGGGGATGGAACTTCTGATTTGACGTGAGTGGGTTACGATAGAAGTTTGTGCAGGGGACTCAGCTTTTTATCATTGGATGAGGGGCTTGAAGGAGTGGGAGTTAACTTGGCAGATGTGATGAAGATGGTTACAAAATTGTATTTGAATAGGATCTGAGGTTGTGGATCAATTCAGGAAAAGTTAAGTGGGCAAAAATATTCCAGATGGAGTATGATGCCAGAGAATATGAAGTTAACAGTTCTTTATTTCCTGGAATTCTGCAGAGGTTTGAGCATTCTGATAAAATGAGTAACAAAACTATGGTATGCCGGTACTGCAAGCAATTAAGGCTAATGGGATCTCTTCTTTTGTTCGAAATAAACTGCAACATTTTTTTAAAACAAAAGAAGTTATGCTCCAGTTATCTCGGTAAAGCTGCAATGGTCCCAGAGGATCATAGGGCTGCTCTTTCTTTAGAGAAACAACCACTGGTGAATTTAATTGGAGGTTCATCACAGCTCAGGGGATGGGTCAGGTTAAGAAGGTGGGACCTTTGTGGTAACCTCAGGTGGATACAACAATTGGACACGCTGTTTAGTGTCCTTCTGCATTACAAACTATCAGTCCAGAAAACTGAATCAGGCACCCCCCCCCCCCCCCCCCCCCCCCCCCCGACACCCTCCAGCATACTTTGCCAAAAATGTCAGTTTTATGTAGGGCATTCGTGAGACCACGTTTTTGAATCTGTTTTCAGTTTTTGCTCCCTTTACGTAATTGAAGGTGGATGTAAATATGGTGCAGGTATTTTATTGGAGGTTTGCGAGATTGTGATACCTGGAATTATTAGGTTCCCTTGTGAGGAATGGTTGGAAGTATTACCAGTGGAATCTAGAAAAGTGGGGATAGGTTGGTTGAAGTTAGAAAATCCTGAATGTTCTTGGTGAGGTAGATGTGGGGGCTGGAAAATAGTTCCTGTTTTTGGGTGAGTGCAGAATAAAAAGGGCAGCTACTTCAATATTAGATATCAACCTTTTAGGACGTAACATTTTCTTGTGTGATTGTAGAACGCTGTGCCTCAGGAGGAGATGATCACCTTGACAAAAACATTTTAAGGTGGACTCTTTCTTTTTGGCCTATTGACTCTTTGTGTCAAAATAAAATTGAATGTGACAGTTTTGTGAGAATTTTTTTTAACCAGCAAGAGACTACAGTAAAGCCAGTAACCCTGTTCTCTCTCATGTGGTATACTGATGGCTTAAGATGACTTTCTCCCTTTCCCTTTCCCTTTCCCTCTCCCTCTCATTAAGATACTGTTTGTACTCTGTTCCACTCTGCAAAAGTTCTGCTCAGTGTGTTGAGACCCAACTGTGAATGGGGTAACTTACCAGGCAGTAAAGTTTTTTTTCTTTTGTTTTAATTGGTCACTCAGTCGTGAACCCAGTTTATAGAAGGCTACAATTACTGCATTGCTCAATGAAGAGAACATATGCCTGCTTATCCAGTCCTGTTTGCAGTGTTTAATTTTACATTTTTGATCATAACTAAATTAAGTCTTTTATAATTTTTAGTCTGAGTTAGAAGAGCACGGTGGGCGGCACGGTGGCACAGTGGTTAGCACTGCTGCCTAACAGCGTCAGAGTACTGGGTTCAATTCCCGCCTCAGGCGACTGACTGACTGTGTGGAGTTTGCACGTTCTCCCCGTGTCTGCGGGGGTTTCCTCCGGGTGCTCTGGTTTCCTCCCACAGTCCAAAGATGTGCAGGTCAGGTGAATTGGCCATGCTAAATTGCCTGTAGTGTTAGGTTAGGGGTAAATGTAGGGGTATGGGCGGGTTGCGCTTCGGCGGGTCGGTGTGGACTTGTTGGGCCGAAGGGCCTGTTTCCACACTAAGTAATCTAATCTAATCTAATCTAGTCTCTTTGTTCAGCAAATCTAAAAGTTATCTCCGTCTTGAGCAGTTACATGATTACTCGAGATACAAGCATCTTTTTCTGAACCCTTCACAGTATTACAGAATTTAAATGTATCCTAGTAAGCACAAAGAAATGATACATATTAATGGTAGTGATTCCGTTAGTCCACTTTGCAACACCAGCTTGAGACTTCTGGATTGTGTCTTGCTTTGTTTTGTTTGAGTGAACTTTTTTCCCCCCCTTTTGCCTTCTTGTTGTGACACTGTCTCCTAGATTTTATTTCTTGACTCTCTTCCTAGCCACTACCAGTGGTCAAAGTCAGTCCTATTCCTGAACTCTGCCTTACCAAACCATGACCAGCATGTGATCAGTCATGGATTGGCTGATGGTGTGTGCCCAATTTCTCATTGGTCTCTCGAGGTTCATTAGTCACCTCCAATGAGATTACTTCTTGTTATCTCTTCATTGATTTCCCCAAGATGCCAGTTGCTTTGAAAAGGCAGTAATGTGGAGTCATAGAGATGTACAGCATAGAAACAGACCCTTTGGTCCAACCCGTCCATACCGACCAGATATCCCAACCCAATCTAGTCCCACCTGCCAGCACCCGGCCCATATCTCTCCAAACCCTTCCTATTCATATACCCATCCAAATGCCTCTTAAATGTTGCAATTGTACCAGCCTCCACCACATCCTCTGCCAGCTCATTCCATACACGTACCATCCTCTGCGTGAAAAGGTTGTCCCTTGGGTCTCTTGTATATCTTTCCCCTCTCACCCTAAACCTATGCCCTCTAGTTCTGGACTCCCTGATTCCAGGGAGTCCCTATCCATGCCCTTCATAATTTTGTAAACCTCTATAAGGTCATCCCTCAGCCTCTGACATTCCAGGGAAAACAGCCCCAGCCTGTTCAGCCTCTCCCTGTAGCTCAGATTCTCCAATCCTGGCAACAACCTTGTAAATCTTTTCTGAACCCTTTCAAGTTTCACAACATCTTTCTGATGGGAAGGAGACCAGAATTGCACGCAATATTCCAACAGTGGCCTAACCAATGTCCTGTACAGCCGCAACATGACCTCCCAACTCCTGTACTCCATCCTCTGACCAATAAAGGAAAGCATACCAAACGCTGCCTTAACTATCCTATCTATCTGCGACTCCATTTTCAAGGAGCTATGAACCTGCACTCCAAGGTCTCTTTGTTCAGCAACACTCCCTAGGACCTTACTATTAAGTATATAAGTCCTGCTAAGATTTGCTTTCCCAAAATGCAGCACCTCGCATTTATCCGAATTAAACTCCATCTGCCACTTCTCAGCCCATTGGTCCATCTGGTCCAGAGCTTGTTGTAATCTGAGGTAACCCTCTTCGCTGTCCATTGTACCTCCAATTTTGGTGTCATCTGCAAACTTACTAACTGTACCTCTTATGCTCGCATCCAAATCATTTCTGTAAATGACAAAAATCAGAAATTCAGCAAAGGAAGAGATCATTAGACCATAAGTCAAATCCCATCACTCTGAATCTGTTTTTAAAGAATTTATTATTTCCCCTTTTGCCTACATAATAGATGGTTGGTAGCATTGTAGCTTCACTTTGCAAGATATGTTCATAAAATACAAGTCAGAAGAACTTTTCACAGAAATGATCCAACTATATTTACAGAACTTAATTCTGACATTATACTGTTGCATCTTTCAAAAGATAGTGACCATTTCTCTTTCAGACAATTCACGTTCGAAAGCCAATTTTCAGACATAGTTGCATCTTGAAACCTAAAGGCATCTTCTATCACCAACAGGCTTTGGAAGGGAACAAAGAATTACATCACTTTACATAATCTAGCTTATTTTCATAGCATTTGATTTTCAGTAGGTGGTCTTTTATCATTTTGTCCCAACATCAAATCATAAACTTATGACCGTTCTTAACTTTTGGAAATGTGGCCATTCAGCAAATTTTATTTGACAGAAAGGCAGACAAATGTCCTCCCTGGTGTAATATTAAGTCTTATTAATGTTCTGTTTCGTTCTAGTCAATATTAATATCTTGACTGCAAGAAGTTGTCACATAACTAAACTGCAACTATTTATGGCAAACGAAAGACCATCTACGAGAATTTAACTTGGACACTTTGCTTGATAAATAAGCATTTGTTTCCTATTTGCAAATCCCGTCAATGTTTAAGTGTGTGCTTCAATTGTTTTTAACACAGGGAGAACCTTGTTGGAGAAGCTTTTTGGACAGCAGGAGAAAGTGCAGCTTGATGGTGAGCATGAAGCAGAGAAACTTTGCTCTCGTATTCTGGCCATGGGTTTGCTCCTTCCATTCGGGGACTGCTTCAGGGAACAATTTTGTGGAGATATGCCACCACCCGCCACCAAGTTTGATGTAAGTTTCTTTTACGTTCTTGTTAGGTGTGTACTGAATCTGGGAATCATAGATTTCCAGGTAATATTAATTGTTTTCTCATTTGTGTGAAAAATTTAGTTACAGTGTATGGTAGGGCACACGGTACTGGTGGGGGTTGAAGATTTTTGAAATAGATCAACTTATTTTGCTGAGTTATACGCACACCTCCATGGTCTTCACCTACTGATATTGGAATTGTACCTTTCTGAGGAAGAGGAAGCCTCATTGCACCACAAAACTCTTCAAGAGTAGATGACCAGTGCCTCTGGTGACAAAAGGCACAACAGAATGACTTCGCTGGTGATAATCACTGCACAGATTTTATCAAAGTACAAGAGCTTGGAATTATGATGTGGTTATGATTTGCAAACCCAGTGCTTGCTACAGTATGTTTATGTGTGCAATGATATCAGTTAATATAGTTACTGGCTTGATGAATTGTGAGAAAGTGAGGACTGCAGATGCTGGATCAGAGTCCAATGTGTGGTGCTGGAAAAGCACAGCAGATCATGCAGTATCCAAGGAGCATAAGAATTGAAGTTTCGGGCA
This sequence comes from Chiloscyllium plagiosum, assembly GCF_037043375.1. Lineage (NCBI taxonomy): Eukaryota > Metazoa > Chordata > Chondrichthyes > Orectolobiformes > Hemiscylliidae > Chiloscyllium > Chiloscyllium plagiosum. Next base: position 28,505,193 of record NW_028270148.1, read on the forward strand.
TACGCCCGTCATCAAGAATGAGGCTTGTGGGCCAGGGGAACTGAGAGATAAATGTGAGGGGTGGGATTTGAGGGAAAGTAGCTGAGAATGTGATAGGTCGGAGAGGAGGGTGGAGCAGATTGATAGGAAAGGTGATGGACAGGTCATGAGGGCGGTGTCGAGGTGGATGCTTGGGACTGGGGTAATGTGGGGGGAGGGGAAATGAGGCAACTGGTGAAATCCACATTGATTTCGTGTGGTTACAGGGTCCCAAGGCGGAACATGAATCATTCTTCCTCCAGGTGTCAGGTGGTAACACTTTGGTGGTGGAGAAGGCCCAGGACCTGCATGTCCTTGACGGAGTGGGAGAGGGAATTGAAGTGTTCAGCCACGGGACAGTGGGGTTGGTGGGTGCAGGTGTCTCAGAGATGTTCTCTGAAACCATCCACAAGAAGGCGTCCTGAGTCCCCAATGTAAAGGAGACCACATCGGGTGCAACGAATACAGTAGATGATATTAGTGGAGGTACAGATAAACTTCTGTCAGATATGGAAGGATCCTTTGGGGTCTTGGACGTAGGTGAGGGTGAGTGCAAGTTTTGCACTTCCTGCGGTGGCAAGGCAAGGTGTTGGGAGTGTGGAGTGGGCTGGGGTGGGGGGGAAACGGGGGCGGGGGGAGCGTGGACCTGACGAGGGAGTCACGGAAGGAATGGTCTCTCTGGAACGCTGGTAAGGGTGTGGAGGGAAATATATCTCTGGTGGTGGGATCTATCTGTAGATGGTGAAAGTGGCGGATCATACATCCGCATATGATGTATGCGGAGGTGGTGGCGTGGAAGGGGAGGACCGGGAGGTTTCTGTCCTTGTTGCATTGGGAGGGGTGGGGTTCGAGGGCGGTGTTGCAGGATGTGGAGGAGATATGCTGGAGGGCATCAACTGCGTCGGAAGGGAAATTGCGATCTTGGAAGTAGGCCGCCATCTGGGATTTCCTAAGGTGGAATTGGTCATCCTGTGATGTCCAACAAAGAGGCAGGCATAGCTGGGTCCCATGCGTTTGCACATGGGTGCAGGAAGTGGGAGTATTCAAAGAAGTTATTAAGGGGGAGGACCAGTTCAGCCAGGCAGATGAGAGTGTCAGTGGAAGGGTACAGGTTGGGACGGCATGAGAGGAAGAAACTGAGGGCTTGGATGGATGTGTGCAGGGACTGGATATCCATGGTGAAGATGAGGTGTTAGGGGCCAGGGATATGAAAATCGTGGAAGTGGTGAAGGGAGTGGGTGGTGTCCCGAATGTAGGTGGGGAGTTCCTGGACTAAGGTGGACAGTATGATGTTGAAATATGCAGAGATGAATTCAATGGGATAGGAGCACACTGAGACAATGGGTTGACTGAGGAAGTCAGGTTTGTGAATTTTTGGTAGGATCGGGTGGTGTGGGGTTCACAGATAATGAACCTCATGGGACTCAGCTCTACCTGCCTCTTTGTCAGGTACGTGGAACAGTGGAACAGTCCATCTTCTGCAGTTGCACTGGCAACACCCCCCTCTCATTTATCTCTCAACCCCCCTGCCCACAAGCCTCATTCCAAATGAGGGGCTTATGCCTGAAATGTCGATTCTTCTGTTCCTCGGACGCTGCCTTTGAGTTGTGTTTGTGGAAGTGGGCTTTCACTGAAATGTTAATACTAGAACAAAAGTTTATTATGGCAACAAAAACAGAAGTTGCTGGAAAAGTTCATGTCTGGCAGTATTTGTGAAGGGAAATCAATTATGTTTCAGATTCAATGATCCTTCCTCAAACTTCCATTCTGAGGAATGGTTGCTGGACCTGAGCTTTTCCAGCAACTTCTGTTGTCATTTATGATTTACAGCATCTTTCGGTTTTTAGTTTATTATGCAAAATAAATTAAGATAAAATAGAACAAATCAAACAATTTGCATTTACAGCAGCTCAAAGATTTTAAAACATGTAAAATCTCCTCCCACTTAATCTTAACAATACTCCTTTACAGTACTAATTAACCAGAGAGAATTCTCTCCTCAATCACGTTTTATAGAACTTAAAACTGTGAATTGAATTTCAGTTAACAATCTGAACCTGTCTGGATGCAATTGAACTTAGACTTTTTTTAGCTTCAAAATAAGTCTCCAAGTGGTCTTGTGATTGTTCTACACAGTGATCTCCGGAATCTCAAGTTACGGGTCGTTTATTAAGCCAATGTTGGGAAGAGTCTACCTCAGAAAAAATTCTGAGATAGCACTCTGACTCAACCAGAATTCATCACATTTATACATTATCATGTAGACAATGAATCTCACAAATTCTGACAGTCTGTTTTAAACAAACATCTTGTTTTTCACGCACTGCAGAAGTGGCAAGGTACCTGTGTTAACCACCGTCTCGTCATTCCTGTCTTCCCAGGCGCCATCCTATTTCTTCTCCAAAGCCAGTGCTTTGTTCCCATCCTTGAGTAAACCCTATTGCTTTGTCTGTCTTGGAGTGGTATGGGATGATCCTTGTGTCCCGTTTCCAAGTAAGGCTCCGGGTTAAGGCTGGTTCAGTCATGTTGCATTTACACAGAAGCTGTTTGTATCAGCATCTGACTTGGTTAATGCAGTTTAACTAATTTTTGTTTAACTAACTAACACTTAGTCTGACTACTTCCTTGACTTAAAGATTAAAAATAAATCATAAATGATTTAGTTAACTGCATAAGCAACATACATATAAGTTTCTGCTCCTTCTAATCCCAGCTGAAACTTCATGTGGGTTTACAGGTTAACTCTTGTACACAAATTTCTCCCTTATGGTGTTAATCATCCACTTCTGGTATGGAACTGTAAAACAAATCTTTCCAATAAGGTAACTTATTTTTCAACAGTTGTAGACTATCTGTCTTCAGGAGAAACTGTCTCAGACATCTCAGTTAAAACTAAGACTTCTGCAAAATTAAAAACCAAAGGTTTCTTCAGCTATTTCTATTTTAACCTTAAAACAAAATCTGAATTATTCTAACAGAAGCCTAATGTATAATTGCTAATTGTTTGTAAAAACCCACCCAAAATCCATTATTCCATTCCAGGAAGCCCCCCTCATCCTGTTTTTAAAATTAAACCAGCAAGTCTACAGAAATATTTACAAGTTGTTCATTAAGCTCTGTCATAGACACCAGACCAAGCCCACATGCCAGTAATTTAAAAATCCAAACACGAAAATAATGTCAAAATATAGATAAATCTCACAATGTGTGTACATGCATAAAATAGAGATTGTGATGTAAAAGGGTTATCAACTCTCCAGGATTGTCCTGGTGTCACCATCAATTAAATACTAAACTCCTAAATATTGCGAGTGATCCAAAATGGAATTTATTGGAATATTAAAAAGAGTTCATGTATTGTTCCTATTTGCTTTGAATACTACATGGCATGGGAGATGTTGTAAAGGTTGTTTGATTGGTTAGGGAATTCAGATGTGTAAGGTCTTGTGGAGAAACCTTGGTGGAGTGTATTCAACCAGAACCCAAACTCCAGATGGCAGTGATATAGTTATTTCATTCTTCTACAATTGGTAAACTGGCTGGTGTGTTGAATAGTGGCAGATTAAAGGAAGCAAGAGTTTTTTTTTAAATGTGTGAATTGTGCTTACTGGCTTTGTCATATCCCGCCTCGACAGTCATAAGCAAGGGTGGACAATGAGAGCAGTTCTCAGTTGATTAAATTAATATCCACTTGAAGTTGGAAATAAACTGCTCAAAAATGCAATACCTAATAAGATAATTGGATGACAATAGCAGGTTTTAGTGGAAAATTGCTTCCGAGTGAAGGTTTTGTGGAGGTATTGGTGTTCCTTAACATCTGCTATCCTTGTTTGAGGTGGTAAAGCTTGCTGGTTTGGAAGATGCTGTCAGAGGAAGTATTTGAGTTATTGTCATGTACCTTGTGAATCATGACTGTAGCAGCGGTATGTAGATGTTCAATATGTTAAATCCTCTGGACTTGAGGGAGACATACAATTAACCAAGTGTCAATGTTTAATTGTAGCAAGATCAAAAGAGGTAAAGCATTAATTGTGCAGTCAGTGTTCTGGTATTGAAACTTAAATCATTACATCACCGTAGACACAATAAGATTTTGAAGTCTCCAGCACTCACCACCCACTTCACATTCAATAATAAAACCTACAAACAGGTCAACGGAACACCTATGGGATCACCAATATCAGGGCACAGAGTGGAAGCAGTAATGCAGAGACTTGAACAAGCTGCCCTCCCATCTATCCAACCCAAACTTTGGGTCTGTGACATAGATGACACCTTTTGTCATCACAAAACGGAACAAAGTGGAGGAAACGTACATCACCATCAACAATATCCAGACAGGCATAAAATTAACAAATGAGGAGGAGAACGACAACAGACTTCTGCTCCTAAACGTGACAGTTGAACGTACAGTTGAGAGCTTCAAACCAGCATCTACAGAAAAACAACAAACATAAACCAAATACTTAACTTCAGAATTATTTATGCCAACACACTCAAAAGGAGCTGCATCAAGACGTTATTTCAACGAGCTACATCACACTGCAGCACCCAAGAACTACAAACAGCAGAAGAAAAATATCTATACAACGTTTTAAAGAGAAATGGTTACCCAATAAACAAAATCCACTGATTCCTCCAATACCAACCAAAACAAACAGACAATACAACCATAAACTATAGCTACATTACCTTACATTAAAGACATATTCAGATCCCTTGGCATCATGGTAGCCCACAAACCTACCAACACACTTAAATAGTGACTAATGAACTGAAAGGATCCATTAGATACTACCAGCAAAACTAACGCCATTTACAAGCTAGCAAGCAAGAACTGTTTTAAAAAAAAAACATCGGACAAACCAGCAGGAATCATGCCACCAGGATACATGAACACCAACTAGCCACCAAAAGACACACCCCACTCTCACTAGTTTCTATACATATAGACAAAGAAGGACACCATTTTGACGGGAATACCACACACATTCTAGGACGGCAAAACAAAGACATGCGCGAGAATTCTTAGAGGCATGGCATTCTAACCAGAACTCCATCAATAAACACATTGATTTAGACCCTATCTCGCTTCCCTTGAAAAAAAAATAGAACCGGAAATGACACCGCCCACCTTAAGAAACCTTAAGAGAGGTGTGACAAACCACCAGCACTTCACCAGAGACTCACTGATGATATAACCTAGTTTATTGATGAAAACAAACCTTCAAGCTCAGCAACCTAACTTAATTAGTTACAGGACAACAATCTGAGTTGTGCTTACTTTCACTGCTGCTAACCTTAACAGCTAATGACAAGCACTATGCAGAACGACCATGCCAATGTAACTTAAATTGTTTAAAACAACAAACAAGCCCTGGGAAGTCAGGTTTATGTTTCTACAAAATTAAGTTGTCAGTTTGCAAGTGAAGGTATTTAAAGAAGGAAAAAGCAGTATGTGTAATTCCACCAACCTGAAAGGCAAGTCAGAAGACTGGACCAGATATAAAGAATGAGAAGGAATGACTGAAATATTTAAGGGAGGAAAAAGCAAATTGGAGAAAGCTCTCTGATGTAATTACAGTCAGTAATGTAGGTACTTTAAAAAGGAAAAAAATGAAGTAAGCATCACTCAACAGAATGAGGATTTCAAGGAAAATCAGGAAATGGTAGATAATTTGAGTAGATTTTGTTTGTATTGGGTGTTGAGGTCACAAATAACATAACAGAAATATTGTTAGAGTCAAAGTTGAAGCTTTCAACTTGGCCTTGTTCATCAGCACTTAAATACAAGAAATCCAGTTTTAAAAGTGAACATCAATTGATACAACATAAGAGAGGATACGAAATGTTTAGACCATGGTGATACAGTTGGATTCATTCAACTGTGTCAATCTCAGCTGGCTGGTTAACTACATAACAAGCAGGCAAATGACATGTGATATTGTAATTGGGAATACAGCAGTGATTATTGTCCCCATAACCCTTTCACAATGGAAAAAGCTGCATACACTGCGCCAACTCCTCTTTAGGCTGCATAAAGCAAAGTCTTCTGTGCATATATGCAGCTTGATTGCAAACCTGACTGATTGTTCTGGTACAAGTCTTAATACTCTCTGGATTTTTTTTAAAACCAGCTGGAATGTATATAGAATACCATTGACATATCTGAATTAACCCATCGTAGAAAGAGAACTTGATGATTTCAGTTGTATATTTGAGCACATGACAGTTTATGAAGGTGTACAGAATTTCTTTGTAGCTGTAGATTCACATTGGAAATGCATCACGCCATTGAAGTTAACGGTGATGGTAGTGTGTCCATCAGGTGAAGCAAGAGCTGTTTCCAGAGAAAATGCCAAGGTGACATCATCAGTTGAGGCAAACTGATCTCTGCTACGAGGTTGCTAAGTTTGAGTTTTATGAAGAAAGCAGTCCTGAATTATGGCTCACGGTGTAAGGATATAGGGAAAGCTATTTGGGACAGATGATGAGAAATTCCTTCACTAGAGATTGGTGAGTCTGTGGAGTTTTGGGGAGGGGGCCAAGAGGGGTGGGTGTGTTGGGGTGGTTGAGGCCTACGCATGGAATGTTTTTAAGAAGTAGCAATGTTTAGTTCTTGAGGCTAAAGGGATCAAAAGGTATGGGGAGAAAGGTGTCTAGCTTACTGCTGAAATCCAACAAAGATCCTTAATCTGCACCGTCCAAATATATCACCCCCTCCATCCAAAAAGGACAAGAACAAGCAGATATTTGGGAGACCCATCACCATCAAATTTCCGTCTGAGTCACTTGCCATCTTGGCTTGGAAATAGATAGTCATTCTTTCAGTGTCGTTGGGCTAAAGTGATGGAATACCCTCCTTCAGGGCACTGTGGTCTACATAAAGCACATGGACTGCACCAGTTCAAGAAGGCAGCTCACCACCACCTTCTCTAGAACAACTAGGGATGGGTAATAAATGTTGGCCCAGCTAGCAATCTTAGATCCCATGAGCATTTCTCAGTGTGCATGTGAGATGAGGAGGCATTTTAAATTTTAATTGAAGAAAACTTTATGACAGAAAGATCAGAGATTATGCTTTGATTGAAGTGTCAGGTTTTTGAGTAAAACTAACCAAAGCTTATGTTTTAACCATTTGAAAAGTTCTTGCCAAAGAATGAAAACTGGAACCGATGAAAAGGCCAAAGCTTGCAGTTATGTTGCTGGTGACAATAGTGTTACTTGTTTCTAGACCATTATTAAAGTGAGATTCACAGACTTATCAAATTGAAAAGGAACTTGATGCAAGTTATGTAACAAGTACTCTAGATTAGAGAAGAAAAAAAAATCACCGTGTGCCATGTTAATACTTGAAACATTATGTTAAGTTAGTCTGAACGGAACTGCATTTAGTGTTGAAAATTAATAGTGAACTATAATTCAGAAATGAATCAATTCAGTAATTCAGAAGTTGACCTTCCTGTATTCAGATTGGATAATATAGAAATACTTAAGTTCTGTTGTGCTATTTTCCCAAAAAACAATGTGACATAGCCTATTACAGACTTTAGTTGATGTATGTAAATAAGCTAGGAAAGCAGTGTTGGTGTGTAATATTAATAAAGGGGTGCATTCTCTACATAACTACATCATTGCACACAACCTAGAAAGTTTATCTCCAGTAAGAGAAGAAATCAAGTTTGTGATGGTCAATTACATTGAATTGAATCATGGTACTGTAGCTAGGATGTTGCGATTCATCAGTTCCAGTAATATCACAAAGGCTATCGATTTATCACTGTAACAAATTGGTGGGTTGTACTGGAAGGATTAGACATGCATGATAATTTACAAAAATTGATATGTGAAAAGGATATTGGCAAGTTCCGTTGACTGATACAGGCAAAGAAATATTAGTTTTTGCAATGCCAACATGGTGGTTGAAATAAACACGGTTGAAGGGTTATGCAACTATATTGCACAGCACCATGGCGTGGTTGTGTTCAGCCAAACCTGGGAACACGGGCAGCACAGTGGCACAGTGGTTAGCACTGCTGCCTCACAGCGCCAGAGACCCGCGTTCAATTCCCGCCTCAGGCGACTGACTGTGTGGAGTTTGCACCTTCTCCCCCTGTCTACGTGGGTTTCCTCCGGGTGCTCCGGTTTCCTCCCACAGTCCAAAAGATGTGCAGGTCAGGTGAATTGGCCATGCTAAATTGCCCGTAGTGTTAGGTAAGGGGTACATGTAGGGGTATGGGTGGGTTGCGCTTCGGTGGGGCGGTGTGGACTTGTTGGGCCGAAGGGCCTGTTTCCAAACTGTAAGTAATCTAATCTAATCTAATCATTTACAACACTCACTGGCTTATCAGCTACAAAGAGCCAAGTTGGCAAATTCACTGTCTGCCAAATTTGTATCAAAGTGCAAGTGACCTATTTGTGTCATATCATGGGATATGGTTAAATTACTCATAGAGAAGCAAGAAAAGGGTTATCTTAGATTTTCTCAGAGGCAAAATGTGAAATTTTGCAAGTATGTTAGGGCAGCAAGGTGGCTTCATGGTTAGCACAGCTACCCATAGTGCCTAGGGATGTGCAGGCTAGGTGGATTAGCCATGGGAAATGCAGGGTTACAGGGATAGGGTAGCGGTGTGGGTGGGATGCACTTTAAAGGGTCAAGTTAGACTCAATGGGGCTGTATGCCTTGGTTCCATACTGTAGGGATTCTGTGATTCTACTCTATAAACGGGAAGAGTGGATTTTATCAGATGTTTGTGCGGGACATAAGGAAATGCAAGAATTTTGAATGGATAAGTACTTCAGACTACAGCATGGGTTTAAATCACCATTTTCTGAGAAACCATTTCAACTGGCTGTAGGCATCAGTATATCAACATTCGTTTGTGCTGTGTTGTCATAGGAAGAGGAGTTGGGGACCAAATGCCTAATCAGTTATTTATCCAACAAAGTAAATGTGTGTCAACAGAGATACTCAAGAGGAGAAAGTCAGAGTCTGATCTTGGCTGTACAAATATTTGTGATTCATGTACTAACAGTTCTTCAGAAGGCTGTCTGTATATATGGATCACAATGCTGGTGTTTTTCAGAATGATTGAGTTAAAAAAACTCGTTGTTTTGTTACAGTTTTTGATAATATAATTCATATTCTAGCAGAAACTTTAAGAACAAATACCAATAATATGAATACTATGATCAAAATTTAGCTGTGTATGATTATTATAAAAAGTCTTATGTTTAATGAGGTTTATTACTGTTAATGCCGAATAGAAACAGTGTTAAAGTTGATAGAAAATGGCACTGAAGGATACCTTTACACTTTAGGACTGGGAGGAATGAAGATGTTTTATTTAAGTTTACTTGTGGGTTGAGTGGTGCTGCCTGCGCCAGTGTTTATTGCCTGTCCCTACTTGCCCTTGAAGGTGGTCGTAGTGAGCTGCTGCCTTGAACCATTGCAATCCATGTGCTTTATATCTGGTCACACAAAGCCATTAGTAAGGCAAGTCCAGAAATGTGACCCAGTGACATTCCAAATGGTGAATGGCTTCTTCAATAAGGGCCAGCACATTCAACAGACTGAATGGGTGCCTCCTATGCAGTAAACCACTGAGTGATTCTATGATAAGGAGATATTAAAGTAAATGGTCAAAAATTGATCTGGTCATTTACAGTATTGTGCACAGTTTTGGGCTCCATATTTCAGGAAGCATGTACTGGTCCTGGAGCGTGTTCAGAGGTGGTTCACAGGAATGGTCCCAGGAATGAACATATGAGGAATGTTCAAGGACTTTGGGTCTACATCAATGGGGGATCCAATAGAAACTAACAGAATACTGAATGGCCTGGACAGAGTGGATGTTGGCAAAATGTTTCCATTGGTCGGAGAGACTAGGACCCGAAGGCACAGCCTTGGAGTAAAGGGAAGGCCTATTAATGCCCTTTAAATGCCCTTTTTATTTCTTCCTGTACATTTTCTGGCCTACGATGTAACTGCTGTTATGTGATCTGTGACCTGGCTTCCACCTACACTGATGCTCCATGTTACCTTTTTACCCAAGGTTGTCTTTCACCACCATCTAATGATGATCATAACCAGCAGAGTTATCTCTCCACTGTTTCTCAGCTTGTCTTGTTGAATTGTCATACTATTCAATATTAGTCCCTGTATTATTTTCACCATGGACATCCAGTCCCTGTACACCTCCATCCCCCATCACGAAGGACTCAAAGCCCTCCACTTCTTCCTTTCCCGCCATACCGACCAGTACCCTTCCACTATATATCAAAAGTGGAATAGAGAACTGTATAGGGCAAGCACAGTGACATAAGAGAAAAGTTTAGATTGGTCTATAAGTTGCGCAGTAATGTTTGCTTTGAAATCTGCAAGTTATTAAAAATTTTAAATCTAATGTGTGCATTAGGTTCTCTTGTAAGAAAACTTTGGAGCCGAATCTCCCCAGGAGATAGGTAACCTTCAGTGCCATTTCCTATCAGCGTTATCACTGTTTCTATTCAGCATTAACAGTAATAAAACTCATTAAACACAAGACTTTTTTTAATAATAATCACATAACTACGTTTTGATCATCATATTCATATTATTTGTTTGTCCTTAAAGCTTCTGCTAGAATATTATTGATTATAATTATTATATAGTTAAACTGTAACAAAACAATGAGTTTTCTTGACTCAATCATTCTGAAAAACACCAGCATTGTGATCCATATAAACAGACAACCCTCTGAAGAACTCTTAGTATGTGAATCACAAATATTTGTAAGCCAGGACCAGACTCTGACATTCTCCTCTTGAGTATTTCTGTTGATGCACATTTAATTCGGATAAATAACTGATTGTATTTGGTCCCCATCTCCTCTTCCTATGACAACACAGCACAAGCAAACATTGATATTACTGATGCCTACAGCCAGTTGAAATGGTTTCTCATAAAATGGTGATTAAACCCAGGCGGTAGTCAGCATGGTGCTCTGAAATATTTATCCATTCAAAATTCTTGCATTTCTTTAAGTCCATCAGGGAAGCAAAGAGAGCACTGAAATTCAGCACAAACATCTGAGAAAATCTTGTGAATAGCAAACTTAATGGGGTAGTTTATCTGGATCTGAATCACTGCAAAGTGATGTTGGGGAATTTTTATTCAAACTGTTTTTAAAATTTATTTTTGAAACAAGTAGATAACCTGGTTTGTTTTATATTTGTCTCTTGAGCATTTAAAGTCTGTTCGAGAAACACTGCAGTGATTACTTTGGTGAATGACCACTGTTGTTAACTAAAAGGTAGATGTTTTAAAAATCAGGCCAGATTTCATTCTGCAATCTGACTTGTCCAGTGGTGCACCAGTTGAGATCATCATTGTAACACATCTTAGCTACCTGTATGAGCTACCTGTTGTGACATTTGCAAAACTGTGTACTGACACTCAGAAATCCCATTGAAATAATGAACAAATGCACCTTTCACTTGCAGCAAGATCTTAAATTTCTCAGGTGCTAGTCTTTGTTTCCCTTCTTTTGCTGATTTTTTAAATTAAACACGCCCTAGTAGCTTAGAAAGTGTTGATTTGTGTTAGTCAGATTTGATTCCATTACTATGTGAAGGAATTCTTTTAAAAATATGACCCCCTCAGTGTTTGGATTATTAGCTGGTATAATACTTTGCAGATGGTGGACAGCATCTTATTGCGTCTCTTGATCAACCGATTCGACTAAAATTTGGATTGCGGTGAATAATTGTAAAATCTAGCAGGTCAGTAGTGTGAAATTGTCAAGTAACCAATTTTTCATGGCTTCAAGTTTTATGTTTCATTTGACGAGGGAAATATGGCCAAGATTTTTAATTCCAAACCAAGTAAAAGTGGCAGTAGAAATAGGGAATGGTGTCCAGAAAGGATTTGATTATTAACATAGATGTATTTGTATTTTCAGGGAGAGGTGAAATACTGAATGAAGTGAATCAAATCCCCGATCTGGAATTTTGCAGTTTTGAGCACGTATTTAAAGTTTGCAGCAATGTTTGTTCCCTGTTGCATGGTATAAGGACCAGAGAATTAATTAACTGCGCATGGATAAGGCATCTAAGCCCAGTTTTATGATGTATGAACCATGGCTAGTGTACCAAATGAGAATCTAGATCAAAGCAATTCTAACTTTTTAACCTTGGGCTGCTTTTCTACTTTGTGCTTTATTTTTAAAGGAACATAAAATGTAACAGTTTGACATTCTGCCAAACCGTGGTTGACTGCCAGCAAGTATTGTAAATGCCAGAAACCCTGCTGGTAACGTGCTGATCCTGAGTACATAATCCCAATACAAAGTTCAGGTTTTAACAATGTTGTCCTTTCAGACTTGAGCTCTCCTTTTACTGAAGTAAATTCATTATTGCAACAGCATAACTGGCCTTGCTTTTTAAATGATAGCAGCTTTCCCATGTAGCCACATGGGTCTGTTTATAGCTCATCAGGACAACTTAGGGATTTTCCTGCCGTCGACTTGCTGTTCCTTTGTCTTCGCTTGGTCACTGCCCTGCTTGTCTCAGTACATGCCTTTGTTCTGTGGCAGTACAGGCTCCAAATGGATTAAAGGGAGCTGTGGGAGTTTAGAGAGCAGTCTTTATGGTTAATTTTTTTTCGCACCGTATCTGCAAAAATCAATTGACGCTGAGCAAGAGCATTAACGTGAGTCAGTTTTTGCTGATTTTTTATAAAAATTGCACTTCTGAATAAACATACAATCTTAAAACAATACAGACCATTTAATCTTGCTGCATAATTAGTGCTTTCAAAAGAAGCTAACCCTCTTAAATTTTGCACTTGCTGTGCATAAATATGAATTTAGTGCAAGAACGTTGTCATGTTTCTGTGTAGATATGAGTTGGTCTCCACATGTCCAATGTATAGTATTTTTATGCATCATTGATGCGCAGAAACTAAAGACTTACCTTAGTCTTAATGTTCCAGAGCCACATGGTGGGCCAGTGACCTCTCAGCACCAGAGGCCTGGGTTTGATTCCAACCTCAGGTGACTGTCTCTTTGCATGGAGTTTACACATTCTCCCATTGTCTGCATCAGTTTCTTCCGGGTGCACCAGATTCCTCCCATGGTCCAAACTCCCATCTGTACTTTTGATGGATTGGTCATGCTAAATTGCTCATAGTGTCTAGGGATGTGCAGGCATGGGAAATGCAGGGTTACAGAAAGAGGGTGGGGGTATGTGGGTCTAGGTCGGATACTCTTTGGAGGGTTCATGTGGACTTGATGGGCCAAATGGCCTGCTTCCAGACTAGGGATTCTATGATTCTATGTCCTTGAGCTTTGCAAATGTACTTTGTTAGCATTTATTTTGATTCAAGTACCAGTGCTACTTTTTAAATGCTGACTTGTGTGACAAACATGGCAGCCATTTTAATAAAACATTTCCCAATGTGCAGTGGTACATTTAATGTCCTTGAATTTGGTGTGGCAAAAAGATGGGGTATAAATTACACTGAATGTCTTTTACTCCTGACACCAAAGGACTGTTACTGAAAATGTTTCTTTGCTTCAGTGCTTGATTTTGAGTCCAAACTGCTTGCTTTAAGGGTCAAAACCTTTGTTGATCTAGTACTTGTCTTTAAAGTACAACACTGGAATGCCCCCTTCAATGTTAAACTCCAGTCCTTATTTGATCCGGCACTAATTTTCTCTCCTCACCTCAGAGACTGAAGCTTGAATATTAGTTGTACTTTGAGCAACGTTTTTCTTTCTGTGACTGTGAAAATATAGCATCTGTTGATTTTTTTTTGAGAATACAAAGCTGTAATATCGTTACATTATGAAATGAGGGAGCAGGACATGTGGCAGCGGAACTTTCTCTCTCTTCTCTACTTATTGCTTTGCTTTGTCTTCTGTTCATTCATGTGATGTGTGTTTTTGGAGGGAAACCTGAAAGCAGCAATCCCTCTTATTTTCTCCAGCTGTATAGGCCATGGAGTGTGACAACAGAATGTCTGGGGAATTGGAAATTAATGCTGTGATTGGTGTGGTCGAATTTTTTTTTTTGGAGCACAGCCGTGTCGCTAACGGGGAATGTTGCTTGCAGGGCTGGTTTTTGCCCCTGAGTCTGCTGTTTTTTTTTTGTCATTCTAGGTGGTGGGGTGACTGTTTATGGATATGGTGGCAATCATGTAGCAGCAGTGTGTGTCATCTGCAAAAATGTACCACAGAAATTGACCAATGTTCCTTAGCACCTGCCCAACCCACAACCTCAACTACACAAATGGTATTAGGCAGTACATGGTCATTAGCAGGAGGTTTTCCTTGCTGATGTTTGCTCTGATGCCATGAAGCTCCTTTTGGATCCAGATTGAAAGCAGAGGCCTCCCAGGGCACTGGGTACCACTGTTGCCAGTCTGTTGGATCTGACCTGCTACTGGGACAGGACATCACCACCATCAATGGTGTATCTGGGAGACCTTCTGTCTGCAATGTCAGGCTAATGCTTGAGACAGCTCTCCAATCTTGACACTATTCCTCAGATATTAATAAAGAGGTATTTGTAGAGTCAACCGGGCTGAGTTTGCTATTGTTTCCAATCGGTCTGGTTTACCTTGTATATTTTAGTAGTGTTTTTGACCTTTTTAGCGTCGCATGTAGGCCAGACCAGTTAGAGATGGCGGATTTCATTCCACAAAGAAAGTTTGCGAACCAGATGGTTTTTATGATCAAAAGAGAAGATGTTGGAAAATGTCAGCAGGTCTGGCAGCATCTGTAAGGAGAGAAAAGAGCTGACGTTTCGAGTCTAACTGATCCTTTGTCAAAGCTAAAAAAAGGGAGAAATAGTATAAATACCTCCCTATTTCTCCACTTTTTTTTAGCTGCTGAGATTTTCTGGCATTTTCTCTTTTGGTTTCAGATTCCAGCATCCACAGTAATTTGCTTTTACCCAGGGTTTTTATGATCAATGGTTTCACCATTAGGCTTCATTTCAGTTTTTCAAATTCAAATTCCACCATTTGTTGTGATGGGATCTCAACCCAGCTCTCCAGAACCCACAACTTTAGATTACAAGTCCACTGACAATACCATCACCTCCCTACTAGACCATTGTCCTTCATACTACATCATTGCCCCCTACTCCGAGAGATGAACTGATGCAGTAACTCATTAGTCTCCTTTTCAACAGGGCAAGAAAGTTCCTATTCGAGAACATTGTTTATTCAGCATTCACATCCCAGTTCATGAAATGCTTATTCAAATAAATATCTACGACAGGGAATTATGCACGCTTGCAGGTGGGCTTTATTTCTCCCCCCACCCCACCCCCCCCCCCCACCCCCTCCCCCCCCCCCCCCCCCCCCCCCCCGTACCAGTTTTTTTTAAACTGTGTAATAACTGGGAATGGTGGAAATAAGTTACTCAACAACTCGTCACCTATTGTACTCTATGCTACTTTCTCCCCACCCCCACCCTCCTCTAGCTTATCTCCCCAGCTTCAAGCTCTCTGCCTTTTGCCCGAAACGTCGATTTTACTGCTCCTCGGATGCTGCCTGAACTGCTGTGCTCTTCCAGCACCACTAATCCAGAATGTGTAGAGTTATTCCTACTACTGAATAATCTCTCACTGTGGAAGCTTGGATGTTTGCTATTACTGATCTTATAGCATTTTAATAGTCTTTAATCTTGATATTTCAGGCTAACGTATGTGTCTTCATTATTATTTCATGCCCTAACATTTATAGAAATTGTTGGCAGAGCCGGGCTTTTAACCTCCTGGTTTGATGTCTGTTAGAATGCTTCAGTGTGGTTGACACCTTGAGCTTGATTATCATTGTTGTTGGATGTCTGCTGTTCCCTTCAACGTCACCAGATTGAGATAAACGTTGCGAAATGTGAAATCCCATCACTGGTTGCTTTTGAGAAGCTGTCTTTGCTGCTCACTGCAAAACCCAGTCCCATGAATATTCTCCAACATGAGTCAGCAAATTGTTCTTTCAATACTCCCACCTCTTACAATGAATTTTTCATTTCTCTTTCTTGATGTAGATTGCAATTTCCCCTTTCGGCACGTTTTTCTTTTCCTGCAGTATATCCCAATGTTTGTAATGTAATTTTTAACACACCAATATTAATCTGGTCGACCAGGATTTGTTGTTTATGCGATTTTACTGAATATTCAGCTGGTCGGATTAGAGCGTGAAAAGTAAAAGTAAGAATGTTGCTATTCTGACCACATCGCTGAGCCAGGCACTGAATCCTGCTCAAGTTTATGCAAATTTGCTTTTTTTTCCTCTAACTGGTCTGATGCTGACTTTGTCCAGTAGGCATTCAGCTCGCAATAACCCTGTCTAGTGCCCTTGAATGTGCATGTTGCAAACAAATACACTGTATAACAGTGGGTAGTTTTATAGTGAATGACTATGCTGGTTTTTAATACTCAGATAATTTTGAACTGAGTGTAGGAGAGGATTAACATGTCGCTGTAACCTGGCTGTTTAATGATTTAGTGCAGTCTTGTTTGTCGTCTGATACCAGATCAGTTACATTGGAAGTTGATCGCTCAGGTCTGTATGCGTTGCCATCTCTGAGCCCTGCAGATGCTGTGGACATTGCACAGGGAGCCTTGTGATGCAGTAAGATGTGAGGGAAATCATCATCAGGTAATAGAATGTAAAGAAAAACAAAGATTTCAGTGAGGACCCTGCTAAACCTTCAAAGGATTATCCTGCTACAGTTGAACTATGGAAATACAACACAGCAGAATATTTGATCATGGATAATAAAAGTTGAAGGATGTGCGGTGGAACTCAGCAAGCCCGGAAAAAATTACGGATGTCTGTTTGTGATAAGGGAGCAGTAGATGTGGGGGATAAAATGCAAGGCCAAACTGAACAATCCTCCTGTAAAGCGATGAGCAACAGCCTGAGTTTGGCTAATATCCTGAGCACTGCATTGGAAACAGCAGAAAAAACTACAGTAAGTTCCTGCTTAGCTGAGAAAACGGACAAAGCCTCTTCAAGACCTCCTGGTTTTCTGTCGGAGCAAAGGCAAGCAGCTGAAGTAACTGCGTTGCAACACTTGGTCTCTACAGAGTGGTTAAAAGCGTGGGACCAGGAATCGAGCAACAACAATGAAGGTGGTGATGTTTATGAGGGGATAAATGGGGTGGTGGTTTGCAGTAGTGGAAATGGAAATGCTTTAATGATGAGAGAGAAGAGTGTGAAGAGAGTGCAAATGGGCCAGCCACCACCCAGTCTGAACTGCAGAGGCTGTGCCGGGAGTATTTTTGGCTCTGCATCAATCGATTATTGTGATCAGATTGCAACTGAAACCGGTGTGGAAAATGCTGATGTGGTACCCAGAAGGAATAGATTTCTTGATGACTGTAATAATAACTGGTCCTGTGAGACCTCCACTTCTGCTGCCTCAGAAGGAAAAGTTCCAGAGGTTTTCACAAACTTGCTGATAGTGAGGAAGGACACTAAAGTAGGTGAGCGAGAAACTCTTTGTAAAATGAAACAAGCAGATCCTGACCTAGCTTTACTGAGGTTGAAGAGGACTGTGCGACGAAAATGTAACGAAGCCTTAATTGCCCACCATGATCTGCAGACCAAGGGAAGACCAGAGCCGGGTAGCAGTTTTGGGCAGGTAAAGCAGTGTAGTGGTATAACTCTTAGTACTGTACAGGAAATATCCCAAAAGACAGCTCTCACTTCTACTTTTGAAATGGTGTGTAGCATAAAGCATGATCTATTTGGATTGTGGGAAACATGCGTTTTCTTGTGTTCTTTTTGATACAATCCTTTCTCAGACTCTGGCTCTCCAATGTACAGTTATGAAGCTGTTTTGTAAGAAGCACTGTTTATTTGTTTTCTAATCCACTTGAAAGACTATAGCTGTTCTGCCTCATCAGTGAAAGTTAATGCTGACTTTTTTTTCCCCTTGTTTGGTTCTTGAATAAAGCAAGACAAGCTGTACACGTGGGCAGCAGTCAGCCAACCGACCCAGTCACGAGACCACGTGGAAGGTCGCGTCCCTGGGAAAATTCAGGCTGTGTGGCCACCTGCCAAACCCTGGACAGAGGGAAACCTGAAGTCTGCAGAATCTGGTGAGCAAATGTGATGGGTAAAGAGCCAAACGTTTGAAAGGTTTATTTCAATAAAGCTGAAGTCTGTTGGTTGTTGTATCTTTGGTTTCTTTGCACTTTGTTTTGTTAATTCGTGGGATGAGGGCGTCGCTAGCTAGACCACAGGTCAGTTAAGAGTAAAACCACATTGCTGCGGGCCTGGAGTCACATGTAGGCCAGGTCATGTAAGTATGGCCTGGCCTAACTGACAGTAGTCAACCAGATGGGGTTTTTCTGACAATTGACAATTGATTCATGGTCATCATTCGACTTTTTTTTTAAATTCCAGAAATTTTATTGAATTCAAATTCCACCGAATGCCACGGTGGGATTTGAGTCCTGGTAACCAGAACATGGTCTGGATTAACAGGCCAGTAATAATACCAATAGGCTATTGCCATCCCCCTTCATGGGGCCTCCTAGCCCACCTGGTGCATGTGACCCCCCCCCCCCAAAAAAAAAGTCTGATCTGCACTGATTTGAGAAGCAGGTAAGTGGAGACTTGTTCTGGCACAGAGCCAGTTGAAACCAAGGCTCAGTCTCTTCTGCAGCTGGTGGCCAGTGCAGACCCTAATATTCTTTTATGCTAAATGTCCATGTATGTGGGTGGCAACTTG
Organism: Chiloscyllium plagiosum; assembly: GCF_037043375.1. Classification (NCBI taxonomy): domain Eukaryota; kingdom Metazoa; phylum Chordata; class Chondrichthyes; order Orectolobiformes; family Hemiscylliidae; genus Chiloscyllium; species Chiloscyllium plagiosum. The sequence continues at coordinate 28,523,945 of NW_028270148.1, forward strand.
ATGCACTAAAGCAGTCACCAATCTAAGTGTCAAATTATTTAGATGCAGCACAACCTTGCCCTTCTCATGGAGTTCAGTCTGATAGTATTCATCGAGCGAGAGAGCCTAATTGTGAACATATTGTCAGGGTGCAATGGTTTCTGAGCAACAATGCATCAGTCTCTCAGTTCACCAACTACACGAAAAGCAGAAAGAAGAATAATCTCTATTAAGCTCCAGCATGGAGTCTAAAAGTGTGATTAGTTCTAGTTTTTAGGAATCCGAAGACATTGCATTTTCTACTCTGAGTAATCTCAGTAACATGAACGATATTAGCTGTATCAGCAGGTTCCCATCTGCAAGTTGTTTTTGAGGGGGAACATATTTTTTCTTTTTGTTTTAAACAACCCCTTTCCCTTCAAAAGAAGAAGTGAGCTTCGGTGAAATTATCCCACTTTTTAACCCCCCCCCCACACGCGCGCACACAGAAAAGCGGGATAAGCCAACAACTTAAAATAGAAATGCAAACTATTGAAAATGCTGGAAATATTCTGGGTCAGGCAGCATTGGTGAGGTGAAAAGTTGAAGTTAATGTTTCAGGTTCTGTGTTTTTTTTTTCTTTCATCAGACCTCCATGCAAGGTCAAACACCTGGAAAATTAGCCTGTTTTTATTGCCACTGCTGCCTAACCTGCTGACTGTTTTTGGCATTCACAGAACTTTTGCTTTTATTTAAGTGCAAGCTTGATTTTTGGTTAAATTTAAAATATATTTTAAGATATTTAAGGAGGGCCTAGCGGAAGAGCTGCCTGGATCTTAAGATGCTGCAGGCAATTGACACGCAAAGGCGTTTTCTTTCTCCATCTTTTCTGATCCTCCATTGGTGTCTCTGGCAGCATTTGTATTAATTGCGCTTGAACTGAAGGACAGTAGAGGCCACTGAGTGGGCAGCCATTGCTGTGGGTCTGGAGTCACACTGGTAAGGATGGCAGATTGCCTTCCCTAATGGGCAGTCAAAAGCTAGATGAGGTTTTTTTAACTACAAATGGGAATGGGTGTAGTGGTTACTCTTACTGATCCCATAATTACTATCCCTTTATTCCAGAATTTATGAATTAAATTCACATTCCACTTGACTGCTGTGGTGAGATTTGAATCTATGTCCCCAGTGCCTTGGTATGGGCTTGTGGATTCACAGTTAAATGACCTCACCATTATACTACTACATTGCCCATTCATGTTACTGTGGAGTCTGTTGCAGTTGCTAACTCCACAAGTGCAACATGTGGCCTCACATTGTATGTAAAAGAACAACTTCTGCCATGACCCAAGTCTAAAAATGTAATCTTGTAATTCTGGTTCCACACCCTTTAACCATGAGAAAATTTGTTTCTACCTACCTAAGCAATTGTTTCTATATTTCTAAATGGCTCATTCAAATCAGTGGTCTTGTCTGTTGCAACATAAATGCCCTTTGTTCACTTAAGCTGCTTTAACGGACTATATTGTTTTCAATACAGTTTATTTTAGAACAGCGAAGAGCATTTAAGGCAAAACTAACACAGCTTTTTTTTTGTTCACTTTATGCAATCATGCCTTTTTAGAGGAAATAAAAGGTAGGTATCCAAAACAGGTTCATAAGTTGTTTTTGATTCACAGTCTGGCAGTTCATCTCTTGATCAAGGTGTGGGAGGAAATGTTTGAGGGGAAGAATTATTCTTTGACATTTTTATTGATGTAAAAGTCAAAACTGCAATGATGCTGATGGTGAATGAGTCAGATTATGAGTAAGCAGTGACCCAGTGGGAGTCTCGTGCAAATAATAGCAGAGTGGTGTTGGGCCTGTTATTTGTCCAGATGCATGGTTCCCCACACATTGTGGTGACTGTATGGGCAAAACAGCAAGCTTCAGAATGTAAATGAATTTCCCATGGGATGGTAGAACCTTGAATGGGGTACTTCTGGAGTATTAGAGCCACCTTCAGCTCTTAGAGAAAAGCTACCATTTCAAATATTACAGATTATTAGCGATACTGTTTTCACTACTTTAGTTGGAAACACGATTCCTCTGCATTTCTCCTGGCATCCCTTCAATTTCTTACTGTTCAACTTGTCAGGACAGTGAATCCTTAAAATAACAGATGGAAATTGAAACGTTCACTCTTCAGCTCTTCCCTGTTTTTCCACATTTTTTAATATTGGCACGGTGGCACAGTGGTTAGCACTGCTGCCTCACAGCGCCAGAGACCCGGGTTCAACTCCCGCCTCAGGTAACTGTCTGTGTGGAGTTTGCACATTCTCCCCGTGTCTGCGTGGGTTTCCTCCGGGTGCTCCGGTTTCCTCCCACAGTCCAAAAATGTGCAGGTTAGGTGAATTGGCCATGCTAAATTGCCCGTAGTGTTAGGTGAAGGGGTAAATGTAGGAGTATGGGTCTGGGTGGTATACGCTTCGGCGGGTCGGTGTGGACTTGTTGGGCCGAAGGGCCTGTTTCCACACTGTAAGTAATCTAATCTAATCTATTCTTAATCAACATTTCCTTCAATATTTAGCAGTGTGGCCAATTCCTTCATTCTTGCTGGGCAGCTCCGATAGGTTTTAATGTGTTCCTACTTACGTGCTGTGCTCAGCAAGAGACCGTGCTGGCTGGTGTCTTCCAAGCTATACCTTTGGCTGAATGCTCATACAGTTTTACTGAGCACATTGTTGCTAACTTTTTCTTAGGTGAAAATATTCTTGGTTTTTCCATTCAAACCCTTCATACCCTTCATTCATGATGTTCCCTCATAATCGCCTTCTGTAATCTGTCTGTTCATGCTTCTTAATGTTGAGAGCTTAAAATAGGACACCAAAGATTTGAGTACCTGAATCTGTAGTTGCTCTGCACTTCCTTTATAAGTGTGCATTCTCTCCATATTCTCTATGCTGCTTTATGCCTCTGCATTAACATTCAGAGAACCCAATGAACTAATCTGTTTTCCCTCATTGTTGCATGCAGGTCACTTTGCATTAAACCATGATTCTGATTTCATCTGCACATTTTGCAATATTTCCTACATGGCTATACAGAACCTGAACTCTACGTATAAAAACATGTATTAGGCCGAAAACCCCTTGAGCCTATTCTGCTGTTCATCAAGATCAGATTAGATTCCCTACATTGCGGAAACAGGATCTTCAGTCCAATAAGTCCACACCAATTCTCTGAAAAATAAACCACTCAGACTCATTCCCCTACTCTAGGTTTTACCCCTGACTAATGCACTAAACACTATGGGCAATTTAACATGGCCAATTCACCTGACCAGCACACCTTTGGATTGTAGGAGAAACCAGAGCACCCGGAGGAAACCCACACAGGCACCGGGAGAATGTGCAAACTCCACACAGTCACCTGAGGCAGGAATCAAACCCGGGTCTCTGGCGCTGTGAGGCAGCAGTGCTAACCACTGTGCCACCGTGACGCCCCCTGATTATGGCTGAATAACTACCGCAGCTCTGTTTTCTCGTCCTCTCTCTAATTATCAAGCGTTTTGAGTTCCTTGGTACCCAAAGTTCTGTCCATCTGTCTTTCGCATACCCATTTACTATTTGCAGTCCTCTAGGACAGAAAATATCAACAGTTCATAACCCTTGCACTTAATGTTTTGATTTACTCCATGAAAAGATGCATCATCTTGGAACCAATGCTGTTCAGACCCATCAGATTATATTGCATCAATAAGCTTGTTTCTTATTGTTTCAAACTCAAATGAGCATAATCCCAACTTGCTCAGACTTCCTTCCATTGGACTATCACCTTCATCCCAGTAATAAGTCCAGTGAGCCTTCTCTAAACTACTTGCAATGCAAGTATATTCCTCCTTTAAATAAGGAGAATAAAACACTAGATGTGGTCTCACCAAATACCTTGTAAATTTTGGAGCACCTCTTTTTAAAAAAAATTTAACTTTTAGCTTTTGGTTTTTTTTTAAAAAAATTAAATGTCTCAGTGACATCAGAACTTCCACTAGTTTCACATTTGAGCTGGATAATTTCTGCCATCTGTCATCATTTGTATGAAGGCCAATTGCACTTCTGGTGTGAGTCAGCAGTTTGTTTACTTCAATCTATAATGGTCAAGATGCACTTTCTCTGTAGTGGATATCTGAACAAGACCAAACACTATCCTTCTCCCTCTTGAACAAGTTTTGAATTTCATGTAGTTTGCCATTTCAGCTATCCTTCTCGTTCTCATTTCAACCCTTGCATAGCTCCAAACAATGATTTTTTTAAAATATAAATCATGACCTTGAAATTTATGCATTTTCAGACTCTTTTTCTGCCAATTGTCGCTACTTGAGATTCATTCTCAATTGCACATTCCATTGCACTCCTTCATGTTTTTCATTACATTTGCTTCGCTCTTTGTCTTTCTAAAATCCTTTTCAAGACCGAATGAACAGTCCTTTGTATATCCCACAATGTATCTTAATCTCTTTGTAATGTGTAGCAAATGATGTTCCAGAATGCAGTGATCATGACCTATTGCAAAACTGTGACCTCTGGAAGGTCTAAAGCCTTCAATGTGTTGAGGTGTAGCAGATGAATGATGTGAACAGCCAGGAGTTTATAGATTCATAAATGATACCTGTACATTTACACAAAGTGGTGTGTGTGTGTCTCCATTTCATTATGCATGGTTTATTGTCAAAGTAACTTGGCAGCAAAGCTTTTGGTTTTAAACCAGAGGAGGTTTGTTGATTACAAAACCCAGCAGTAAGTTAACTTGAGTGATAGTAATAAAATCACCAACTAATTTTAAATGCAAATGATAAGAGATGATTAGCTCCCCTTTGACCACCTTGTGATCAGTTTAAGCAAGAAGTTAACTTCCATTATAGCACATAACTATTACTTGTGAATTAAACTTACTTAAGCCAGTTTTAAAGTGAAAGAGCACCACTTCTAAGGTTCCTTGAATGATGAGAATGGAATTTTATTTATTAACCTAAGAAAATGTGACCCTAAACATGTACACAAGTAATGACCTTAAAAAGGAGAGGCAGGAGGATGGGCGTCTATACCAACAGGAAGTTTCACTTTAAAGTTGTAAGGGTTTTGTTGAGTTGGGAAGAATGAAAACTGAGCAAAACTAGGCATAGCTGCTGAACTCTTTCCTCCGGCTTGACAAAGTTTGTAGATAATCTTGAGCTTACGCTAAAGGATTGTTGTTTTAAACTTGCTTTTCGCTCATCACTGACTCTGTTTGGCTTGATGAGAGAAAGTGAGTGCCTTCTTAGTCCTTACTTATAAAACAATTGTTCCTTGTATCTGATCTCCGACACAGACCTGTTTTTATTATCCTGAGTCTGTGTTATTGTTCTAAACTAAATAGTCCACAGTTAAACTTGCTGGAAGTTAGAAATGGAGATGATTAGATTCCCTACAGTGTAGAAACAGGCCCTTCGGCCCAACCAGTCCACACTGACCCACCGAACAGTAACCCACCCAGACCCATTTTGCTCTGACTAATGCACCTAACACTGTGGGCAATTTAGCATGGCCAATTCACCTGACCTGCACATCTTTGGATTGTGGGAGGAAACTGGACCACCCAGAGGAAACCCACGCAGACACTGGGAGAATGTGCAAATTCCACACAGACCGTCACCCAAGGCTGGAATCAAACCTGGTACCCTGGTGCTGAGGCAACAGTGCTAACCGCTGAGCCACCATGCTGAGATAAAAGGTGTGAATGAACTTATAAATAGCGGTTTGAGTTTGCCCTTCTGCAACACTGTTAATTTAGGCTCAGACTGATCCTTATTGACATATGGTTTCATATAGAGTCATTGAGATGTACAGCATGGAAACAGACCCTTCGGTCCAACCCATCCATGCCGACCAGATATCCCAACCCAGTCTAGTCCCACCTGCCCGAGGACCTTACCATTAAGTGTATAAGTCCTGCTAAGATTTGCTTTCCCAAAATGCAGGACCTCGCATTTATCTGAATTAAACTCCATCTGCCACTTCTCAGCCCATTGGCCCATCTGGTCCAGATCCTATTGTAATCTGAGGTAACCTTCTTCGCTGCACTTCTGGAGTGTTGCTGAACAAAGAGACCTTGGAGTGCAGGTTCATAGCTCCTTGAAAGTGGAGTCGCAGGTAGATAGGATAGTGAAGGCGGCGTTTGGTATGCTTTCCTTTATTGGTCAGAGGATTGAGTACAGGAGTTGGGAGGTCATGTTGCGGCTGTGCAGGACATTGGTTAGGCCACTGTTGGAATATTTCGTGCAATTCTAGCCTCCTTCCTATCGGAAAGATGTTGTGAAACCTGAAAGGCTTCAAAAAAGATTTACAAGGATGTTGCCAAGGTTGGAGGATTTGAGCTATAGGGAGAGGCTGAACAGGCTGGGACTGTTTTCCATGGAGCGTCTGAGACTGAGGGGTGACCTTATGGAGGTTTACAAAATTATGAGGGACATGGATAGGGTAAATTGGTAAGGTATTTTCCCTGGAGTGGGGGGAGTCCAGAACTAGAGAGCATAGGTTTAGGGTGAGAGGGGAAAGATATAAAAGAGACCAAAGGGGCAACTTTTTCACACAGAGGGTGTTACGTGTTTCGAATGAGCTGCCAGAGGAAGTGGAGGCTGATACAATTGCAACATTTAAGAGGCATTTGGATGGGTATATGAATAGGAAGGGTTTGGAGGGATATGGGCTGGGTGCTGGCAGGTGGGACTAGATTGGGATATCTGGTCAGCATGGATGGGTTGGACTGAAGGGTCTGTTTCCATGCTGTACATCTCTGTGACTCTAAGTGATAGCAGCTTGTTTAGGCTAGTACTTTTCCTTTTTAAAACCAGCTCTTCCCATCCTTGAAATACCTTGGATTTTAAAACCGTCGTCTTTATTGAGAAATATTAGTTTATTTCTACTGTGATTGTAACACTTGAGTACAAACCAGGAACAAAAGCAGATCAAGTTAAGACTATTTTATGAAGATGGAATTCCACCTAGTCCATTTTAAGATATCATTGCACATAGTTTGTTGTTGAAGAATTTTTAGTTTGGAGTGAAGGGTTCTGATGGCCTCTGTAGTCAAATAGTCAGTTTGTCTTTTTAGGTACACAAAGTAGACTAATCTCTGGGTAAAGTTACATTTTTACCTTTTTTATTGGTTCTGCTGGCATGACACTAAAACTCCCTGAATTCCTTTCTACAACAAGGTGGGAGTTATTTCTGGTAGACTCCTCCATGACACTTGATAGCAGAGAAGAATAGATTAAAGACACATAAAAAGATGTCAAGGTATCTGCTCAAACTTCATTTTGAAAAGTACTTATAAACACCAGGTAGAGATTGGAAAGAAAAAAGCTGTGTTGCCAATGATCTTAGAAATCTAGAATGTCATAACTCGTAATAACTAGAAACCTGGAAAGCATGGGACTTGAACTTGGTTCTCGCAAATTACTGTTAAGTTTATTTTCATTTAAATAATTTACTTTTACTAGCTTGATGTCAACTTATAAAGGATGTAATAACAGCATTTATAAATACACTATCTAATCCAGCAGAATCATAATGGCTTTATTTAAGGAGAAAGCTTGACTGACAAGTTCAAGTTCTTTGAGACGGTAGCACACAGCATAGAAGTGGGATTCAGTAGATGTAAATGTTTTGGATTTCCAAAACTGGGTTAGACAAGGCACTGGAGAAAGTGAGGTCTGCAGATGCTGGAGATCAAAGTTGAAACTTTATTGCTGGAACAGCACAGCAGGTCAGGCAGCATCCAGGGAACAGGAGATTCGACGTTTCGGGCACAGGCCGAAGGGCCTGTGCCCGAAACGTCGAATCTCCTGTTCCCTGGATGCTGCCTGACCTGCTGTGCTGTTCCAGCAATAAAGTTTCAACTTAGACAAGGCACTGCATAAAAGGCTACTCAAGAGAAAAACCTGTCATGTTGGATGTAGTAAATTAACATGGATAGAGGATTGGCTAACAAATAGATGGATAGTTGGGAGCATTTTCAGGATATCAACCTCGTGGGATGCCATAGTAATCAATGCTGGCACTACAATTACATGGAGGTGCCGGTGTTGGACGAGGGTGGACAAAGTTTAAAAATCACACAACACCTGGTTATAGTCCAACAGGTTCATTTGGGAGGACAAGCTTTCAGAGTGCTTCTCCTTTTGTCAGGCAGCTAGTGGGACAGGATCATAGGACACAGAATTTATAGTAAAAGATCATGTTTCATATAACTGATACGATATATTGAACAAGCCTAGATTGCTGTTAAATCTTTCACCTTTTAGAATGGGGTTGCAGGTTTTGGTTCATTGTATGCAAGTCCCAGAACTACTTTTAAGTCACATTCCCAAGTTAACTTAAGGTTTCATATTTAAAAAGGTGACATCTCAGCTCAAACAATGGATTAAAGTTGTGAAGTTAGAGTCTGTATGTATTCCAGTCTTGAGTCAGACTGGTTCTATTTACAAAGTAGAAATTTATGAAATATCACATGGACACACTCTCTTCCTCCCTCACATGAGTGCACACACACTTATAAGTCTTTGGGATCAATGTGCATTTGCAGACTTGTTTTGCAGGTACATTCTATTTTGTTCAAAAAGCACACTATCTGTAGGCAGTCAGTCCATGTGACATTTTATAAATTCCTACTTTGGAACTAGAACCAGTCTGACTGAAGACTGGAATACAGACAGACTTTAACCTCACACTTTTTAATGCATTGTGTGAGCTGAGATGTCATCTTTTTTATAAAACTTTAAGTGATCTTGAGAATGTAACTTGAAAGAAGTTGCGGTATTTACATATTAATGAATCGAAACCAAAGACTTAACAGCAGTCTAGGTTTGTTCAATACATTGCATCAGTTGTATGACTCTATGACCTTTTGCTATAAATTCTGTGTCCTATGATCCTGCCCCACTAAGTACCGAATGGAGCAGCGCTCTGAAAGCTCCAAATAATTCTAAAAATCTCACAATATCAGGTTATAGTCCAACAGGTTTATTTGGAAGCACTAGCTTTGGAGCGCTGCTCCTTCATCAGGTGGTTGTGGAGTATATGATATACTCCAGAGGATATACTCCACAACCACCTGATGAAGGAGCAGCACTCTGAAAGCTAGTGCTTCCAAATAAACCTGTTGGACTATAACCTGGAGTTGTGATTTTTAACTTTGTGCACCCCTGTCTGACAGTGGCATCTCCAAACCAAACAAATCTGTTGGGCTATAACCTGGTGTTGTGATTTTTAACTGCAATTACTGACAATGTTAATAACTTGGATGAAGATAGATAATGTGCTACTACCAAGTTTGCATATGACACAAATAGATGGTAAGGCAAGAGGTGATAACTGTATTCTTCTGTCGACTGGCAGCTTAAGTGAGTGGGCAAAGACTTGTCAGATGGAATATAATGTGGCAAAATGAGAGGTTATGTACTTCCTCAGGAAGAATAGAGGAGCGGAACATTATTTAAACACCAGAGGAGGCTGCGACATAGAGGACTTTGGAGATCCTTGTGCAGAAATCACAACAAAGGCAGCATCCAAGTTCAGCAGGGAATGGAAACCCAAATGAAATGTGGCCTTTTTCTCTCAAAATGTGCAGAACATAGGGAAATCCTACTGAAACTACACAAAACTCTATTTAGATAACACCTAGAATACCGTGAACAGCTTTGGTTCTCTCACCTGAGTAAGGATAAGCCAGCTTTGGAGATTGTCCAGACAAAGTTCATGATATTGATCCTGGGAATGGAGGGTTTGTTTCATGTGAAGATGTTAAGTAAGTTTAGAGAGAGTTTACAGGTTACTGAGGATTATATGTGCAATAAATGCTGTTGGTTGCGAATCCAATCAGATCAAATGGATTGGTTGGAGAGACCGTTAGAGGCAATGACGAATTTGCAAGAGCAAGGGGATGTGATGGATGGCAGTTATAGAAAGGGGGAAAAGTCACAGATACAGTTGCATAGATGGGTTAACACCAGAAAAGTTGAGAGGTAGGCAGTTTGTGCAGGAGTCGTCTGTGGCTGTCCCCATTTCAAATAAGTACGCAGTTTTGAAAGATGTAGGTGGTGATGGATTCTCAGGGAACATAGTACGAACAGCCAGGTTTCTGGTATTGAGACTGACTCTAATGCAATGAGGAGTATGTCGGGTTCCAAGAGATAGATTTGTATTAGGGGACACTCTAGTCCGAGGCACAGACAGACGTTTCTGTGGCCAGCAGCGAAAATCAGAATAGTGTGTTGCTTCCCTGGTGCCAGGATCAAGGATGTCTCTGAGAGGGTGCAGAATGTTCTCAAGGGGGAGAGGGGCCAGCGGAGGTCATTGTACACATTGGAACCAACAACATAGGAAGGGAAAAGGATGAGATTCTGAAGGGAGATTATAGAGAGTTAGGCAGGGATTTTAAAAGGAGGTCCTCGAGAGTAGTAATATTTGGATTACTCCCAGTGCTGTGAGCTAGTGAGGGCAGGAATAGGAGGATAGAGCTGACGAATGCATGGCTGATCATTGGAAGCCCTTTTCGGGTAGAAGTGACCCTTACAGGAAGGACAGATTGCATCTAAATTGGAAGGGGGCGAATATACTGGCAGGAAGATTTGTTAGAGCTGCTCTGGAGGATTTAAACTAGTAAGGTGGGGCGGGGGGGACCCAGGGAGATAGTGAGGAAAGAGATCAATCTGAAACTGGTATGGTTGAGAACAAAGGCGAATCAAACAGTAAGGGACAAAGTGGAGAACGAGGTAGGACTGATAAGCTAAACGGCATTTATTTCAATGCAAAAGGCCTAACAGGGAAGGAAGGTGAACTCAGGGCATGGTTATGAATGTGGGACTGGGATATCATAGCAATTACAGAAACATGGCTCAGGGATGGACAGGACTGGCAGCTTAATGTTCCAGGATACAAATGCTACAGGAAGGATAGAAAGGGAGGCAAGAGAGGAGGGGAGTGGCATTTTTGATAAGGGATAGCATTACGGCTGTACTGAGAGAGGATATTCCCAGAAATACATCCAGGAAAGTTATTTGGGTGGAACTGAGGAATAAGAAAGGGATGAACACCTTATTGGGATTGTATTACAGACTCCCTAATAGTTAGAGGGAAATTGAGAAACAGATCTCAGTTACCTGTAAGAATAATAGGGTGGTTATGGTAAGGGATTTTAACTTTCCAAACATAGACTGGGACTGCTTAGTGTTAAGGGTTTAAATGGAGAGGAATTTAAGTGTGTACAAGAAAGTTTTCTGGTTCAGTATGTGGATGTACCTACTAGAGAAGGTGTAAAACTTGACCTAGTCTTGGGAAATAAGGTGAGGAAGGTGACTGGGGTATCAGTGGGGGAGCACTTCGGGGTCAGCAACCATAATTCTATTAGTTTTAAAATAGTGATGGAAAAGGATAGACCTGATCGAAAAGTTGAAGTTTTAAATTGGAGAAAGGCCAATTTTGACGGTATTAGGCAAGAACTTTCAAAAGCTGATTGGGGGCAGATGTTCGCAGGTAAAGGGATGGCTGGAAAATGGGAAGCCTTCAGAAATAAGATAATGAGAGTCCAGAGAATGTATATTCCTGTTGGGGTGAAAGGAAGGGCTGGTAGGTATAGAGTGTTCTGGATGACTAAAGAAATTGAGTGTTTGGTTACGAAAAAGAAGGAAGCATATGTCAGGTATAGACAGGATAGATCAAGTGAATCCTTAGAGTATAAAGGCAGTAGGCGTATACTGAAGAGAAATCAGGAGGGCAAAAAGGAGACATGAGATAGCTTTGGCAAATAGAGTTAAGGAAAATCCAAAGGGTCTTTACAAATACATTAGGGACAAAAGGGTCACTAGGGAGAGAATAGGACCCCTCAAAGATCAGCAAGGCGGCCTTTGTGTGGAGCAACAGGAGATGGGGGAGATACTAAACGAGTATTTTGCATAGTATGTTATGTGGAAAAGGACATAGAAGGTATAGAATGTAGGAAATAGATGGTGACATCTTGAAAAATGTCTATATTACAGAGGAGGCAGTACTGGATGTCTTGAAACAGGTAAAAGTGGATAAATCCCCAGGACCTGATCAGGTGTACCCTAGAACTTTGTGGGAAGCTCGAAGTATTTGCTGGGCCTCTGACAAATATTGATAGTCACAGGTGAGATGTTGGAAGACTGGAAGTTGGCTAATGTGGTGCCACTGTTTAATGGAAGGTGGTAAGGAAAAGCCAGGGAACTATAAACCAGTGAGCTTGACGTCAGTGGTGGGCAAGTTTTTGGTGGGAATCCTAAGGGGCAGGATGAACATGTGCTTGGAAAGGCAAGGATTGATGAGGTATAGTCAACATGGCTTTGTGTGTGGGAAAGCATGTCTCATAAACTTGATTGAGTTTTTTGAGGAAGTAACAAAGAGGATTGATGAGGGCAGAGTGGTGGATGTGCTCTATATGGATTTCAGTAAGGCGTTTGGCAAGTTCCATAATGGAAACTGGTTAGCAAGGTTAGATCTCGTGGAATACGGGAAGAACTATCCATTTGCACACAGAATTGGCTTGAAGGTAGAAGACAGAGGGTGGTGGTGGAGAGTTGTTTTTCAGACCAGTGGAGTGGCACAAGGATCGGTGCTGGGTCCACTACTTTTTGTCATTTATATAAATGATTTGGATGTGAAAGTAGGAGGTATAGTTAGTAAGTTTGCAGATGACACCAAAATTGGAGGTGTAGTGGACAGCGAGGAAGGTTACCTCAAATTACAATGGGATCTTGATCAGACCAGTGGGCTGAGGAGTGGCAGATGGAGTTTAATTTAGATCAATGTTAGGGACTGCATTTTGGAAAAACAAATCAAGGCAGGACTTATACACGTAATGGTAAGGTCCTAGGGAGTGTTGCTGAACAAAGAGACCTTGGAGTGCAGGTTCATAGCTCCTTGAAAATGGAATTGCAGGATAGTGAAGAAGGTGTTTGGTATGCTTTCTTTTATTGGTCAGAGTACTGAGTACTGGAGTTGGGAGGTCATGTTGCGGCTGTACAGGACATTGGTTTGGCCACTTTTGGAATATTGCATGCAGTTCTGGTCTCCTTATCAGAAGGATGTTGTGAAACTTGAAAGGATTCAGAAAAGATGTTGCCAGGGTTGGAGGATTTGAGCTATAGGGAGAGGTTGAACACTGGGGCTGCTTTCCCTTGGGCATTGGATGCTGAGGGGTGATCTTATAAAAGTCTGTAAAATCATGAGGGTCATGGATAGGATAAACAGACAGTCTTTTCCCTGGGGTGGGGGAGTCCAGAACTACTGGGCATAGGGTTAGGGTGAAAGGGGAAAGATATAAAAGAGACCTAAGGGGCAACATTTTCATGCAGAGGGTGGTATGTGTATGGAATGAGCTGCCAGAGGAAGTGGTGGAGGCTAGTATAATTGCAGTATTTAAAAGGCATCTGAATGGGTATATGAATAGGAAGGGTTTGGAGGGATATGGGCTGGTTGCTGGCAGGTGGGACTAGATTGGGTTGGGATATCTTGTCGGCATGGACAAGTTGGACGGAAGGGTCTCTTTCTGTGCTGTACGTCTCTGTGACTCTAAGTTGGGCCTGTACCCTTTGGAGTTTAGCAATGGAAGAGATTACCTTATTAATGCAAAAGATTCTTGAGGTCTTAATAGGGTAGATACTAAAAGGTTCTTTCCTATTTTGGGAGAGTCTAAGGCCAAAGAACATAATTGCACAATAGTGGTCTTTCAGTTAGGGCAAAGATGAGAATTTTTTTGAGTGTCATAACTCTCTGCAATCCCTTACTGCAGTGGGCTGTGGAAGTACATTCAAGGTTGAAAAAGATTTTTAATTAGTAAGGGAATCAAAGTTTATAAGGAGAATGCATTAAAGAGAAGTTCAGGATCAATCCATCAGTCATGAAGTAAGGGATCAGCACACGGGGATTGGGTAGAGGAGGGTCACTGAAGATTGTGAGAGCATCACAAAGTTGCAGTCAGAGTACTGAGGGGAGCGATTGGAGGTAGGCCTTCCAGGCAGAAGAAGAAGAGCAATACGTGAGATCAGTTCGAAAGATATGGCAGGCAGTGAATTGGTCAGAGCAGGGCTGACCGTAGGGTGAGTGACAAGAGGAGATGGAGGAAGGTGCTTGACTCGCACGGTGGTACTCTCCAGAGAAGTGGGAGAAGTTGCACGAAGTAGTTTCAACTGAAGGCCAGGGATGTTAACTGAAACCATTCCATCTGATCTGTTCATGGACCCCCCCCACCCCCTCCCCCCGCACCATTTGTTCAAAGGCATTGTAACTATTTGCTTGGTATGTATTCTACAGTTAATTGGTCAATCCAGTGTACCAAATGAAAGCTTTCAACTTCAATCCCCAGTAAAACATTTAGCAGCTCACAGGTGAGGAGCCAGCGCCAGTGTTTAAAAGAACTAAACAGTCCAAGTTGAACTAACAATTAGCTGCTATGGTTACATCATTTGATGGACTAACGAGAAATTGGCGGATTAGGTTCTTGAGAATAGAAGTTTAAAAAAACCTCCGGGACTGATTCATTCTGGAATTTGAAAGCGTGACTGGCCTCTAACTTAATTGCTGTAGGAGATGGGTGGGAGATTGGAAGAATTGGTGTTTATTAAAGGAAAGTGCAAGTTGATATTTTGGCTGCACCTTTTTTGTTTTTAGTCATTTCCAGTAGATTTGTTTTCCCTGCATGGTGAAGTTTGTCTCAGTAACATTTTCATACCATGCTAATTATTGTAAGGAAGTCACTGTAATTGCATTTCAATCCAATCATGGCCCACGTTCTCAATCCTTGTTCATAATTTCACAATACCTTGCTAATCTTGGATAAAAGGTAAAAATTCTTAAAAAAAAACTGCAGATGTGCTGCAATTTTAATGTACGTTCCTCAGCAAAATAAACATGTAAAATATAGACTCTGATCTCTTCCTCCAGATGGCACTGAGTTTGTTTTTAATCTGAAATAGCTGAAGAAAGTGGAATTTGTGAACTGATCTTGCTCATTTCTACTTGTTGATATTCTGAAGTGACGCCTGTAATATGTCCATCACAGCTTAATGCTTTTGTGGTAGCTCAGCTCAATCAACTGGAAACTTGTCTACTGAGTGTTTTTTCTTTTGGCATTTCCACTTATTGGAGGAGTGTGAGAGCTTGAATGTTGATGAACTTGCTGGAAGTACATGACTGCGCCTAGTTGTCTGGGAGTTGCCTTGCCTTCCCTTCCCTTTCTCCCCCCACCCCCGACTCTTTTTTTCCACTTTTGAATCTTACTTTAAAAGCATTTTTAACTGTTTGAATTTAGAAAGAAAGGGAGCTTGAACAAACTTAGTGAATGATTCTAAATGCTGTTGCCAGTTTGTGTTGACTCAGGGTAACTGCTGTCTTGTTACAGAGAATCGCGATGCTGTTCTAAGTTTGAAGAGAATACAGAAAGAGGAACTACGCACTATACAAGTAAGTCATGACTGTGAAAAGATTTCTGTTAATCAAGTGTATAATTGGGGATGAGAATAGGTTAGATAATTGACTTAACCATGAAAAATCAGAATTGTCGAAGAATATTTGTGCTTTAACCAAATAACAGAAATGTAACCATTTTTAAAGTGGATTAAAAAAAAAACTGATGACAAAAACTATATTGGGTGCTCTTGGGTCTCAAAAGTTTAACAACTTAGTCTGAAGTGGTAAATAACCTCCCACTTAACTTTGAAATGTCAAAAGTTAATTGAACTATTGACTGAACAACTTTCAAATGTTGCTTCACCTTGACCCAAATTTCATTAGAAGAAAATGAAGGGATAATTTGACTCAAATTTTAAGATTTATTTCTCTGTCCTTGCCCCTTTCTGCTTCAAGGAGAAATAATATCTGAACAATGAGAGATTAGGGGCGGAGCACTGCTTGGTCTCAAATTAAACTTCCTGTAGCCATGAGTCACACACGCAACATAATTCCCTTCTAAGCTTTGAAATGTAATAATTAACCAGCTGTAAGGAAAGTTTAAACCTGTAATTACTACTTCAACACCAATAGCACAAAGTAGAATATTGTGGAGCTGACGATGTTACATAATGGAAATAGCCACAATGTTAAATGCAGTAATGTGATCTTTCTTTCTTTGTATGATACTCCTCAAGTCGGAGAATATTTGTTTGAGTGGTATTATAAGTATGAAGAGAAAAAGGCTTGCATTAATGTTTCACCTTGCAAGACGTCAAGATATTCTAAAGTGCTTTTTAAGCTAGAGAAGTACACTTTAAGTGGAACCATTGATGTAATGTAGAAAGATAACAAACTGGTAGTGGGAAATCTAAGGAAATAGGGAAACTGAAGATGAGTGTATGGTTAAAGGGAAGGTTTTGAAGTGGAAACAATAGTGTGCAGGTATGCTTCCTGACGCAAGTTCACTTTTTTTAAAAAAAAAAGTGTGGTTTGTAAAACAAAGCAGAATAGTGTGACCGTTAAATGAAAATCCAATATGAATGGTGCAGGCCCTGATATTATTTATTTAAATATACATATGGCGAATAGAAATGAGTTCAACACAATGAAACACTGGAGCCATTCGAAAATCAGGAGCTTGGAGTTCATTTCCTGAGGGTAAGAGTAGTGTTAACTTTGAGTGTAAATTAAGGAGATGTATGATATGCTCATGAAATGAAAGAAGATTAAAGGGCTGTTTGAATCAGAGCACATAGCATTAGGTTAGCACTGGGCAGCGTTAATAAAAAAAAAATGAGTATTTTGCATCAGTATTTACTGATATTTACTGGAAAAGGATATTGAAGATATAGAATAAAGGGCAATCGATGGTGATACCTTGCAAAATGTCCATATTACAAGAGGAGGAAGTGCTGGATATCTTGAAAAGCATAAAGATGGATAAATCCCCAGGACCTGATCAGGTGTACCCTTGAATTCTGTGGGGAGCTGGAAGGTGATTGCAAGGCCTCTTGCTGAGATATTTGTGTCATCGATAGTCACAGGTGAGGTGCCGGAAGACTGGAGGTTAGCTAATGTGGTGCCACTGTTTAAGAAGGGTGGTCAGGACGAGCCAGGGAACTATAGACCAGTGAGCCTGATGTCTGCGGTGGGCAATTTGTTGGAGGGAATCCTGAGGGACAGGATGTACATGTATTTGGAAAGGCAAGGACTGATTCGGGATAGTCAACATGGCTTTGTGCGTGAGAAATCATGTCTCACAAACTTGATTGAGTTTTTTGAAGAAGTAACAAAGAGGATTGATGAGGGCAGAGCGGTAGATGTGATCTATATGGACTTCAGTAAGGCATTTAACAAGGTTCCCCATGGGAGACTGGTTAGCAAGGTTAGATCTCATGGAATACAGGGAGAACTAGCCATTTGGATACAGAACTGGTTCAAAGGTAGAAGACAGTGCGGTGGTGGAGGGTTGTTTTTCAGACTGGAGGCCTGTGACCAGTGGAGTGCCACAGGGATCGGTGCTGGGTCCTTTACTTTTTGTCATTTATATAAATGATTTGGATGCGAGTATAAGAGATATGGTTAGTAAGTTTGCAGATGACACCAAAATTGGAGGTGCAGTGGACAGCAAAGAAGGTTACCTCCAATTACAACAGAGTCTTGGTCAGATGGGCCAATGGGCTGAGAAGTGGCAGATGGAGTTTAATTCCGATAAATGCGAGGTGCTGCATTTTGGGAAAGCAAATCTTATCAGGACCGATACTCTTAATGGTAAGGTCCTAGGGAGTGTTGTTGAACAAAGAGACCTTGGAGTACAGGTTCATAGCGCCTTGAAAGTAGAGTCACATGTAGATAGGATAGTGAAGAAGGCGTTTTGGTATGCTTTCCTTCATTGGTCAGAGTATTGAGTAC
This sequence comes from Chiloscyllium plagiosum, assembly GCF_037043375.1. Classification (NCBI taxonomy): domain Eukaryota; kingdom Metazoa; phylum Chordata; class Chondrichthyes; order Orectolobiformes; family Hemiscylliidae; genus Chiloscyllium; species Chiloscyllium plagiosum. The sequence goes on from NW_028270148.1 coordinate 28,541,797, forward strand.
AGGAGTTGGGAGGTCATGTTGCAGCTGTGCAGGACATTGGTTAGGCCACTGTTGGAATATTGCGTGTAATTCTGGTCTTCCTGTCGGAAAGACATTGTGAAACCTGAAAGGATTCAGAAAAGACTTATAAGGATGTTGCCAGGGTTGGAGGATCTGAGCTATAGGGAGAGGCTGAACAGGCTGGGGCTGTTTTCCCTGGAGTGTCGGAGGTTGAGGGGTGACCTTATAGAGGTTTACAAAACTATGAGGGGCATGGATAGGATAAATGGATAAAGTCTTTTCCCTGGGGTCGGGGAGTCCAGAACTAGAGGGCATAGATTTAGGGTGAGAGGGGAAAGATATAAAAGAGTCCTAAGGGACAATGTTTTCATGCAGAGGGTGGTATGTGTATGGAATGAACAGCCAAAGGAAGTGGTAAAATTGCAACATTTAAAAGGCATCTCAATGAGTATATGAATAGGAAGGGTTTGGAGGGATATGGGCTGGGTGCGGCAGTTGGGACGAGATTATTTTGGGATATCTGGTCAGCATTGATGAGTTGGACTGAAGGGTCTGTTTCCATGATTTACATCTTTATAACTCTAAGTAGGTTTCTTCCCTGAAAGTGCATATCTGAAACAATGGACATTGTTTCAGACCGAAAATAGGCAAGACTTTGAGTGCTTGCAATTGTTCTTGTTTTATTCTGTGCAGAGTATTTTTGTGTAACCAGGAAAATATCTATCAATACTTGAAAAACGAAAGCTTGGACAGTGTGTCTCATTCAAGATTCAAGTTTTTGTATGTGAATCAGAAGTGGACGAGTGTAAAGGGGACTGGGGATGGGTTGAAAACTCTTTTAAAGTAGCTCCCAAAGTGCTCAGTTCTGAAAGTGTTAATCATCATTTTAACTAGTGACAGAAAACTCAATCCGCTGAATGTCTTCCCATACCACAGCATGTTGTATGGTCAACTCAGTAATTAGTGTTTGAAGAATCCAAATCTTTTCTCTTTGTAAAAATATTAAACACTTAAAAATATTTTTAATCATGTACTCAGTTGTAAATAAGTCTGTCCTTTGTTATAGATTCAAAATCAGCGGAAATACTCTTTTACTCTTTTTACACTCCAAACCATTTGTAATTTTGAAAACTTCTGGATCTTTCTGTGCGAAGAGAAATAAGCCCCACATTTTGCAGCTTTCCTTTTACTCCAATCTAATTACTGGTTTCAAACTAATTGTTGTATTCTCCTTCTACCTGTATATAGACTTCAGCTTATTGCACTAAAGATTTTGGTACAAAATCATGAGGGTAGTAGTATTTAGGAGGGTAGTAGTATTCAGTTTGTAAGATGAGAATCAAAAGTGGCATCTTGCAGTCTAAATTCCCTTTGAAATGCATTGAATGATGTGAAGTTCCTGTACTTAGATTGTAGGTAACCTTTGATGTTTTAATGCAAGTACCCTTTTAATGCTCGGATATTCTATTTATTTATTGACGGTCAACCTTCTGAGCCTGAGAAATAACTTTGACCGTTCTAGAACTTCATTCATTCAGATTTCAATTTTTGAGGTTTTCTAAAAAAGGAAAAAAACAAGTTCATGTTTCTACTTTTTCCCTGATTTTGACATTGAATTCTGTATTGAAACAGAAGTTTCCATGTTTGGATCTTGCACGACTCATTTCAGAATGGGTATGGTGATTAAAAGCCATCAAGTTACAGTTTGCTTGCCCTGATTATTCTATAAGAAATAAGAATAGAAGGCCATTTGGCCCTTCAAGGCAGCTCTGCCATTCAGTAGGATTGTGGCTGATCTGACACACACTCATCATATCCACATTCCTACCTTTACCCTGTAACCCTTGATTCCCCTACTGATCTTGAATATATCTATGGGGACTCTGGCCCCATAGCCCTCTTGGCAAGAAGCTCCAAAGACAATCACTTCTCAAAGGACAAAATTCCTCCTCATCTCTGTCTTAAACTGCTGTCCTTTATTGTGAGATTTTGCCCACTGATTTCAGACTCTACCATGAGAGGGCAATGTCCTTTTCAGCATTTACCCTATCCAAGCCTCTTATACAATTCAATGTGTCTTGGTGCGATCACTTCTCATTCTTCTTAAATTCCAATGAGTTGAGTCCTCATCTGCTTGACCTTTTGCTCCTAAGGCAATCTCTCCGTACCAGGGATCATATTAGTGACCCTTTTTTGATCATCTTCCGATGAAGTTTTCTTGCCTTAAATAAGGGGAGCCAAAACTGCTCTCACTACTCCAGATGTGGTTTCAGCAGCACTTTGTACAGTTGCATAAGACATCCTTACTCCATTCCCCTTGAACTCAGCGTCAACATTCCATTAGCCTTCATGTTGACCTGTTTTTTGTATTTGTGTACAAATACCCTTAATTCCTCTTGTGTTGCAACTTTCTGCAGTTTTTCTCCATTTAAATAATACTGTTCTTTTGTTTTCCCTTCCAAATTGAACAACTCCACAGTTTTTCCACCCACATTTATACTCCCTTTGTTAACCTTTTGCCCACTTAACCTTTGATATCTCGAGGTAAACTGTTTGTTTATATCCCTCTCATAATTTGCCTTTCCATTTATTTTAGTGTTGATTGCAAATTTGGATACAGTACATTCTCATCCCTCCTCCAAGTCATTGTATATATTTTAAATAGCTCTGATCACAACACTTATCCCTGTGGAACCCCACTGGATATATGTTGTCAGCCTAAAAAGAAAACCCTTATCCCCACTCGCTGTTTAATGCCCATCAGCCAGTTTGCTATCCATGCCAACGTACCACCTCTAACCTTTTGTGAAATACCTTTTCAAATGCAAACTGAAAGTCCATTTTCTGGTTCACCTCCCTCCCTTCCAGCTGAGACTTCTGCAGTAAAAAATGACTAGATTAGTCTGACACTATTTCCCTTAATGCCATGCTTAATCTGCTTGGTGGAATTGATTTCTTTTTCTCTAAATGTTCTGCTATTACTTCCTTAATTGATTCCAATATTTTCTAACAATAGATGTTAGGCTAACCAGCCTATAGTTTGCTGCTTTTTGCCTCTCTCCCTTTTCCTTTGAATACAAGTGTTCCATTTTAGTTTCCCAAACCTTTAGTATTTCTCCAGAATCCAAGAATTTTTGGACAATTTCAACCAATGCATCCTATATCTCTGCAGTTACCTCCTTTTTAGGATCCAAGGATACAAGCCACCAGGGCCAGGGACTTATCTGCCTTTTGCCCCACTTGTTTAAAAATTAATTTTGTGGAACGTGGGCATCTCTGGCTGCTCAGCATTTATTGCCTGTGCCTAGTTGCCCTTGAGAAGGTGATGATGGTCAGCTTCTTTCTCACCTGTTGCAGCTTGATCCATAATGCCATTAGGGAGGGGATTCCAGGATTTTGACCCAATGACCGTGAAAGAAGGGCAATATATTTCCAAGTCAGAATGGTAAGTGGTTTGGAGGGGAGCTTGCAGGTGGTGGTGTTCCCATGTATCTGTTGTCCTTGTTTTTCATGGGGAAGTGGTCATGGGCTTGGAAGGTGCTGTCTATGGATCATTGGTCAATTTCTACAGTGCATCTTGCAGCACTACTGCTATGTGAGCATTTGTATTGGAGGTTGTGGATGTGGTACCAATCAAGTGGGCTGCTTTGTTCTGGATGGTGTCCGGCTTCTTGAGTGTTATTGGAGCTGCACCCATCCAAGCAAGTGGGAAATATTCTGTCACACTCCTGACGTGTGCCTTGTGGATAGTGGACAGGCTTTAGGGAGATAGGAGGTGAATTATTTGCTGCAGGATTCCTAGGCTCTGCCCTGTTCTTGTAGCCAGTTTATTTATATGGCAAATCTAGCTGAGTTTCTGGTTAATGGTAACCCATTGTTGATAGTGGGGAATTCACTGATGGTAACACCACTGAATGTCACCAGGTGGTGGTTAGATTGTCAGTCTGTCTCTCTTGATGGTCTTTGCCCAGCATTTATATGGCGTCAGCCCAATCTTGGATGTTATCTCGTTTTTGCATTTGAAAGTTGGCTGCTTCAGGATCTCAGGAGGCACAAATGGTGCTGAATATCATGCAGTCATCAGCACACCTCCCCATTTCTGACCTTATGATGGAGGGAAGCAGCTATGGATGGTTGAACCTAGGACACTACCCTGAGGAACTTTACTGAGATGACTGACCTCCAGCAACCACAACCATCTTCCTGTATGCCAATGTGACTCCAACCAGTGGAGCGTTTGCCCCCGATACCCATTGGTTCCAGTTTTGCTAGCATTCTTTGATGCCATACACGGTTGAATGTAGCCTTCATTCCTAGGACTGTCACATTTCCATTACCCCTGGAATTCAGGTCTTTTGTCCATGTTTGAACTAAAGCTATAATTAGGTCAGGAGCAGAGTGGCCCTGGCGGAGCCCAAACTGGGCAAAACTGAGCAGGTGCTGGATGATATCACTGTTGATGACACCTTCCATTACTTGACAGTAGACCAATGATGTCGTAATTGGTTGGGCTGGATTTGTCCTTTTTAATGTACAGGATATACTTGAGCAAATATCCACGTTGTCGGGTAGATGCCATGTTGTAACTGTACTGGAACAGTTTGGCTCGGCGAGAGGCAAGTTCTGGAGCACAGGTCTTCAGTTTGATTGCTGGAATGTTGTAAGGGCCCAAACCTTTGCAGTATCCAGTGCCTCCAACCATTTCTTGATATCACGTGGACAGAATTGGCTAAAGACTGGTATCTGTGATACTGGGGACCACTGGAGGAGACCGAGATGGAACTTGGCACTTCTCACTGAAGATTACAATGAAACCTTCTGTCTTTCTTGCACTGATGTGTCAGGCTCTTCCATCATTGAGAACGGGCATGATGTAGAGTCGCCACCTCTAATAAGTTGTTTAGTTGTTCACCACCATTCATGACTGGATATGGCAGGACTGAGAGCTTAGGCCTGATCCATGGTTTAGCTGTATAACTTGCTGCTAATGCTGTTTGGCACGCAACTAGTCCTGTTTGGTAACTTCACCAGGTTGACATCTCATCTTCAGATATGCCTGGTGCTGCTCTTGACATGCCCTCCTGCACTATCTTGGGTTGATCCCCTGGCTTGATGGTAATGGTCGATAGCGGATATGTTGAACCAAGAGATTGCAGATTTTCCTGGAGTACAATTCAGCTGTTAGTCCACCGCACCTCATGGATATCCAGTCTGAGTTGCTAGATCTGTTCAAAGTCTGTCCCATTTAGCATGGTGATACTGCCACGTAACACGATGGAGGTTGTTATCAATGTGAAGGTGGAATTTTTGCCTTCATAAGGACTGTGCGATGGTCACTCTTACTATCATGGACAGATGCATCTGCAACTGGCAGTTTGGTAAGGATGAGGTCAATTATTTTTTTCTTTGCTCTTGGCTTCCTCATCACCTGATGCAGACCCAGACTCTTAGCTTATGTCCTTTTGCACCCAACTAGCTTGATCTGTTGCTGCTGAATCAATCTTCACAGTTGATGTTGACTTCCTGACATTTAAAAGTTTTTTAAGTTTCTCCATTTCTTTCAATATTTGACCTACAGAAGGAAAATCACAATTGCTGGCCACTTCTCCAAGCTCTGGGGTTCAGTTCCCTATGTCTGTCTGCCTCTGTACATTTCTTCTTCTTTTTCAGAAGTTCCTTGAAACTTAGGACCATAAGAAGGAGCAGAAGTTAGGCCATTCACCTCATTGGGTCTGCTCCTCCATTCAATCATGGCTAATAAGTTTGTCAACCCCATTCTCCTGATTTCTCCCCCGTAACCCTGTCCCCTTAATATGCAAGACCCTATCTATCTCCATCTTAAATATACTCAATAACCTGGCCTCCCCAGCCTACTGTGGCAGTGATTTCCATAGATTCACCACTCTCTCTGGCTGATGAGGTTTCTCCTTATCCCTGTATTAATAGGCCTTCCCTTTACTCTAAGGCTGTGCCTTCGGGTCCTAGTCTCTCCTACCAATGGAAACATCTTGCCAACATCCACTCTGTCCAGGCCATTCAGTATTCTGTTAGTTTCTATTGGATCCCCCATTGATGTAGACCCAAAGTCCTTGAACATTCCTCATATGTTCATTCCTGGGACCATTCTTGTGAACCACCTCTGAACACGCTCCAGGACCAGTACATGCTTCCTGAAATATGGAGCCCAAAACTGTGCACAATACTGTAAATGACCAGATCAATTTTTGACCATTTACTTTAATATCTCCTTATCATAGAATCACTCAGTGGTTTACTGCATAGGAGGCACCCATTCAGTCTGTTGAATGTGCTGGCCCTTATTGAAGCAGCGGTTCACCTGACTGTGTTTAATATTCACTTGTGGGACATGGAGGAAGTGAGGACTGCAGATGCTGGCGAGTCAAGAGTCGAAGAGTGTGGCGCTGGAAAAGCACAGCAGGTCACGCAGCATCTGAGGAACAGGAGAATTGACGTTTCAGGCAAGAACCCTTCATCAGGAAATGATGCTTTTCAAGCACCCCACTGTCAACTTGTGGGACCTGGCTGTGGTTAGCTGGGTCAATGTTTTATTGCTCGTCTGTAGATATTCCTTCTCTGTCTGTGGGGCCTGTAACTCGATTCCTTTTTTCAGGTCATAATTCAATTCTCTCCTAAACGCCTCAGTTGACCCTGTATCCAACACTTTATCAGTACATTGCAAATTCTAACCACCTGCTGCATGAAAATGTTGTTCCATTGCTTGGCTTGTGATTGTCTTACCTTTTTTATAGTGCTTCCATGAGGAGGCTTGGGTCATTTAATTATGTTGAAATTAACATGTAAATGAGGCTAGTAACTTATTGCTGTTCCCAAATTCAAATAGTAATGTGAATATAACTGAAAAGTTAACTTTGCTGCAAATGGAAAAGCGCTTTTATAACAAATGGATTTGTTGGCTGTACTTTGGAAAAGCCATTGCATTGTTAGTTCTTGTCGTCTTATATTTCGTAAATCATTCTGAATTCAGTTTTGTAATTTTATGCTTTCTACCCTCCCCTTCCTGTGTTTTCCTTTTCCTAATCCCTTACCCTGGTTTTAAACAGCTGTGCAGGATAAACAGTAAGTGGCAGTGAAGTGAAGTAGAAAATTCTAGTAATTATGACGCTGTCATGAAGTGTCAGCTGTGTGAGGAAAAATCCCCTTGTACAGTAGCGTTGAAGGTTTCAGAAGTGACAGTACATAATGTGCAAAATGCATGACGTGAGGCTTTAAAAAGATATGATTTACACAGTGTAAGGAATCTTAGTCTGATTTCTTTGCATTTTGGAATTGGGACTAAATTGCATGAGGACAATTGGTAAAGAAATCAGTTCATTAATTTTAAATATATTTTAATGTAGCTATCTCACCTTTTGTGTGTGCATTATTACTACATCTTTAAAAATAAGAGACTTCACCTGATGAGGGAGCAGTGCTCCAAAAGCTTTCAAATAAACCTGTTGGATTCTAACCTGGTGCCATGTGACTTCTGACTTTGACCACCCCAGTCCAACACTGGCACCTCCACACCTTAATTTCTGGACACTAAATTTTGAGAGAAATCCCAAGGGAACAGCTTTCAAATTTCAAGTGAAGATTTGTGATAGCTCCAGAGGCCTGGTGAGACACGTGAATCATTCTCTATATAACCTGGAATGCCTAAAAATTCAGCCTCTTTGAAATGCTGCATATTGAACCTTAGCTATGATGTATTAAGCACAACACTAATGAGATGGTGAGTGTGTAAAATGAATTTTTTAAAATGAAAAACTTGATTCCATTTAACTATTGGGAATGTAAGCTTGTTGTGCTTATTCTTTTTTGAGATTTAGTTTTGCACTAAGCATGTTACAAAACAAAACGCGGATGCATTTTCCACAATCCTGCGTGTTAGCCTTTGTAAGAACCGTGAGGACATTAGTCTCAGTCTTATAAAAAGTTCTGGGATTTGGCATTGGAAGAAGTCTGCGATTTTTTTTTTGTTCTCTCTGCTTTTAGGGTGTTGTTGATTTTGGACCTGTGATGCAGTCTGCCACGTTGTCAATGCAGCTGAACATATTTCTAGTATTTCTGTGCTGCAATGCAAAGACCCGAACATCTTTCAAACCTTTCGACCCCTGCTGCATCCGTCCACAAGGTGCAAAGTGCAGTGGCCAAATTGCAAAGAAACTTGATTCTGATTATGAGCTGCTGCTACCCTCCCTCAGCAGATGAATTAGTCTTGCTTCCAAGTGCTGTTTAACATGGGGAATCACTAGGGTAGCATGGTCACAGAATGTACTAGTTTTTGTTCTGGGGAACTTCAATGTCTGTCAACAATGTTTTGTTGATTTCTCCCAGTTCTGAGGAACATGTCATTTTCTTCTTTCATAGACATGGTTGTTACTGACATGGCCAGCATTTCTTGCACTTCTCTGATTACCCTTAAAGTGAATTGCTCGCTAAGCCGCCTCCATAGGACAATGAAGAGCCAATTACAGTTTGGGTCTGCGGTCACATTTAGGATTAAACCAGTTAAAGACAGCAGATTTGCTTTCCTAAAAGATGTGATTATGCCAAAGGTTTTTGGACCAATTGATCATGGTCGACGTGTTCAACATGATTTTAGACTACCTTTTAGTGTTCCAGATTTATTACTAATTGTTGTGACAGGATTTGAACCCATGTTTCACATTATCCATCAGGGTCCTCTAGTTTAATAAGTCCAGTAACATTGCCACCACTCCACTCTATCCCTCGCATTTCTGCCAGACTGCCACCACAAAAACTAGGAAAAATCCACCTTTGTTTTCATCGATCTACCTGTCATTGTTGCATTTGTCTGTGATCGTATTGAGAGAAGCAGCCATCTCACAGAACCTTACCTCCATGAAAACTTTATCTTCCTGCTGCAGCCATCCTCCATTGTGCTGCATGACTGTACAATTGAGCTAACATACATTATGGACATTTAAGACATTTAAGGCACAATAATGATAGTAAAATGTAGGGTATGTCGGTTAGTTTGATTTTTCAAGTGGTTTTCACCATGGAGTTTTGATCCATCAGTTGATGATGGATGGTAGGTGGTACTCATCTTGAGCTTTTCTCACTTATGCATAATCTGATGCTTTCAGATTTGATTGACTCCAAACTCAATGTTGAAGACTCCTGGACTATCCTAGTGTGCCATCACCTCTAGTGGAGCTGTCCAGTTGATGGAGACATTCACCAAATGCCCTTCCGTCACCATCCTGAGGGGGTGACTATTCACCAGAAACTTTACTGGATCAGCTGCATAACTGCTGTAGAAGCAAGTCAGGCTGGGTATTCATTAATAAATATCTTCCTGATTTCCCAAAGTGTCTCCATCACCTGATTCAGCTGTACAGTGGAATACTCCCCACTTCTCCAGATAAGAACAATTCCAACAATGTTCAAGAAGCTTGACATCACCCAGGGCAACACAATCCATTGATTGGCACCCCATCTTCTCCCATTATTGCAGTAGCAATACATCGCATCTCCAAAAAGCTGCTTGAACAGCACATTCCTTTTTGAGTCATGCATGGGGTGTCACTGGCTGGCCAGCCACTTATTGCCAGTCTCTAGTTGTCCCTGAGAAGGTGGTGATGAGCTGTCTTAGGAACTGCAGCAGTTCAGAAGTAGGTAGACTTTCAATGCCCTAGAGGAAGGAGTTCCAGGATTTTGACTACTCTTCTGCTAAGGAGAGAGAGAGAGGAGCAAGTGTTTGGGCATGCAAAATCACCATCGGCCTAACCTTCCAAAGCCTTGCACCTGTCGTGTCATTCTCATTATTATTAAGGAGTGTTACTGGGAGGCAGAATCTTCCTAAATGCACCTGTGATTGCAAATTCTTTTTTTGTGCTGTATGATTTAGTTCAGAGTTCCTGTCTGCATTCCCACCTCATACGCGTCTCACCCTGGAATGTGCTACAATAGCAGATGTCAGTAAATGTGTAGAGGAGATAAGGTGGGAGTGCCTTTTTGCTAGTGTTAAGTGTTGCAATTGTTGAAGTTAAATATTTGGAGCACACGTTGATATATTCAAAATTCTGGAGAGAGGTGCTTGTAACAGTCACTTGAAGAGAGATTCTACTTTGAAATTAACTGGCCATAATGCACACTGAAAATCGAATGTGCTTGTTGCCAAGTGATAATTACAAGTAGTTGCATTGAACTATGAGGTTTTGCTGCCCTCTACTGGTACACCAAGGGACCCTTTTTGAACATTGGAGATAGTGAGGACTGCAGATGCTGGAAAGTCAGTTGGTAAAGTGTGGAAAAAGCAGAGCAGGTCAGGCAGCATCGGCAGAGTAGGAGAGTCCATGTTTCAGGCAGGACGCTTCACTGCTGTCCTGATGCTGGGTCCTGCCTGAAACTTCGACTGCTGTGCTTTTTCCCTTTGCAGCTCCACACCCTTTTTTTTTGCAAGTACATTTTTTTTTAAGACCTGTCAAATTCGATATGTGTGTGTAGCTGTCATTTCAGTTAAGAAGCTAGTGGGAATGTATATGCTGAATGTTATTGAAGCACCTAACAAAGTTGAGAGAAAAAAAAGTGTTGAATTTAAGAAAACTGCTGGTCTCTGGTGTGCAGCAACAGCTTCAATTACAATTCCTTTACCGCAATAAAATGTCCCAAAGCACATTGCAGAGCCGTAGTAGAACAAAACAACACTGAGCTGCATCAGGAGCTATTGCAGCAGAAGACTAAAGCTTTGATCAAAGTTATCAGCTTTAAAGAGAGCCGTAAAAATGGACAAAAGTGGCACATGGAGTCTATTCCAGAGCTTGGAGACTTGGCAGGTAGAGACATGGCCATCCATGGGGGAGCAGTTAAAATTGGGGGTGCTGAAAATGCCCAAGTAATGTGTATCTCTTCAGAGTTTAGTTGGAGGGTGGGAGGAGAGGCCTCTTGAATCCTCATTCAGATATTAAGTGGTTATTTTTGAGAAGGTGACAGCCCTTCCTGTCCCTAGTTCAGACCTTCTGCTTTTTTGGTGATGAGATGAGTGGATTTAAGATTGCGCGAAACAGTCATTTGGTGAGTTAATATTCACTTTCCCTAGGTTTTTATTGAAGTAAAATGACTACAGAAACAAAAACCAAAACAGCAGGTCTGGCAGCATCTGTGGAGCTGAAAATGTGTTGCTGGAAAAGCTCAGCAGATCAGGCAGCATCTAAGGAGCAGGAGAATCGACGTTTCGGGCATGAGCCCGAAGAATGGCTCATGCCCGAAACGTCGATTCTCCTGCTCCTTGGATGCTGCCTGACCTGCTGCGCTTTTCCAGCAACACATTTTCAGCTCTGATCTCCAGCATCTGCAGTCCTCACTTTCTTCTAGTATCTGTGGAGACAAAGCAGAGTTAACATTTCAGGTCAGTGACCCTCTTTCAGAACTGTAGTTTTTCTTAGTGGAGTTGGTTGTCCAAGTGGTCTTCAAAAATCACACTTTTACTTCCATGTTAGGTGAGAGTGATTGGATCAGGCATTCCACACACGCCAATGAGCAAGGAATGGTCCCAGAGACTCTCTTGCTGGTGTAGAATTGTCATGAAGGAAACTGCACAAGGATAAGTGCAGAGTTCTATATTTTTAGTCACACCGTTCCTCCCCATGAACTTGTGCTGATCTCTGCCTCAAATAAATTTGCAGCCAAAAATAATTATACTTGGTATCCATCATTGTAGTTTCCTTTCAGAACCTTGTTCTGAAAAATGGTATGTGATTTTACTTAAGTGGCTATTTTGTCAGTTAATATCTTGCATTTGCCAGAAGTTTGTAAATAAGGACGGCACAGTGGCTAGCACTGCTGCCTCACAGCCCCAGGGACCCGGATTCAATTCCCGCCTCGGGCAACTGTCTGTACAGTTTGTGCATTCTCCCCGTGTTTGCATGGGTTTTCTCCGGGTGTTCTAGTTTCCTCCCAAAATCCAAAGATGTGCAGGTTAGGTGACTTGGCCTTGCTAAATTGCCCGTAATGTTAGGTGAATTAGTAGGGCAAGGGGTTTGGGTGGATTGCTCTTTGGAGGGTCGGTGTGGACTTGTTGGGCCGAAGGGCCTGTTTCCGCACTGTAGGCAATGGAACGGAATCAAAGGCAGGGACACTTCCTGATGAAATAAATTACTCAGTTCTGCTATAACGCAGTAGTTCTATTCTCGTGCAATCCCATCTTATAAGATGAAAATCATGCAATAGCAGTGCCATTTAAACTAATGAGGTTGGAATCGCATTATAAGCAACACACTTTGAAATTTTGCACTTTAGAAAGTGTCCCCAATTTGTCAATTGTTACAGCGAATTCATATTAATGCAACGGGTGTTATAGCAGAAGACCTTGTATGTGATGGAGAAATTTGGGAAAATAGAGGCAGGATTGTCCTTTCTTTTTAAAACAGGGAAACGTTAACATTGATTCAAAGCAATTTTGACTGCGCATATTACAGCAACCACTTTGAAGACCATTTTCATCAAAATCAGCATCATTAAGATTATTCACCAATAACATAATTAGAATCAAGAAATTACAGGAATTGGATTAGCAGCCTGTGCGAAAATACCAATGTCAGTTTTCAATACTTAGATGTAATTTAATTTGCAGTTAATGACCTTGAAGTATTTACTTGCCATTCCAGATTGTATCTATTTTTCCAGCCCCTCTTATTGTAGTGACTCTGTTGCTTTATGGGGTAATTTGTACATGTTTACTTGTGTTTCAAAAGTTTGGAGCCTTTTGGCTTCACTCTCCATTATCCCAGATTATACAGACATAAGGTACCTGTTCCATGCCTCCTGCATTGAATTATTTTCCTTGCCATTTCCCCAGACTGATTCTGTAGTGGATCAACACTATTAGCTGTTCATTCCTGTTTTTAAGTACTTTACAGAGAATCTTATGTATTTGTTTTGTATTTCCAGTTAGCCGCCTTTCATACTGCACTTGCTAGAACATAGAACATTAGAGCGCAGTACAGGCTCTTCGGCCCTCGATGTTGTGCCGACCTGTCATGCCAGATCTTCCGCCTAGGAACCGTCCAACCACAAGGGATGAATGCAGATTTCTCCAGCTTTCTCATTTCCCCTCCCCCACCTTTTCTCAGTCCCAACCCTCAGACTCAGCACCGCCTTCTTGATCTGCAATCTTCTTCCTGACCTCTCTGCCCCCACCCCCTCTCCGGCCTATCACCCTCACCTTAACCTCCTTCCACCTATTGTATTCCCAACCCCCCTCCCCCAAGTCCCTCCTCCCTATCTTTATCTTAGCCTGCTTGGCACACCCTCCTCATTCCTGAAGAAGGGCTTATGCCCGAAACGTCGATTCTCCTGTTCCTCTGTCTACATACTGTGTCAGGAAGCCCTCCTGCGCACACTGGACAAAAGCTGACCCATCTATAGTGTTCCCAGTCAATATTTGGAAAGTTGAAGTCCCCCATGACAATTACCCTGTCTCTCTCACTCGTATCGAGAATCATCTTTGCTCTCCTTTCCTCTACATCTCTGGAACTATTCGAAGGCCTGTAAAAAAAAAAAACTCCCAACAGGGTGACCTCTCCTTTCCTGTTTCTAACTTCAGCCCATACTACCTCAGTTGACGAGTCCCCAAACATCCTTTCTGAAACTGTAATACTGTCCTTGACCAACAATGCCACACCTCCCCCTCTTTTACCATCTTCTCTCTTCTTACTGAAACATCTAAATCCTGGAACCTGCAACAACCATTCCTGTCCCTGCTCTATCCATGTCTCCGAAATGGCCACAACATCGAAGTCCCAGGTACCAACCCATGCTGCAAGTTCACCCACCATATTCTGGATTCTCCTGGCGTTGAAGTAGACATACTTCAAACCAACTTCTTGCTTGCCGGTGCCATCTTGCGTTCCTGAAACTTGATTTCGGACCTCCCTACTCTCAACTTTTTCTGTACTCGAACTACAATTTTGGTTCCCATCCCCCTGCTGGATTAGTTTAAACCCACCCCAATAGCCATAGCGAATTTCCCCCCCCCCAGGATATTGGTACCCCTCGGTTCAGATGAAGACCATCCTGCTTGTAGAGGTCCCACCTACCCCAGAAAGAGCCCCAATTATCCAAGAATCCAAAATCCTCCCTCCTGCACCATCCCTGTAGCCCCATGTTCAACTCTCTGTCCCTATTCCTTGCCTCACTAGCATGTGCTGTATTTTTTTTTTAAACCATTCTTTGATTGTTCTTAAAACCTGACCAATTTCCTGTGCTACTGCTAATTATTGCAGATTTTTATGGTATCTTCAACTCGCTAGTATTGCTTAATCATTTAGCAACAAACGATGAATGCTTTTTTGTATTTTTTTTCGACTGGGGTAAATCCTTGTTGTGCTATTTATATTTCCTTCGGTCTGCTACTGCATTTTTTACTGTCCAACCTTTTTTAATGTTGTTTGCTAGCTCTGCAGTCATCCTGGTTTTAAAACATAATTGTCTCCAGCTTTAAAATGCTAGTCTTGGATCCACACTTCTCCTCAAACTGATCACAAAATTGCCTCATGTTATGATGGCTGCCATTGCTGGTTGCCAGGTCTGGGGTACCCTGCTCCCTAGTTTGTTTGTAGAACTTGCTTCTCTAAGAAATGTTCCGGGGGTTGGGGGGGGGGGGGGGGGGGCGCGGAATGGTCTAATTTCCAGGCTACCTCTGCAAATCTGATCAATCTACATCTATGAGAGATGTACATCTACATCATTGTGGTCTTATTTTTAAATGCCCTTTTTATTTCTTCCTGTACATTTTCTGGCCTACGATGTAACTGCTATTATGTGATCTGTGACCTGGCTTCCACCCACACTGATTTCCCTCCCCTCCCCTATCAGCATTTCGTAAAGACCACTCCCTCCGTGACTCCCTCGTCAGATCCACACCCCCCCACCAACCCAACCTTCACTCCCGGCACCTTCCCCTGCAACCGCAGGAGGTGCAAGACTTGCGCCCACACCTCCCCCCTCACCTCCCTCCAAGGCCCCAAAGGAAACTTCCATATCCGCCACAGATTCACCTGCACCTCCACACACATCATCTATTGCATCCTCTGCACCCGATGTGGCCTCCTCTATATTGGGGAGACATGCCGGCTACTTGCAGAGCGTTTCAGAGAACACCTCTGGGACACCCAGACCAACCAACCCAACCACTCCGTGGCTCAACACTTCAACTCCCCCTCCCACTCCACCAAGGAAATGCAGGTCTTTAGACTCCTCCATCGCCAGACCACAACAACACAACGGTTGGAGGAAGAGCACCTCTACTTCCGTCTAGGAATCCTCCAACCACAAGGGATGAACTCAGATTTCACCAGTTTCCTCATTTCCCCTCCCCCCCCCCCCCCCCCCCCCCCCCCCCACCTTGTCTCAGTCAAATCCATCGAATTCAGCACCGCCTTCCTAACCTGCAATCTTCTTCCTGACCTCTCTGCCCCCACCCCAGTCTGACCTATCGCCCTCACCTTGACCTCTTTCCACCTATCACATTTCCGACCCTCCTCCCCCAAGTCCCTCCTCCCTACCTTTTATCTTAGCCTGCTGGACAAACTTTCCTCATTCCTGAAGAAGGGCTTATGCCCGAAACATCGATTCTCCTGTTCCCTGGATGCTGCCTGCCCTGCTGCGCTTTTCCAGCAACACATTTTCAGCTCTGATCTCCAGCATCTGCAGACCTCACTTTCTCCCCATACTATTCAATACACTTACCCTGGCTTTGATCAACTCAAGTGGTTACCTGATCATAAATATTTCTTTGTGCAAATAGTTTATTCATTTTTATTACATCTCCTGCCTGTATTGAAATACAGAGCCTTTTAATTCAGAATTTCTACTGATTTTACTGTCTTTGGCCTTGTTTGTTGGTGTGCTGCTAAGTTTGAATACGTATTACACCCCTGTTTTCACTATCCAGGTTGCTATCTTTGCTTTGCTGTTTCCCTTTTGACTTGCCATATTTTCACTCATTTGCACAGCATCTCTCTCTTCCCACTCACCATGCCAGAGGGATCCTCCTGACCCTCTGCAAGTTTCTCTCCATCCTGGAATAAATTTTCTGAACCCTGGCACTGGGTGGGCAACAAAGCTCTCAATTCATGCCCTGAGTTATAGCGAACTGGCTCTGTCATCCTGACAAATGTCATCTCCTATTTTTATGGTGTGGAGGTGCCAGTGTTGGACTGAGGTGGATAAGGTCAGAAGTCACATGGCACTAGGGTTATAGTACAACAGGTTTATTTGTAATTTCCAAGCTTTCAGAGCGCTGCTCCTTCATCAGATGGAGTCAGCCTCCCCTGGCAAAGGAGCAGTGATCTGAGAGCCTGTAATTTCAACTAAATCATTTGGACTATAACCAGTGTTGTGACTTCTGGCTTTGCCCTATTTTCAAAACATTCCCATTTATTTTACTCATTGAACCTGAGTTCAGTCTGACAACAGTGCCATTGTTAGATTGTTGATCAACCTCACACCTCTGCCCAATCTTACAAGCTGCAGGAACCTGCAACCTGTTAGACAATGACTAAGTCTGAGACACCACCATCCCCACTTTCTTGGTCCTTTACCTTGCCTCACAGGGAGACAGCTGAACCTCAGGCTAATCAGCATAAGGCATGAGTTTCAACCCTACCATGGCATACGGCAAATTTGATTTAAAAACTGGTTTATTGATGACCGTGTAACAACTATCGAATTGACATCTAAAAATCCACCGGGTTAAATCATGTTTTTGGGAAGGAAGTCTGCCTCCTTTACCTGGTATGCCCTCTGTGTGACTTGAGGCAATGTGGTTGACTCTTAACTATCCCATGAGCAATTAGGATAGACAATAAATGTCAATAATCAACATCCACATCCCATGAATGGATTTTTGAAAGAACACCATTCCCTTCCACTGACCAAATCAGTTGACCCTTTAAGGCATGTGAATATCTTTGGAACAGTGTCCAGCTAACCATCTTACCCCTAATTCATTGCAACGTTGATCATTCAACTTCCAGTTCATTGAATCAGAGCTGGAGCTTCTTGAGCCTTAGAATCAAGCAAGCGGTTGCCCTGAATTACAATAGTGACCACCAGCTCCCACATACAGCAGTCACAACACATCACCTGTCCTGCCATCTTTTTATTGTGGTTACTTTATTTTTGTCTAATTTATTAATTATGAAACCTGTTTCTCCCAATAAGCTTTAGTATTGCTTATGAGACTTTACAAATGTTTATGAATTATTTCAACTGCTCATAAATGGTATTTTTAAAAGATTTAAACAAGCAAAATGTTCATCTATCAATCAATAACCTGTTTCTCATTCTTTTCTCTTTCACCCTCCATACTGGTCTCTAGGTGGCTATCCACAAAGGTTCAGAGCAGACCTTCCCAAAGTGGGGGTGGGTGGGATCCACATGGGGTCATGAGACTTGTGGCAGTAATGGCTGCCGTGTAGCCCGGGCCAAGTTACAACTGGCTGTGCTGCCATTTTAACAGAGTTCTCACTGGCCAGTTGTGAGAATTTTGGAGCTTTGAAATGAGGTGAGTGTGAGGAAAATGTTTGAAGAGCACTGATGTTGGGATATCAGCCATGCAGACTTCCTCTTTGCTGATTGGTGCATAGTCAAATAGGATCTCCAGGTGTTCAGCAGCAGGATAAGTAACTAATTGAAGTAATTTCTACAGCAACCCAAAAGGTAGAAAGTCTGATTAGTCTCAATTTATATTTTCCAACAATGACCTAGCTGATTAGGCAATATGAACATGCAAAAGACATTTTGTAAAAATCGTTAATTTGAATTTTATTAAATGGAGGAATTTTGACTTTCCATTGTTATCAAATTGGATTTTCAGGGTGAGTGAGGTTGTTTAGAAGTAAGTATAAACTGGGTGGTTGGATTTCTTTTTTTTTTAAAAAGTGTTTACATAAATCAGTGAGTTTTGTGCAGAGCTGCTCCCACTTGTTAGGGTGGTTGATGCTGCACTGGGGCAACACATCATAAGTGCAGCAGCTGAACTATGCAAAGCCTATTTGCATCTCATTCAGCGAGTCATTTTTAAGGGTTTCAAAGCAAGCCTGGCAGTGTGTAAGCTGTTGTCAAGCACTGATTTGTGTATTCGTTGCAGCCTGAAGGAGGCGATTAAACAGCCAGTACTCGAGAGGGGCAGAGAATCATTGGCAAATTTATCTGCACATTATTGTTAGACCCCCAAAGCTGCTGTCAAGTTGAGTGGAATAATGGCGCAGAGTTCTGGCAGTTTCGCTGCCATTACCATTGCAAAATCCTGACCATAAATGAACTAGAGACAAAATGTATTTTTTTAATGTAACAACTTATGGTCTGGATTGCCACTGCTTGTAAGGGTAGTGGAAGCAAGTGTAATACTTTGTAAAAGGGATTGGATATCTACTTAAAGGTAAAGTTACAGGGCATAGGGAAAAGATCAGAGTGGGACTAATGCTGTAGGTGTCTTAAAGAGTGCATGCAGGCTTGATGTGTCAAGTGGCTGTCTCCTATAGTTTCACTTTAATATTCTGTATACGTGTATGTGCAGAACATTGAAATCCTTTTCCCACTTGCATCACATTCATTTAATAAAATGGACACTTTTAGATTAGCGGTCCTGCATACTTAGCTAGACATCTTGCTCACCTTCCTTTATAAGGCTATGCGTTGAGGGATAGGAGTTATGCTGTACATTATTCTCTTATGAAAGATGTCACAAATCATGCACACCCATGGTTCGTGGTGCTTCAGCCTTATAGAGGAAACCTTCAGTCAGATTTAAAGTGACATTAAACACCAAAAGAGGGAGCCAGAGTAAGGCAGACAAACAACTGGTATGTGGTTTGAAAGTTCTGTTCCAGGACCAGTGTAATTTAGAAATGAATTATCTTTTTTTTTAAAAGTAGTCTGACTTCTATGCAACTCTGAAGGGATATCATATTGCATTTATGTAAGATCAATGTTTACTGGCACAAATGGCTCCAAATGAAATCCATTTGGATCCCTGTATACAACCACATCAATGGGATTTTGCAAAGTTGATGCAGATTTTTTTTGATATACATGCCATTGGAGTGTGTCCAAAAGGTTCCTGCTTTGATGAGTTCTTACTGAGTAAAGAAAATGGCAATATTGGCTGGGGATATTTGCCACCCGAGTCTTGAATATATCAGATTGTTCATCCAGTTAACTAAAGTGAAGTTCTTTATGCCTCTTTCCTATCTGAAATTTTCACAAATGCAGAACAATGATTCCCTGGTTAGGTCCTTGTCCAGTTACCAGCGTGTGCTATAGTTAGGAATTGTACATTTGAAGGAGTCTTTTTTTTCTGGATTGATACTTAGATTTCCTTTCATGTTATTTATTTAAAAAAAAACTGTCTTTCAAATGCTACAATAAAATCAAATACCATTTTTCAGTATTTTAAAAATAGTCAGTAAGGAGGGGCATTGCATGCCTTTATCCAAGAATTTTGTTGTTCTTGTGTCCTTTACAACCCCTTGAGGGGATGCTGTTAGGTTGGTGGCTTCACCAAGCAATATCCAGATGTTGGCCTGAGACCAGTGTCTCCAGCAAAATGCCAGCTTCAGGTTAAAGATCTGCTTTTTGACTTCTCGTACCACTTTTCAGAAAAAAGGATGACTTTTTCTTTTGTTTGAAATGGAGTCTTTTGGTAAAAAAAGGAAACTGAGTTATAGCGTGACGATAAAATAATACATTCTTACATCTGCCAGCCAAAGTGAAGACAGATTTTATTGCATTTGTAACAATACACCAGGGGTCCTTACACTGAACCTGTGCCACTACATTCATTCCTGATTCTCTTTGAAGATTGTGATGCTTAATCATTATGGCTTAATACTTTAGGGGAATCTTGGTTTCTCGAAGAGGAGCCAAATCTTTCACCCAGGAGTCTAGACTCTTGACTTTTCCCCTTGCTCTGTAATTTAATAGCACTCTTTGGTATGCTAAGTACATGGAATATTTGTAGTGCAGAGCTGAGTTAAAAGCCATTGTTTCTGCTCTGACATTTCATGAAAGAGAAAGTGTTATATAACACCTTGGATTACTGCCTGACACATGATTGGCCAAACTGACTGCAATGATTGATTTGTACGTTACACTGTCCGCATATGTAGTATAATGACTGAAGGGAAATAGAAGCAGGCTATTGGATGACTTGGAAAAATTGAGACTCTGTCTGTCAAAGATAATCCACATCACTAAACTACAGAAAAAAATGAGGTCCAGTGGAAAGGTATGTGTGGTGTGCATGAGGTCCTGAAAGCCATCAGATGTTTAGCTGCGAAAGATCCTTCTGAGTGAATCTAAATGCTTTTCCCATGGATTTGAGAATTGGCTTTTGGTACACCTGGTCATGCGCAACTTGATCTCCATACCAAGAAACACAGGCAAAAGTGGAAGAATTAAATGTGGATATGAGCAGGGAGCCACCGCTTTGGTCCGTGATCTCAATCCACATCGAGTTTAAATCAAAAACCTTAGTTAGCAGAAGTTATTTATCTGCTCTAGAGTGGAATGATGTATTTGGAAAGACTGCAAGACATAGTGTGATTCAATGGTGTACTCAGAAACTAAGGAAATAACAGGATTCGGCCATTTGGTCCTTCAAGCCTGTTCTGCTAATCGATGCGATGGTGGTTTATTCGTCCAATTCAGAACTCTGTTTCCACTTTCTCCCCACATTCTTTTTGATCCAGTTAGCCCTAAGGACTATATGTAACTGCTTCTTGAAAATATTCAGTGCCTTAGCTTTAACTCCTTTCTGTGGCAGAAAATTCCAAAGACTCTCCATGACTTGGGTGAAAAGATTTCTCCTCTTAGTCCTAAATTATCTTTTAAATAGACATACAAACCACCCTTCCTCTTCCTTCTCCCCTCATTCTTCCAAACTCTAGAGTATGTAGTTCTAACTAATCCAGCTCTCTTCACATGTCAGTTCTGTATCTCCGGTATCAGCCTGGTAAGTCTTTGTTACAGTCCCTCTATAGGTAGAACATTCTTCCTCCGTGAACAATTGCGCCGATATCGTCTCATCAAGACTCTGAATAATTGCAGCAAGGCCCTTTCACTGCCAAACTATTTTAACTCTTAATATGTTCAGTAATTTTGAGCTTAAAATATAGATGATTGCAGTGTTTGTTTTTAGATTAATGTAGGTGTCTTAATTGCTGGTAAGTAAAGATAGAATAGGTGGCCTTTTTTTCTTAAATCCATGAGGTTGGTGTATAAGTTATTTGATAATGAAACCCATAAAGGCATACTAAGTAAATCACTAATGGGAGAGATGCAAGACCAGAGAAAGGTTAACTCCAACCTCTGATAGGATTGCCAATGAAGTTCTAGCAGAAATATTAAAATGCGCCGATCAACTTAGATGGTTAAAAGAACTTAATTCTGATCTGAATACTAAAACCCGCAAATGCATTGAGAATCTATCTTGTCAGCAGATAATCTAATTCTTTTATAGCAGCTGATGACGCATCCATTTGATAGTTGAAGTCTTGATGTTCAATAATTTTGTGTTTAGTGGTTGAAAGCTTTCCTTTTGTTTCATGAAACAAAATCAAACTTACACAAGTGAGGTGTTGATGGTGTGGTCTTGAAATACTGTATTACAGTTAGTAATTTCTGCTATCAGTTGTATTTGTTATCTGTCCATCTTCCCACTTGATGGTTCTTTTTACCCCCACTTCTAGTGCTGTTTGTCTCCATTTACCTTTTTTAGTTTCTAAAATGCATTCACAAGATGTGGAAGGCCAACAATTATTGCACCCAAAACAAATCACTTATTCAATACCCAACAACAACTCTTGTATAGTACACAAACAGAATTTCTTTCTGTCTCTCAGGGTTAAAAGTAACTAAGATGTTTAATTCATAGATAGGAAAAATTGATAGCCTCAACATATTATCATATACTTGAACTTAAAGGCACATGGCTACAAGTAAGCTCTTCAGGGTTTCATCCCAACATTTCTAGCTAGAGACTAATACTACCTCCTTTCTTTTTAGGTTAATCTAGATTTATTATAATCTGCCCTTCACAGGAGCACTGCTCTAAATTACTTTCCATTGCAGGGTCTTCACTGGACTGGCCAAAACAAAGTAAAACTGAAACAAAAACCTTTCTCTCTGATGTCTGGGTGTTCCTGTTAAGCTCAAACTCTGGACTGGGAGATTATTTAACAGAACACACAGCAGAATGGTTCTGTCTGCTAAACTGTGCAATCATGAAGTAAACATACCCATTAGGCTGCTAAAGTAGTCTTCTGAAACTATTTTAAAATAAATCGTGGCTACAGAAATAGTTGCAAGTTAATTAATGTCAGGCACACACAAAACCCATATGTTTCTAACTCTTAGTTCAAACCCAAATGTAAAATAAAATCTATAAAAACAAAAATCAGACAATTTGTCATATGAATTACAGGCATATATAGCAAAAGGAAAGGCTAAGGAATTGGGGGCATAGCTGATTACTGATTTCAGGCAATATAATGAATTAATGGCCCCTAGATATTTTGATAAACGAGCCATTGAAATTCATGCATGAGGAATGGACCAAATGAATGGAAACTTCATGACTTGTAACCCACAGGGTAAATAAGTTCACCCACAATTTTGCATTTGTGTAAATGGATGAGAAATTCATAGCGATGAATTGACAGTGCAGCAAACCTTCATGTGGGTACTTATTGCAAAAAAATTTAAATGGTGGAAGGGTGTGCCAGGCTTGTTAACCTCCTCTGCACTAAATTTTACAACATAACCCTGTGGTAACTCTAGTTGTTCAATTTGTACTTTTCTGCCACTCCCTTTAAATTCACACTGTCATTTTGAATTTCTTCCAATTCAATGCGTTACATAACCTACAAATGACTATCCGCTGATGTTTTCTCGGTGTTGTCGTCCACTAAGTACTGAGTGAAGTATTAGGCAGTTAGTGGGAGCCAGGCGACTCTGTTTGTTTTAATGTTGTCCAAATGTTTGAATTATTAGTCAGGAGACTTTGGAAGAATTTACATAAGTTTGTTTTCAAGTCTGCGCGTGCATTTTACTTCTGCTTGCGTTGACCAGCCTGCATCTTGCCTCAAGAGTCTTACTCCAGGAATCATTTAATATATAGGGCAGTATTCAAGAAATTGTTCTGATGTGTGGCCACAAAAAACGAGAACAAGCTTTGCATTAATATTTGGCTGGGTAAGTTGTTCTTATTGTGTTAGGGCTACCTAATTATTGCTATCAATATCTCAGACTATACAAGTGTAGGTAATGCCTGAAAATATCTAGTTATAAGTTTAATTGTAAAAAATGAGTGACAGAATGATTAAAACTATACCACAGCACTATCCCAGAAAAAAGATTCAAGTCTAGATATTTAATTTGTACGGAGATGGTTTGAGAAGCAGTTGAATGAAATGCTGATGCAATTCTGTCTTGTTGGTAACATGGTTTAGCAGTGAAGATTAGTTTCAAGAATTTGAAAGTTGCCCTTTAATAGCAAGGACACTGATAAAATTAATTGATTTGTGTGTAGCTTCTTTAATAGTTCAGAGTTTGAGTATTGCTGAAAAGGGGCATTGTGGTGAAGCTTTTTGACTTGCACTCATCAGGAGTGAAGGAAAAATGGAAGTCGTACTGAGAAGAGAGTGCTGATTGGCAAGTGAACTCTGATTTGTGCAGTTGTCATTAGAAAATGAATCAATTAACAATATTGACAGTTAACTGCCAAGCATTTTTAAAATTTTAGGCAAGGAAGATTGACTGTTGTTAAGGTGTTGCCTGAAAAACAAGGCAGAGAATGCTTGTCATCCATTTTATCAGTCAGTGATTGGTTGGCAAGCAAAATATAATTTTCTTAGCTCCATTAGAAGCTATTTAATTTTCAGATTAACTTAATCAGGATTGAAGTTCGGTGATAAATTTGGAGACCTTTCGTTGTTCCACTTTTGTTATATTCTGCAATTAGTTAATATAGTGCAGATATTGATCAGCTTGTGTATAGGAATTAGTTTCGTGTAAACGTAAGTTTTGAGGAGCACTCTTTAGTGTGAAACTGCACAATTGGCAAGGTCAGTAATTTCTTTGTCATTGAAAAGTGAAGAGAATCTCAAAATATGATTCCTTATATTCAGCAAAATAGTTAATCAGCTGCCATAAGCTAATCAGCCAAATGATAAATAGATGAAGTGTTAGAAAGCAATTCTCAGAAGACTCAAAATCCAAGATCCCCATGCAAGGGAAAAGTAACCCCAGCTAGGACCTTCAAAATGCTGCTGCCTGTAGTGTCAGAGCTAATTCCTTCTTTGTTTCATTTTGTTTTGCAATGTTCTTAAAGTTATGTGACATAATACTCCTTCATAAATTCTGCATAAGGCTTGAACAATCCATAGAACAGAAATGATTGCATGACAACTAATATGTTGAGCACTACAGCTATAACAACTGCTGCAACCCCCTCAACTGGGATAGCATGCTGGAATTCAAGCCCTGTGATCCCTGGAGTAGCTGTCAGGAAAGTGTGCAAAATTCCCCAACTTAGCTGAATTTTAGACCAGGGTTAACATAGCATGGAGCAGGTTTCTGCACTTAACAAAAATGGCTATTTAATGCAAGCAAATTGATTCTCGTTCCAGGTAAACTATAAGTGTGAACATAAACTCTACTGTTAAAACTTGTAACTCCCTTTAATAAAAATCTCCACATACGTAAGACAGACACTGCCAAAACAAAAGTGTAATGGCAGAAGGAAATCTGGGTTGGCATTTCAATAGCCCCTGTCCACAGGATTTGCTGAGGTAATTCTTTTGACTTGCCAGGACTTGCACCTCAATCCGTCTTCAGTTATTTTCGATTGCTTACAGAAAACACAGCAAACTGCTGTTCACAACCTAAGCTCTCTGATTTATTAGTTAAAGCTATAGCTCATAGAAGCTGTTAAGAGGGGAATAAAGAAACTGGCTGCTTTGATTTCTAGGTTTTGCTTCCTACAGAAAGGCTGACAGACATCACCTGTTTTCCCACAGTTCCAAAGGCTTCTGCCCCTATCACTGCACCCAAAAGCTATTTATCTGTTGGGGAGCCAATCACATAGTTGTTAGCAGGCAGCCTTTGTCATCAACAACTGGTCACCACTCCACTCGACTGTTTTCAGCTGAATCTCTTCTTCATAGGCCCTGGTTCCAATTCGTCGGCAGCTAAACTTCTCATACTCGTTGAACAAACAGAGTAAACAGTACTTTCAATAAGTGCTTATAACTTATTAAAAGTTCACCAATCCAGTGAGTTTGGTTCCACAAATTTGATTTTAAGCAGTCCTTACTCATTTCACTCCACAATATATAAAAAAAACGGAAATAAAAAGGTATCTTTTATAATGTGCAAGAGGCAGAGCTGGAGACTGGGTTTAACATTTCAAGTTTCCAATGTTGGTCCCACCCACTATTCTGAGAACAGTTGGGAAACCTGTCCTGTTTCTATGGGAGGGAGTCTGACCAAATTCTTCATTTGTCAGATATTCAGCATCAGACTGTCCCTGGGATTTAGTATCCCAGGGACCTAGCCCTTTGAAAACTACTAATCAATCACAGGTTGCTAACTCTCCATTGCTGGCAGTGCGATGGGAGCAATACCTGCTGCCAGTAGAGTTGCAGAGACTTCACCAGTGATCATGGCTGGGTCCTTTGGATTCAGGTATTAAGGGCAGAGTGGGAGTAGTAAGAATATGTCCATGTGTGGGGCAGGATCAGATGCAAGGGGACAAAAGGGGAGATGGCTTTTCGAAACCTTTTTTGAAAAACAAATTCATGGAATGGGAGTGTAGTCAACATTGCCTTTCCCTGCTTGACCAAAGGGTAGCTGAGTCAGTCACATTGCTGTGGGCCTGAAGTCTCATGTAGCTGGATCAAGTAACGATAACAGATTTCCTTCTCTCACGGACCTTAAATCACTTTGGCTTTCATAACAATTGACAGTGGTTGTACATTCACCGGTAAGTCAGGTTTGTATTCCAAATGTTTGAATGCAGGAGTCACTGTCTGCCAATGGTGGGACCTGGACTCATGACTGAGGAACCTCAGCTTAAGCTGCTGCATTACTAGTCCAGTGATATTACCACCATGCAACCGCTTCCTCCTCCCTGGTATCATATCCTTCAAATTACCTGAGTGGTATTTTGACGTCCGACATACTGATAAGCTGTTGGTAAGCTCAGTTTGTTGGGTGACTTTGGGAGTAACTCCGTGACTCCCATTTAAATGCTGAGCCATCACTAAGTTCCAGTGGATGCTGATAATGAATTAACCAATTCTCATTCTGTCAAGAGTGGGTGAGTTTCCCACATGGACCGTTTCATGATGTGACCTTTCCCACAATTCATTGGGTCTAGCTGCCATGTTCCCCACCGCGATAGGCTGCAGTAAATTCTGCTGATGGAAGTTGTCAGCCAGTGGAAGAGGATAAATATTTTAAAATCTATACTTAGGGATGAGTCAGTGGAGATTTGAAGACTGAAGAGATAGGTAAATTAAGCATATGGTCTATTGTAACGAGCCAAATGTTTCTTTGGTTTGTGCTGGTATGAGTTTGGGAGCAGATAAAGCTTAAGGTTACTAATGTGTGGAGAAGTGTTTTTCAGCAGGATGAAGTAAAGGCAGATTGTGTGCTCATGGATATACATGGTCTTGGTATTGGATAATGTGTTGTCTGTAGTTGAGTTTGGAGTCGGATGAGACATAAAGATAGCGCACAACTTGGTTCAGAATAGCACCAGTAGCATTAATGTTACAAGTTGTGGCTGATCCAAGGCAACTGACCAATCATAAGTTGGGAGGAGGCATGTGTGTCTTTTGAAAGCAGGCATGAACCTTTTTTAGCTTCTTGGTTGCTTTTTGTATAGTGAATATCCAGGAAGTCCATTTTAATCAAGATCTGCTGCCCAATTGCATTTTGGAATTGCCCTAAGGTATAGAAGCAGAAGTAGGCTATTCAGTCCATTGGCTCTGTTGCATCATTCAGTGAGATCCTGGTTGATTGCCTTGTGTGGCCTGGTATCACCTTGTGCAACAATGTAACCCAAAAAGCAAAGCAGTGCATGCTCTTTGTCTTATTTTTTAAAGGGCTTGCATGTTCATGCAATATTTCAGTTGATGGGCCTTGAATATTTGGGGTATCTCACTGGGGTAGTACATAGGTGAATGAGCCCTGCTGTGTCTAGAGTTGTCACAAAAGTTAAATATTTGATCAAATCATGCAGAGTTATGTCATTTTTGACCCAGGTTGACAGTACTGACGAGGTTTCTGTTCTTAACAAGAATGATTGACGATTATAAATAAACATATTCTAGTTGAAGGTGAACAATTGTAAACTGTCGACATGTAACTACTTGAGTAAGTAGCTGTGTAAACAGCACTTAGAATGATTGTCAGTAGCCAGCTTTTGAAACCCTTTCACGACCCTCAGTATTTTTTTCCCATTTCAGTCCACAATCAAAAATACTGAATCATAAAACAATACTGGAGAAAATGAGCAGAAACCGGTATATTTTTTTCCTGTGACTGAACAATAGCACAAAGTTTTGATCTTGCCCTATAGAACAAAACAAACCAAAGGCTCTGCTATCTGAGCAGTAGTCAAACTCCTATTTTTTGTTTTTATTTCTATTTTAGCTGGGGAAAAACAAGCTGTGGTCTTTTTAATTTCTATCTTGGATCATGTTGTTTTTATTCAGTCTGAATAATCCAGAGTAAGATATTTTCCCCTTCTAGCTCAGGGAGTTGAAATCTTGCTGACTGTCGTAGCCTCTGCTGAACTTGAATTAAGTCTTAACTGGAATAAGCAGCAGCGCACGTTGAAACATGCAAACTAACATTTCCTTCCGAACATGCCAGTTCAGACAATCCATCTGACTTTTAATTCATTTTTTTCTGAATTCTGCTGTCCTGTACATTTCATGCAATGACAGACGAGTGTTATTCGATTTGTCACATTTTTTGTAACCGTGTTCTTTCATTGGATGTGCTCATTGTTGACGAGGCATTCTTTATTGCATATCTTTAATTACCTTTGCATGAAGTGGCTTGCCACACCATTTCAGAGGGTAGTTAAGAGTCG
This sequence comes from Chiloscyllium plagiosum, assembly GCF_037043375.1. Classification (NCBI taxonomy): domain Eukaryota; kingdom Metazoa; phylum Chordata; class Chondrichthyes; order Orectolobiformes; family Hemiscylliidae; genus Chiloscyllium; species Chiloscyllium plagiosum. The sequence goes on from NW_028270148.1 coordinate 28,569,956, forward strand.
ACCATGTTGCTGTGGATTTGGATTTGCACATAAGCTAAGACCATGTAAGAATGGAAGATTTCCAGCATCCGAGGTGTTTTATAACTTTGTCACTAGCATTTAGATTGTCTTCTCTATTCTAGATTTTTGTTTTTTGTTGATTTGAATTCAAATTTCACCAGCTGTTCTGGTGGGATTCAAACTTTGGTCTCCCAGACTGTAAACCCGAACCCCTCTCTGTATTATTAATCGAGTGATGTGGCTCCTATTCCACCCCAGGATGAGACCAAGGACCCTCTGCTGAGTCAAACCCTGCAACTTGACATTTTGTAATTTGTTCCTTTTTCTAATTTCCCGAGATCTGTAGAGCACATCAGAATGAATGTTTTGACAACACTGTCAGGTTGAGAAAGGTTGCAATTACAAGTTGCTGCCTTGCGTTTCCATTTGGATGAAGCGTTTTGCCAGGGCAATTTGCCTTAAATCACAAAAATAATGTGAATATAGCCAGAGAATATGATTAAAGCAGTAAAGGTTATTATGTTTGTGCTTGAAACTGGTATATGCTTCAGAATGAATCAATTGGCTCCAAATGAATGGTCACATTTTGTTGGTGAATATTTAAAAATATAATGAAATGGCCTATTATACATAGTTCAGAAGAGTTTGTTTTATTTTAAAATATGACTGCTCGGGTGTTTAATGTGATAAAGATTGAAGAGTTGAGATTTGTAATAAACTCATTTTCAATAGCATTCCTCAAACAATGGTGACTGCTACTTGAAGCTGCTTTGAGCACTAGGTCTGCTGTCACAGTGTGACCCATTCACCTGTCATGTGCCAAACTGACTGTCCATCTGTAAAACCTCTGTGTCGGCCATTGTGTCATGTGATTCTCCCAAATCATGATTCTCTAACTGCTTCTACAACTGACATCAGTATGAGATAAGTTCAAAGTTTGTGAGAAGATTTGTAGCTCGGGTGCTCGTTGCTGTGGTTCTGTTCGCCGAGCTGGAAGTTTTTGTTGCAAACGTTTCGTCCCTTGTCTAGGTGACATCCTCAGTGCTTGGTAGCCTCCTGTGAAGCGCTTCTGTGGTGTTTCCTCCGGCATTTTTAGTGGCCTGTCCCTGCCGCTTCCGGTTGTCAGTTTCAGCTGTCCGCTGTAGTGGCCGGTATATTGGGTCCAGGTCGATGTGTTTGTTGATGGAGTTTGTGGATGAGTGCCATGCTTCTAGGAATTCCCTGGCTGTTGTTTGGCTTGCCCTATAATGGTAGTGTTGTCCCAGTCAAATTCATGTTGCTTGTCATCTGCGTGTGTGGCTACTAGGGATAGCTGGTCATGTCGTTTCGTGGCTAGTTGGTGTTCATGGATGCGGATCGTTAGCTGTTTTCCTGTTTGTCCTACATAGTGTTTTGGGCAGTCCTTGCATGGGATTTTGTACACTACATTAGTTTTGCTCATGCTGGGTATCTGGTCCTTCGTTCTGGTGAGTTGTTGTCTGAGGGTGGCTGTTAGTTTGTGTGCTATTATAAGTCCTAGTGGTCGCAGTAGTCTGGCTGTCAGTTCAGAGATGTTCTTGATGTATGGTAGTGTGGCTAGTCCTTTGGGTTGCGGCATGTCCTCGTTCCGTTGTCTTTCCCTTAGGCATCTGTTGATGAAATTGCGAGGATATCCGTTTTTGGCGAATACCCAGCATGAGCAAAACTAATGTAGTGTACAAAATCCCATGCAAGGACTGCACAAAACACTATGTAGGACAAACAGGAAAACAGCTAACGATCCACATCCATGAACACCAACTAGCCACGAAACGACATGACTAGCTATCCTTAGTAGCCACACGCAGATGACAAGCAACATGAATTTGACTGGGACAACACTACCATTATAGGGCAAGCCAAACAAAGAACAGCCAGGGAATTCCTAGAATCATGGCACTCATCCACAAACTCCATCAATAAACACATCGACCTGGACCCAATATACCGGCCACTACAGCGGACAGCTGAAACTGACAACCGGAAGCGGCAGGGACAGGCCACTATAAATGCCGGAGGAAACACCACAGAAGCGCTTCACAGGAGGCTCCCAAGCACTGAGGATGTCACCTCGACAGGGGACAAAACGTTTGCAACAAAAACTTCCAGCTCGGCGAACAGAACCACAGCAATGAGATAAGTCTCCAGTCTAGACTGAGTATGAGAAGTGACATTACAGACTAGACATTAGAAAGATTTATCTGTTAACCTAATGTATAGATGAGGAGTAGTTAATAGTAGGAGTTTGATTCTTGAATTGAAATAAGGTGCAAGCAGCCTTGGGGACTGGGGAATATCTCCAGCTGAGGACGTCTGTACATACAGATTAGAATTTCAGTGTGCAGGTAGCAATATTGGCTTAAAACAATATCCAACATCCAATGTGGCAAAGTTGACTCCTCATTTTCCGGGAGAAAGTGAGGACTGCAGATGCTGAAGGTCGGAGTCAAGAGTGTGGTGCTGGAAAAGCACAGCAGGTCAGGCAGGATCTGAGGAGCAGGAAAATCGACATTTCAGGCATTAGACCTTCATTGGGAATGACCCTTACCTCTCCCTCTTGAGATCTCTGTAGCGTTTCAGCTCTGATCAAATAGGTGAACACTTGTTTTTTGGATGTCATTATTTTTTAAAAGTTCTTTGTCGTCTTGCAATTTCAAGTACCTCTTCATTTGTCTTATCTTTATATCAAATCTTCAGCAGACCTCTTTGATCCCATGTTTCAAAGACCTCTTTAATACATACATTTCTTTATTATCCAGTTTTGAGATGTATAGGAAAGTGAATAGAATGTATCACTAGATTTTTTTTTTCCTTGTTACTTCTTAACACACACTTCGTATTCTCAAAATTACTTCTGCCTATTTTATTTCTCCTTCTGACTTCAGCATCACATCTGTCATCTGTTCTCATTTATCCTAAGTAGACACTTAAGTATGCACTTATCTCCTTGTCCAGGGTAACTTCACTCAACATTCTCTTTTTAATTTATGCATTCTGTCTACCATTCTATTTTTGATCATGCACAGTTCATATTCAAAATTGCTAGTTTTAAAACATTACATTGAAGGACAACTACTGATTCTGCAAGTCAACTTGTTCTTTGTTGAAATAGGTTTTGCCTCCAAATTTAAACCTGGAGGTGCATCTAATTCTCCGTACATGGGTTGAACAATTTTGGTGACTCTACATACTCCTTGTCATATTCTTCTTTTCACTTGAAACACATCTAATTCTTCATCAAATATAATGCTCACGACCTGATCCCATTATAGTCTCTGGATTAAATGTTACAATCATAATCATTACTGTCAATATCACAATTCAGATTGTCTATTAGATTTTGGTGATTAACACATTCAAATAAAGAATTGTGTGCAGATAAGCAAAAGAGAAATAGTTTCATGGGATGTGATGAAGTACTAGAGCTGGAAAGAAATCACAGAGTTGCTCAACAGAAGGTGGAATCTTTTGACAGATAAAAATTGCAGGAATAGCAAGAGATTTAAAACTAACCAAGATGGTGAAATATTGTTAGAAAGGAATGCTCTGGAGAAGGTGTGGAAGGGAATCCACAGGATATTGCCTGGGATGAAAAGTCTCTTATATCGGAGGAACTGGATAGGTTGTGTTTGTCTTCCTTCGAGAAGAGGCTGCAGTGTGGATCAGATTGAGATTGAGAGGCACAGACAGGGTAGGTAATGAGAATTCTTTCCTTTTGGCAGGCATGTCCAATATATGTTTAAGGTGAGGAGTAAGTGATTTAGAGAAAATTGGAAATGTTTTTGTTCTGGGTGGTAGACAGATGGAATGTGCTGCCTGAGAAGGTAGTGGAGACAGGTATATTTTAAGAAACATCTGGTTGAGTACTTAAAATGTCAGGGCATAGGCTATGGACCAAGTGCAGGTGAATGGAATTAGTATAGTTTGGTGTTTGCACAGCACAAGCATGTTGGACTCAAAGGTCTGTTTCTGTTCCATGTGATGTGATGTGATTCTGTGCAATTTTCTTATAGATTAGATTAGATATCCTAAAGTCGGGAAACAGGCCCTTTTGGCCCAAGTCCACACTGACCCTCTGAAGAACCACCCACGCCCAGACCATTCCCCCACCTTATATTTACCCCTGACTAATGCAACTAACACTATGGGCAATTTAGCATGGCCACATCTTTGGATTGTGGGAGGAAACCAGAACACCTGGAGGAAACCCATGCAGACACGGGGAGAATGTGCAAACTCCACACAAACAGTCACCCGAGGCAGGAATCAAACCTGGGTCCCTGGCACTGAGGCAGCAAACCGTGCCACCCCATGTATTCTCAATGATGTTAATTGAGGCAATCTTCAAGTTAGAGAGGCAAGTTATGGGTGAAACATTATGATGTCAGAGGAATGGATGGGTACTGGAAAAGCTTCAGACATAGTCTCCTCTTATTTTAACTATCTAGAAACTCTGGAGAAGCAGTATGAGAAGTGACAATAGATGCATGATCAAATTTATACAAAGGCTGCATTCCCAGAGACTTGAGCCATTCATTATTCCTTGTTGCCCAAGAAATCTAATGAAATTAATGCTATTATTTCCAAAACTATACAAGGTCAATGCTCTCTTTAACCTGATGTTTCTTTGTCATGATTTTCAAATTAGAAGCAGAAATTGGGATTTCGATATGAGGTGGGAACATAGAAGAAAAATTAATCTAAAGCAATTTTTTGATAACTATTCATTTGTATTTACATGGACTCTTTAAAATAAACTCACATTCCTGGAGTCATAGTCACACAGTATGGAAATAGACCCTTTGGTCCAATCAGTCTGTGCTGATCATAATCCCAAACTAAACTAGTTCCACTGCCTGCTCCTGGCCCATAGCCCTCCAAACCTTTCCTACTTCAAATCTATCCAAATGTCTTTTTAAACATTTTAAATGCACCAAGTTACCAATGTAACAAGGCAATTTTTTTTTTTAAAGCATTTTTTTTACTTTAGAATAAGTTGTAAAATGCTGCCTTATTTCATTGTTTCATGGTTGGCTTGGTGTTCACTGATAGACATGTATGTTTGAATGGGGACTGACGGAAGCAGAGACTTAAGATTTGTGGGTGTTTTCTGATCAGTGTATGTTCCCTGAGGGCCCAGCAGGGCTGAGTACTCCCCTGCTGTTTCTGCTATATTTCAACTATTTTGATATGCTTGGATGTATGAGATGTCATGAATAGGTTTGCAGATAATATACAAACTAGCTGAGTGGCTGATGATGGAAAAGAGATGTCTATGGACTAGTGGTGGGTGGAACAGTAGCAAATGGAGTTTGATCAAGTGAACCCTGAGATAACACGCAGGGTAAGCAAATAATTTGAGGATATTTCAGGATATTGAAGTTCAGAAAAATTTTAAACAGCATTGGCTAGTCAGACATTTTGGAATTCTGTTAGGGCACAAAGGGTGAGTTCTTTGTTGTGTTTGATTGCTATAAAACAGAATGCACTTGATGTGAGTTATGTAACCAGTTGAAAAGCTACCTTTCAATGAAAAGATATTTAAAACGTTTTGCTGGACTTTTCATTGAGAAAAGAACATTGCATTTTTATTAGAATACAAGCTGGTCCAGTGGTTAGCGTGGTTGCCCCAAAAGTTGTAAGTTGGAAAATGAATTTAAAAATATCCATTTATTTCTGGGCTAGTCATGGTGTGGTCTGTTACAAAAACCTATTTTATGACTAATGACGCCTGGTGTAGGGTGTGTGGTCTCACCTGCATGTGACCCCAGTCATACTCTAACTCTTCATACCCTAACTCATTGTTTATTGGATAATCACTGTGACCAGGCTATTATGCAGTGGCTTTTTAATAATGACCATAATACACTATTATCAATGTCACCCACGCTTCAAGAATAAACTTCAAGCCAAGTGCCTCACTGATGCAAAAATAAATTGGTTATCATGGAATAATGAAATTTTCTCTTGCAGCAAGGAAAGAAGCTCAAATAATAAAAGAAAAACTATTTCTATGATTTATTAAGGATAGTTAGCTAGTGCATCCATCTAACAAGAACAGACCAGATTATATCTATTGATGAATAACAAGTCTGAATTACATAACGATCTGACAGTAACCAAATGTTTGCAAATCATAGCATTAGTATGGTTGAAGTTTAAATTAATTCTGAGGGGAAGGAGAGTCACAAATTAAAGTTTTACGTTTAAGCAAAGCAGCCATTGAATGAATGGATGGTTAATGAATTGGTCACAATAAACTGGGTTGAATTGTTCCTGAGTTAATCTACAGGTAAATAATGGGAAATATGTAAAAAAATTAATTGGCACAATGTGAAAATGTTGCATATGCAAAAGAAAAACGTTCCAGCTGAATCGCAAGCAACAAACCAGGTAAGATCCAGTGTAAGCTTAAAACCTTTGTGCTGTAAAACTCTGACTCTCGATGGGAAGTTGAACCCAGGCCTCCTGGTTCAGAGGTATGGATACTAACACTGTACTTCAAGAGTAAATTTGTTTCATTAGCTTTAATGGTTAAAGAAAAGGGGAAAATAGCAGTAACGCATAAAAGTTTTTTTTGTAAAAACTAGAACCTACTGGATTTAACTGTAAAAATGCAGGAAAGAATTGTGACTTGAATAAGCAAGCTTAAATGAAAGGAAGAAAATCCATGCAAGTTTTGGCAGTCACTGTAACCTATCATCAGAGATATGTTGAAGCACTTGTAAGTAGGAGTTGATTTAAAATATTTAAGAAAAGCAAATTTTCATAATTATCATCCAAATAGTTTTTAGAAGCTAGGACATGAGCATAGTAAATAAAGAAGTGTCTATGAATATTGTCTATATGGACTTCCAGAAGATGTAAAATTAGTTCTATCCAAGATTAGAAAGCAAAATAAATGGACACAACTGAAGATAGCTTTGTGACCAGGGTTGATAATGGGTTGGGAACGAAGAGTTGAAGAATAGGAATAAATATTGTCCAATAATGTGATGGAATGTTTTCTAAAGAGAGATATTGGGTCCTCAAAATTCCCCCATGTTTATTGATATGCAGAAGAAATTGCATATTCATACTTGCAAATAACAACGAGGCAGCTGAGATCCTGTATGTGATGACAGGTGGTTGTAAATGGAAAAGATCAATTAAAGAACTGGATAAAACTGCCAGGTTGAGATGATGTGGGCAGATGAACAGTTCAAGAATCTAAAGATAAATTGAAAATATCGTTAATGGTGAGAGATGAGGCACTATGGAGAAGCTGAGGAATGTACACCCTCCTGAATAGATTTCAAAAAGCTAGTGTGGAGCAATGAAAGGTTCATCAAGTGCATCTGCACTTCTCAAGATCAAAGGCTTGGATGAAATGTCTGTCGTGTGGAACTTTAGTACTCTAGGTGAAGTCTGGCTTTGGAACCTGAACCTCTCAGGCGCCATTAACTTTGACTCTTCAGAATTGTATTAAGGGCTTGAGTGATAAGGTTACATGAACTTGGCTTGAGTCTTGATGGTTGAACGGTGACCTTGTCAAGCAGTTTGAAATTATAAAAGGACTTGATCGGGTAGGTACAAAGAAAATTTCATCAACTGAAGCAATCTAGTACAAAACAGCATTAAGTGATGCCTAGGCTACCTCTAAAAGCAATTGCAACACTGCGATCATGCAAATGACTGTTGTGGATACTAGGTTGTGTCCGGTCTTGATGACTTTTATGAATGGATTTCATGACTTAAGGTTGTCAAGGTATTGAAGTCAAAGGTAGATAAATAGTTTTTTGGGGTGCAGATCAGCCAGAGTCTATTTAAATTATAGAACACATTCAAGGGACTAATTTGACTATCTTTGCTTCAGTCTTGTTCTCTTTTTAGTGTGTTCAGCTTTGCTTTCTGAAATGTGCAAAATGCAAGTTGAATCTAATGCTGGTGATGCAACTTCCTTTTCAGAAAGATAATGAAGAAAAAACGCCAGAATTGAAGGAGGAGCAGGTTGCTGTTATCCAGAAACTTGAGCTCACAATTGAACAGCTGAGGACCAAAATAGCTGAACTGGAGAAGCATTCTGCTTTGTTAGACCAGGAGAGGACTCTAAAGGACCATGGATCTGCTAGTGAGGATGTAGTCTCAACAACTGCTTCTGACGTTTGTCCTCAAACAGATGTGCAGAATTTTCTTCTGCACAACTCTCAAACTTTCTACGTTGATGCTAAATCTGTACAGACTTCTCCTGCTGAAGAATATACAACTGATCAAGTGCCTTTATTTGATAGCCAGTCATCACAACCTCCAAGTCCAGACTGTAGGGTTTCTTTGTCTCAGGATCATTCTGTATCTGGAGCTCTCTCACCGCCAAGAGCTCCAACGTATCCACACAGTACTTTGTCACAACAGTTGGTGCCTCCTCCAAGTGAAACATCCCTTTCAGTGTCTACTCCACCGGTTCAAAACAGCGCAGTGTTTTCACAGCAGTTTATATCCAATCAAGGCTCTCTGTCTCTGTCTGACAGTGAAACTCTGCTATCGTCACCGTCTGATAGCTCGACTCTGCCTGCACTGATCAGTTGTGAGCTTCCACCTTCACCACCAGAACCTGAAACTCTTCCCACTCCCCCTTTGCCAGGGTCAGCTTTACCCACACCCCCTCCACTACCCTCTTTTCCTCTCCAAGGATCGGTGTTACCCCCTCCTCCACCCCCTCTGCCGGGGTCAGCCTTATATGCTCCCTCTCCTCCACCCCCTCTCCCAGGCTCGGAATTACCCTCTCCCCCACCACCTCCACCTCTGCCTGGATCGGCGTTACCCATTCCCCCGCCCCCTCCCCCTCCCCCTCTACCGGGGTCTGCGTTACCCATTCCCCTGCCCCCTCCCCCTCTACCGGGGTCTGCGTTACCCATTCCCCCGCCCCCTCCCCCTCTACCGGGGTCAGCGTTACCCATTCCCCCACCCCCTCCCCCTCTACTGGGGTCTGCGTTACCCATTCCCCCGCCCCCTCCCCCTCTACCGGGGTCTGCGTTACCCATTCCCCCGCCCCCTCTCCCTCTAGCGAGGTCTGCGTTACCCATCCCCCCGCCCCCTCCCCCTCTACCGGGGTCTGTGTTACCCGCACCCCCTCCCCCACCCCCTCTCCCGGGGTCAGTGCTGCCCACTCCCCCTCCCCCACCCCCACCCCCTCTCCCGGGGTCTGCGCTACCTATTCCCCCTCCCCCACCCCCTCTCCCGGGGTCATTGTTGCCCCCACCCCCACCGCCTCTGCCGGGGTGTGTGCTCCCACCTCCCCCTCTACCGGGCTCTACGCTCCCTCCCCCTCCTCCTCCCCTGCCTGGATCCACAGCCCCTCCTCCTCCTCCCCCTCCCCCAGCACCATCCTTCCCTCCGCCAGGCTGTGGTTTTCTCCCACCGCCTCTTCCGGCCGGAATTTTTGCACTGGGAATGACTAAAGATAAATTGCCAAGGAAAGTTCCAGTTGATCCAACTCGCCCAATGAAGCCTCTCTATTGGTCAAGAATTCAGCTGAGTAACAAAAGGTAATTAGATGATCATGAATTGACCACGCACGTTGCCTTTTGCTTTATGTTGTGGCTGAAAATACTAATCTTGCTGAGTGAATCTCCATGATATCCTGACTTCTTTAAAATATCATGCAGTGAGATGTCCTCCAGCAGCAGCAATTTTGTTCCAATTTAAGGGATTATATTTGACCATTATGGCCGTTGATCTTCTGAACATCCATAGATTATCCACTCTGGAATGGAAGCAGTAATGGAAGTGTTTCACAAGTGGTACCATGGTTTTAAATATAACTAGAACTGTGTTGAGCAAATACAGTTCTTCCACTGCAATCATAGAAAATTTTAGTATTATTTTATAGAAAGCTGTATTATACATGGTTTAATCTCAAACCTGTTCCCCTCTCATTAACACATTTAATCCCTCCTTAACCACCAAGTGCACTGACCGACACCACCATTAGGATCATGTCCTGTGATTTTCTTATGGCACCATCCTTATTAAGGATGCCTGAAGATGAGTCAGTGGACTACAGTTGTAAAGTATGATCAATTATTATTCTAGTCATGTGGACTCTTCCAGTTTTACACAGGATTTACTTCATTTGTAACGTTGGGTCTCATTACTTGTCTATGCTTCAGACTAGTGACTTATCCTATAATTTTGCCAATATCTTTTCTTAGGGGGCATGTATGCAGTCTCTTTTTTTAAAAAAAACTCCTCTTGCAGAGTTATGTTCCTTCACTTCTGCATAGATTTCTGTTGCTGATTTGCATTAGGAAGGCTTTGTGCTAAATTGTGGATATAAATGTGTCTGAAAAACACTGTTGTCTAACATCTTAATGTCACATTTAATGCCTGTTATTGTTTGTCCTTTTTCTGAAATTGATTTTTCAAATTTCTGCCGGAGTGTTCAAATTCCTAAATGGCCTGACTTCACCCCTCCATGCAGCTACCTCCAGCCACATGATTCTCCAAGGCTAATGAAACATAGAATGCTTACAGTGGGGAATGAGGCCATTCAGCCTGTTGTGTTCCTGTGGGAGCAGTATAGTTAGTTCAGTTCACCCGCCCTTTTCCATGTAGTGCTCTAAATACATGTTCTTCATGTAATTATCTAATTTTATTTTGAAAGCTACAATTGAATCTATCTCCACCGTACTCTTAGGTGGTGAATTCCAGTTAATAGCCACTTGCTGTGTCTGTATATTTATATATGTATCCTCCTATTGCCGTTGTTTCCCTTCACCAGTCGCCTTCAAACCGTTCTTGAACCTTCCATTACCGAGAACGGTTTATTTCCGTGTACTAGGTCTGAACCCCTCATGATCTTGAACATCTCTATTGAATCTACTTTCCTCCTTCTCAAAGGAGAACAACTTTAGTTGCTCCAATCTATCCTTGAGACATGCTTGGAAGCTTTGTCTTTACCCTCTTTCAAGCCTTCATATTCTTCCTGAGTTGCAATGCCCAAAATTTGCAGTAATGCAATGCAGTCTAATTGAGGTTGATAGATTACATTCAAAGGTTCACCGTTGCTTGCTTTGGTTTGTCTGCTTATAACAACCAAGATTCTGTATGAGTTTTTTGATTTACTTGTCCTGTCTTAATATCTTCATTGAAGTGTGTACATGTACTCCCCACCACTGGCCTATGACCCTTTTTCCCTCTCTAATTTACAATTGTATCCTTTATATTCCACCTCCTCCCTTCTTCCTACCAACGTTTAGAACAATACAGTGCAGAACAGGTCCTTTTGGCACTCGATGTTACACCAACCTGTGAACTAATCTAAGCCCATCCCCCTACCCCATCATCCTTATGCTTATCCAAGGACTGTTTTAAATGCCCCTAATGTGGCTGAGTTAACTACATTAGCAGGCAGGGCATTCCACGCCCTTACCATTGTCTGCGTAAAGAACCTGCCTCTGACATCTATCTTAAATCTATCATCACTCAATTTACAGCTATGCTCCCTTGTATAAGCTGTTGTCATCTTCTGAGGAAAAAGACTCTCACTATCCACCCTAACTAATCCTCTGATCATCTTGTATGTCTCTATTAAATCCCCTCTTAGCCGCCTTCTCTCCAATGAGAACAGATCGACGTTCCTCAGCCTTTCCTCATAAGACCTTTCCTCCAGACTAGGCAACATCCTGGTAAATCTCCTTTGGACCTTTTCCAATGCTTCCACATCCTTCCCAAAATATGGCAACCAGAACTGCACACAATATTCCAAGTGAGGCCGACTAACTTTTTGTACAGTTTCAGCATGACATCACAGCTCTGGAACTCAATCCCTCTCCCAATGAAACCTAACACACCGTATGCTGCCTTAACAGCCCTATCAACCTGGGTGGCAACCTGGGTGAACGCCAAGATCTCTCTGCACATCTACACTACCAAGAATCTTTCCTTTGGCCCATTATTCTGCCTCCTTCTTATTCATCCCAAAGTGAATCTCCTCACATTTCTCTGCATTGAACTCCATTTGCCACCTTTCAGCCCAATTCTGTAGTTTATCTAAGTCCCCCTGCAACCTGTAACATTCTTCCACACTGTCCACTACTCCACCGACTTTAGTGTCATCTGCAAACTTACAAACCCATCCACCAATGCCTGCGACCAAGTCATTTATAAAAATGACAAACAGCAGTGGTTCCAAAACGAATCCTTGTAGCACACCACTAGTAACTGGACTCCAGGTTGAATATTTTCTATCAAACACCACTCGCTGCCTTCTTACAGAAAGCCAGTTTCTAATCCAAACTGCTAAATCACCCTCAATGCCATGCCTCTGCATTTTTCTCCAGTAGCCTACCATGTGGAACCTTATCAAAGACTTTTCTGAAGTCCATGTACACCACGTCAACTGCCCGACCCTCATCTACAAACTTTGTCACCTTATCAAAAAACTTAATAATGTTTGTGAGATGCGACCTACCCTTGACTAAACCATGTTGACACTCTCTCTGTTGCTTGCTAGATTATTATAAATCCTATCTCTTATAATCCTTTCCAAAACCTTTCCGTGCAAAAGACATAAGGATCAGTGGTCTATAATCACCTGGATATAACCTCTACTGCCCATCTTGAACAAGGGCACAACATTTGCAATCCTCCAGTCCTCTGGAACTAAACCTGTAGACACTGACGACTCAAAGATAAAGGCCAAAGGCTCTGCCATCTCCTCCCTAGCTTCCCAGAGAATCCTTCGGATAAATCCCATCTGGCCCAGCGAATTTGTCTACTTTCACTTCTTCTAGAATTGATAACACCTCCTCCTGACTAACCTCAATCCTTTCTAGTCGAATAGCCTGTATCTCAGTCTTCTCTACAATATTCTCCTTTTCCTGAGTGAAAACAAGTGAGAAATATTCATTTAGCACCTCTCCGATCTCTGCAGGGTCCACACACAACTTCCGCTTCTGTCTTTAACTGGCCCTATTCCTACCCTAGACATCCTTTTATTCCTCACATACCGATAGAAAGCTTTCGAGTTCTCCCTTATTCTACTTACTAAAGACTGCTCATGTCCCCTCCTTGCTCCTCTTAACTGCCTCTGTAATTCCTTCCTAGCTAAGCTGTAACTCTCCAGCGTCTCATCTGAACCATCTCATCTCAATGTCCCATAAGCCTCCCTCTTCTGCTTAACAAGAGATACAATTTCTTGAGTAAACCATGGTTCCCTTACCTGATCACTTCCTCCCTGTCTGACAGGTATATACCTATCAAGGACACACAATGTCTATTCCTTAAACCAGCTCCACATTTCGATTTTCCCTATTCCCAGCATTTTGTTACCCCATTCTATGCCGCCTAAATCTTGCCTAATCGCATTATAATTGCCCTTCCCCCACCTATAATTCTTGGCCTATGGCATGTACCTATCCCTTTCCATCGCTAAACTAAACGTAACTGAGATACGGTCACTCCCTCCAAAGTGCTCACCTACCACTAAATCAGACGCTTGGCCTGGTTCATTACCAAGCACCAGATCCACTGTGGCCTCCCCTCTTGTCGGCCCTTTGACATACTGTGTCAGGAAATCCTCCTGCACACTTTGGACAAAACCTGATCCATCCAACGTACTAGAGTTCTAGCATTTCCAGTCAATGTTGGGGAAGTTTAATTCCCTGATAATAACCACCCTGTTCCTTTCACTCCTACCCAGAATTATTTTGCCAATCCTCTCTTTCACCTCCCTGGAACTCTGCAGTGGCCTTGGTGGGGAAAAAAAAGCTCCCAACAGAATGACCTCCCCTCTTCTGTTTCTAACCTCAGTCCATTCCACCTCAGTAGACGATTTCTCGTCAAAATTTCTTTCAGCCAGTGTTATACTGTTATCCTCCATACAGCTTAATACTTCGTTTGGTGTCATCCACAAATTACAAAGCTGTTCCCTGTATAAATGTGTTCAAGTTATTAGTATAGGATGAGAAAAGCTGTGGATCTAATACATAATTCTGAGGGACTCCACTTATTTCCATTCTAAAAACCACCATTCTGCACTATTGATTCCCAATACTCTGCTAACTTTGTTTATGTTGTTGCTGTCCCTTTCATCAAGGCAAAACTCATCTGACAAGCGTATTTATCAAATGCCTCTTGAAATTCTATAGACAACACTTCAGTTATGTTATCAACACTCTGTTACCTCATCAAAAAGACTCCATTAAGTATCAGCTTATATCTCTTAAACACAAGCTGAAACTAGGTGTTTCAAGTGACCACAAAAACAATTCAGACCTGTAAAATAGTAGGCAATATTAGGCAAATCTGAAAAGCTTGCCAAAACATGTAGAATTACACAAGCAACCATAATAAATAATCCAGAAACCTGCCTGTAAATAGTTTGATATCCTTTTATCGTAATTCTGGTTTGTGCGTATATGGGTGTCCTTTCTATAGTTTAGATTTTTAAAAATGTTATTCATTTGTAGGACTTGGGCATCGCTGGCTGGCCACATTGATAACCCATCCCTATTTGCCCTTGAGAAGGTGGTGATGAGCTGCCGCCTTGAATCGCTGCAGTCCACTTGCTGTGGGTTGACCCACTATAGCAGTAGGGACAGAATTCCAGGATTTTGACCCAACAACTGAAGGAACGGTGGTATATTTCCAAGTCAGGGTGGTGAGTGGCTTGGAGGAGAATTTGCAGGTGGTGGTATTCCTAAGTACCTGCTGCTCTTTCCTTCGAGATGGAATTGGTCATGGATTTGGAAGGTGCTGTCTAAGGATCTCTGAATTTCGGCAGTGGATTTCTTGTAGATAGTACACACTGCTGCTATTGAGCGGCAGTGGTGGAGGGATTGAATGTTTGTAGATGTGGTGACAGTTCTGCGGGATACTTTGTCCTGGATAGCGTCAAACTTCTTTGGTGTTGTTGGAGCAATACCCATCCAGGCAAGTGGGGAGTATTCCATCACACTCCTGACTTGTGCCTTGAGTTACTCAATGCAGTATTCCTAGCCTCTGAACTGCTCTTGTAGCCACTGTGCTTACGTGATGTGTCCAGTAGAGTGTTTGGTGAATGGGGGTCCCAAGGTTGTTGACAGTGCGGGATTCGGTGATGGTAATACTGTTGAATGTCAAGGGGCGTCGGGTAGAGTGTCCCTTATTGGTGATGGTCATTGGCATTTGTGTGCCACTTGTCGACCCAAGCCAGGATATTGTCCAGATCTTGTTGCATTTGAGCACGGACTGCTTCAGTAGGTCTGTATTGATCATGATGATATTGAGTAAGATGCTTTGTTTAACTCACTGGACGCTAGCATTACCATTTTAATGTTGCACTTTGATACCTGTGGTCCTCTAATTCTGGCTGCTTGTGCAATTCCAATTTTACTCGTTGCAATATAAGTGAGGTACCCTTTGCCTGCCAAAGACATTAAATGCTGAATGATCCACCGTTTAAAGCTTTCCAACTCCTATCCTTTTCATAGAACATAGAAGAATACAGCGCAGTACAGGCCCTTTGGCCCTCGATGTTGCGCCGATCCAAGCCCACCTAACCTATACTAACCCACTATCCTCCATATACCTATCCAATGCCCGCTTAAATGCCCATAAAGAGGGAGAGTCCACCACTGCTACTGGCAGGGCATTCCATGAACTTACGACTCGCTGAGTGAAGAACCTACCCCTAACTTCAGTCCTATATCTACCCCCCCTTAATTTAAAGCTATGCCCCCTTGTAATACCCGACTCCATACGCGGGAAAAGGTTCACACTGTCAACCCTATCTAACCCCCTAATCATCTTGTACACCTCAATCAAGTCGCCCCTAAACCTTCTTTTCTCTAATGAAAACAGCCCCAAGTGTCTCAGTCTTTCCTCATACGATCTTCCTTCCATACCAGGCAACATCCTGGTAAACCTCCTCTGCACCCGTTCCAGTGCCTCCACATCCTTCCTATAGTATGGCGACCAAAACTGCACACAATATTCCAGATGTGGCCGCACCAGAGTCTTATACAACTGCATCATGACCTCAGGACTCCGGAACTCAATTCCTCTACCAATAAAAGCCAATACGCCATATGCCTTCCTCACCGCACTATTTACCTGGGTGGCAACTTTCAGAGATCTGTGTACATGGACACCAAGATCCCTCTGCTCATCCACACTACCAAGTATCTGACCATTAGCCCAGTACCCCATCTTTTTGTTATTCTTCCCAAAGTGAATCACCTCACACTTAGCTACATTGAATTCCATTTGCCACCTTTCTGCCCAGCTCTGCAGCTTATCTATATCCTGCTGTAACCTGCCACATCCTTCCTCACTGTCAACAACTCCTCCGACTTTCGTATCATCCGCAAACTTGCTCACCCAACCTTCTAACCCCTCTTCCAGGTCATTTATAAAAATGACAAACAGCAATGGTCCCAAAACAGATCCTTGCGGAACACCGCTAGTGACGGCACTCCATGAAGAAACTTTGCCATCAACTACTACCCTCTGTCTTCTTCCATCCAGCCAATTCCTAATCCAAACCTCCAACTCACCCTCAATGCCATATCTCCGTATTTTCTGCAGTAGCCTACCATGGGGAACCTTATCAAATGCCTTACTAAAATCCATATATACCACATCTACCGCTTTCCCCTCATCAACCTCCTTCGTCACCTTTTCAAAGAATTCAATAAGGTTTGTGAGGCACGACCTGCCCTTCACAAAACCATGCTGACTATCCTTGATCACATTATTCCTATCCAGATGTGCATAAATCCTATCCCTTACAATTCTCTCTAAGACTTTGCCCACAACAGAAGTGAGACTCACCGGCCTATAGTTTTCGTTTCATCTTATCTTTTCTCTGTCCTTTTTGCTCTCTTTTGTTTTCTTTCTGGTTAGCTGTCCTTTGTATTTCTTTTTTGATTTTCTTTCTCTTTTCTCTCTCTTTCCTCTCCACCCCCCCCCCCCCCCCCAATACACCTTCAGATCTACTTGGATCCTAATTTCAGTCACCTATCTGAATAACTCAGTGCTAAATTTTGTGTAATCTTGTAAAACGCTTTGGGGCATTTTCATTACCTTTTTAAAGGTGCCAGACGAACACAAATTGCTTTTTGGTCCTAATAGGTGAATGTTTTTAAAATAGTGCACGTCCGATTTAGCATCCAAGAAAAAGATTTGAGTGAGTGAATCATTCACTGATATCGTTCACTGAATCATTCGCTGATATCATTTTGATTATATCATCCAAGAATTTATTTTAATTCAAATATTCATGACAAGAACCTTTTTTCATTTAAATAGTTGTGACTGGCATTTCAAAATGTTTGTAAGTGGCGAAGGCTCAAGATGTGGAAGGGAATGTAAATGGTTTAACAATGTGATGTGGACAGATTTTGAATTGTATGTGTTTAGTCATTTAGCCACTCATTAACACAGCAATCTATGATTTGAAAGTGGTTTAGCAATAGTAGTTTTGGAAGGAAGGCATATAGAACAGGAACAGAACAGGTCAACTTCCACACAATTGTTACTGTGTCGGAGGAAACCCATTCAGCCAATTGTGCCTACACTGGCTCTTCAAATGGGCATCATTACCTAATGCAAATCTCCAGCTGGTCCCCTGCCCGCCCATTTCTTTACACACTATAACCAGCCAATCACCACCTGAATGCCTCGATTGAGCCTGCTTCCACCAGATTTCCAGGCAGTGTATTCCATCCCCTCACTATCTGCTGTGTAATAGTGTTTTTTATTCCCCTTCATGTTATCTTTGCTTCATTTACACATCTGTCAGTACACTTTTAACAAACTAGAGCAGCTTTTCCATATCTCCTCTCTCCAACCAGCTCATGATTTTGAAAACCTTTATCAGATCATTTCTTGGCTGTCTACTGTCCAAGAAGAGACCGCATTTCTTCAATGTAACCTCATAACCGAAAATTTCTTGTCCCTGAAACCCCTCTTTTTTTCCTCTTTTATTAATTCAAGCGATAAGGGGGTTGCTGGCTAAGCAGCATTTATTGTCCGTTCCTAATTGCCCAGAGGGCAGTTAGAAGTCAACCTGATTTGCTGTGTGTCTGGAGTCATATATACACCAGATGGTCGCTTCCTTCCCTAAAGGACATTAACAAACCAAATGGGTTTTTTCTGACAATCAACAATAGAAACATGATCATCATTAGACTCTTAATTCCAAATTTTCATTTTATTGAATTCAAATTCCACTATCTGCTGTGGCGGGATTCACACCCAGGTCCCCAGATCATGAGCTGAGTCCTTGGATTAACAGTCCAGTGATAATACCACTAGGCCATCACCTCCCCGAATAAGATGACTTTCAGATAGTGGTGAACTACCTTTTGGAAAAGGATATGATGATTATGGAGAAATTTGATATTCTGCAAAAAAGTTAGTTTTTAGGGCCACCAAAAATATTTTTCAACAGATATGAAGTTGGTAAGTCTCCAAAAATCCAGTTATGCCCAGTTCAGTGTAGTATAACTGTTCAAGTGATTTTATAGCAAGAATAACTGTGCAAGACTTGAAATTCCTGTTAGTTCTATAATTTGATGTTGGCTCAGGCACCCTCTGGAGTAAGGTAGAAACATTGGTGGCATCTTCTGGATTTTCCTCCTACCTTGTTTTCGCGTGGAACCACGAAAATGCTGTCGGTTATACTACAGCATTCTCTGAAAGTTTTGTTCCCAATATCACCACAAAATACTTCCTCAACATTTATCCTGTCAGTAACCATGATCCATCTCACAAGTGTACAGCTCAAACATTAAATAGGGTAATTGATCCCAAATGGAGAGCGTAGACCGTGGAAATGGATTCTGAGGACTGTGCAATATTATCACGTCTGTAAAAGCACAGGCACGTCAGGTCAGGTTTTGATCCAGATCGGTTTTGTTTATGTGCAGTACTGGAAGGCAGTCTTGTTGTTTGCATTAAATTGGCTTCTGCTCTCTGAATTTTGTCGGGGATTATGGCTTTCAAGGGTCATTAACGTAGTCTATTTGCAAAGAGGTTTGTGCCCTTGTTGATCTTGCATCATTAGTTCAGCACTGTCTCTTGGTGTTTTGGAAATATAACAAAGGCAAAGAGGGAAATTAAATCATGTTGCCGCATATGAGCACTGATGTGGTATGAATTAGTTTCAGTAATCATTTGTCGCAGTTTGAGCAGCAGGCAGTGGCAAACCAGACCATGCTTGAAAACTGATGCATAGGATGACAGACAGACAGACAGACAGCCTTTCCCTGCTCAAATTTGTGCCTACACGTGTGATAATGCAGTGCTACTGTTCAGTATCTGAAACCTTAGTGTTGCGTGCTTGCGTTGACAGATTCATCTGCCACGTTGCTGATGTAAAGTAGCAAAAAGGATGGCTTACAAAAAGGAAAGGGGAAATATTCAGCAGCAACAAAAATAGAAATTACTGGAAAAATTCACATCTGGCAGCTTCTGTGGAGAGAAAGCAGAGTTAACATTTCGTGTCCAGTGACTCTTCAAAACCCCCTGCTTTAGATATATTGAACAATCCTGGCAGCATTTTGAGAGAGGAACAGTTAAAATTTCAGGTTAAGGTCTTTTCATCAGAATGGTGGGAAAAGAAGTAACAACTTTTATGTTAAGTAGGGAGGATGAAGAAAAAATGTCAGTGAAGGATGGGGTGGAATACAGGAGATTCCTAAATGATTTTACGGGGCAGAAACAAAGGGAGAAGTGATGGGACAAAAATAAACCAACGTGAGATAGGTGCAGAGGAGTTGTGAATGGCAGAATACTGAACAGCTGCTGTATGAAAGCATATGAGAAAAGCAAGATGAAGATAAAAAATTACAAAGGAAAAGAAGCAAGGTCGGACAAGGAAAGATGAGTGATTGAGACTATGATCTGAAATTGTTAAAGTTGATGTTAAATCTGGAAAATTACCATATGACTGAG
This sequence comes from Chiloscyllium plagiosum, assembly GCF_037043375.1. NCBI lineage: Eukaryota > Metazoa > Chordata > Chondrichthyes > Orectolobiformes > Hemiscylliidae > Chiloscyllium > Chiloscyllium plagiosum. The sequence continues at coordinate 28,589,894 of NW_028270148.1, forward strand.
GTTCCACTTCATGGAATGGTTGGATTCGATTGGTTTACATAATTTATCCTTGTAGTACACATTTTGCCTTTTTATAAATTTATTTAATTTACAAAATTGTCCCCTTCATTTGCTATCTTCCATGTGTCGATCCAAGAGTTACTTAAATGTTCCTAATGTATCTGACTCTACTATGACTGCTGACGGTGCATTCCGTGCACCCACTACTCTATGTAAAGAACCTACTTCTGACATCTTCCCTAAACCTTTCTCCATCACCTTTAAAATTAATCCCCTTCGTGATTGCCATTTCTGACCTGGGAAGAAATCTCTGGCTATCCACTCTATCTACCCCTCTCATTATTTTGTCAACCTCTATCAAGTCACCGCTCGTCCTTCATTGGTCCAATGAGAAATGCCGTATTTCCCTCAACCTTTCTTCCTAAGACCTGCCCTCCAGTCCGGGCAGCATCCTGGAAAATCTCCTCTGCACCCTGTCTAAAGCTTCCACATCTTTCCTATAATGAGGCAGTCAAAACTGAACTCGATATTCCAAGTGTGGTCTAATCAAGGCTTTATAGAGCTGCAGCATAACCTCGTGGCTCTTGAACTCAACACCTACAAATGAAAGCCAATACAGCATATGCCTTCTTGACAACCCTATCAAGTTGGGTAGGAACTTTTGAGGGATATCTGGACAAGGATTCCAAGATTCCTCTGTTCCTCAACATTGCCAAGAATCCTGCCTTTAACCCTGTGTTCTACATTCAAATTTGACCTTCGAAAGTGAATTGCTTCATACTTTTCCAGATTGAACTTCATCTGCCACTTCTCAGCCCAGTTCTGCATCCTGTCAATGTCCTTTTGCACCTACAGCAGCCCTCCACACTAACCATCACACTACCAACTTTCATGTCATCAGCAAACTTAGTAACCCACCCTTCTACTTCCTCATCCAATTCATTTATAAAAATCACAAAGAGCAGAGGTCCCAGAACAGATCCCTGTGGAACACTGCTGGTAACCGAGCTCCAGGCTGAATACTTGCCATCTGCCATGATCAAATTCTGTATCCACTCAACTAGATTTCCTTGTATCTCATGTCTCCTTACTTTCTGAATGAGCCTACCGTTGGGCAACCTTATCAAATGCCTTGCTAACACCCACGTACACCACTCCACTGTTCTACCTTCATCAGTGTGTTTTCTCACATGCTCAAAGAATTCAATAAGGTTTGTGAGGCATGACCTGCCCCTCTCAAAGGCATGCTGACTATCTCTAATCAAACTATGGTTTTACAAGTAATCATAAATCCTGTCTGTCAGAATCCTCTCCAGTACTTTACCCACCACAGATATGAGACTGACTGGTTTATAATTCCCAAGATTATCCTTACTCCATTTCTTGAAACAAGGGAATAACCTTTGTCACCCTCCAATCATCTGGCACTACTCCAGTGGACAATGATGTAAAGATCATCGCCAAAGGTGCAGCAATCTCTTCCCTTGCTTCCTGGAGAAACCTTGGGTATATCCCATCTGGCCCAGGTGATTTATCTATAATTTATGATTTTCAAAATTTTCAGCATATCCTCCTTCGTAATTTCAATTTGTTCAAATATATCAGTCTGTTTCACGCTGTCCTCAGAAATGTCAAGTTCCCTCTCAATAGTGAATACCAAAGCAAAGTATTCATTAAGGACCTCCTCTATCTCCTCCGACTTCAGGCACAAGTTCTGTCCACACTCTGACTATCCTCTTGTTCCTCACATAAGTGTAGAAGGCCTTTGGGTTTTTTAATCCTACCAGCTAAAGCTTTTTCATGCCCCTTTCTAGCTCTCCTAAGTCCATTCTTCAGTACCTTCCTGGCCACCTTGTAACCCTCTAAAGCCCCTTGTGATCCTTGCTTTTTCAGCTTCCTTCTTCCTCTTGACTAGATATTCCACATCCCTTGTCACTCAAGGTTCTTTCACACTACTATCCCTTCCTTGCCTTGGTGGGTCAAAACTGTCCAGCACCATCAGCATGTGCTCCTTAACAACCTCCACACTTGTGCATTTCCCTGAGAACATCTGTTCCCAATTTAGGTGCTTCAGTTCCTGCCTAATAGCATGGTAATTCCCTCTCCCCGAATTAAATATTTTCCAATACCATCTCTTCCTATCCCTTTCCATGAGTATAATAAGTTCAAGAAATGTTCTCCTGCCAAGAGATCTGACACCTGACCTGGTTCATTGCCAAGCACCAAATCCAATATGGCCACTCCTCCGGTCGGCCTATCTACATACTGCATCAGGAATCCTTCTTGGGGACACCCTGGAAAAAAAAACTGCTCCATCAAAGCTATTTGAACTAACGAGGTGCTTATCAATATTAGGGAAATTAAAGTCACCCATGACAACAACACTGTTACTTCAACACCTTTCCAAAATCTGCTTCCCAATCTGCCCCTCAGTGTCTCTGTTGCTATTGCGGGTCTGTTGAAAACTCCCAATAAAGTGACTGCTCCTTTCCTGTTTCTGACTTTGTCCCATACTGATTCTATAGACAAACCCTCCTCGACGAGTTCCCTTTCTGCAGCTGTAATACTAGCCTTGAGTAGCAATGCCACTCCTCCACCTCTTTTATACCCCACCCCATTCCTTTTGAAATATCTAAACCTTGGAACATCCAACCAACATTCCTGACCCTGTGATATCCAAGTCTCCGTAGTGGCCATGACATCATAGTTCTAAATACTGATCCTTGCTCTGAGTTCATCACCCTTATTCCTAATACTTGCATTAAATTAGACACACTGCAACCCATCACACTGACTGCACCTTTGCCTTATCAAGTGCATATCAAGATAGCCTTGGCTGAAAAAAATTAGGGTGAATTCAGAGGTTCTTTTAAATAGATTAAAGGAAAAAGAATAATTAGAATGAGAATAGCAACCCTCGGGCCAAAGTAGGCATGTATGTGTAGAACTGCAGGAAATTGGCGAGGTCCTCAATGAATATTGCTCCTGTATTTACTATGGAGAAAGATGTGAAGACCTGGGAACTTGGGAAGTTAATGGTAATATCTTGGACAGTCCATTATCACAGTAGAGGTGGTACTGGATGTATTACAATGTACGAAAGTTCTGGATGTAAGTTTGTTGTCTGAGCTGGAAGGTTTGTTTTCAGACATTTTGTCACCGTACTGGGTAACATCAGTGAGCTTCCAGTGATGCACTCGGGTTATGTGCTGCTTTCTATTTGTGTTTTGGCTTCCTTGGGTTGGTGATGTCATTTCCTGTTCTTTTTCGGAGGGTTGTAAATGTAGTCCAAATCGATACAGTTCCGGTTGGAATGCCATGCTTCTAGGAATTCTCTTGCATGTCTCTCCTTGGCTTGTCCTAGGATGGGTGTGTTGTCCCAGTCTAAGCGGTGTCCTTCCTCACCTGTATGTAAGGGTACTAGTGAGAGTGGGTATGTCTTTTTGTGTTTAGTTGATGTATGAACATGGATAAATCTCCTGGTCCTGACCAAATGTATCCAAGAACACTGCAAGAGACTAGAGAATAAATTGCAGAGGGCCTGGCTGTTATTTTTGCATCGTTGTTAGCTACGGGTGAAATTCTGGAAGACTGGAGGGTAGCGAACGTTGTGACCTTATGAAGGTCTGCAAAGAAAAACCTGGAAGCTGTAGACTAGTAAACCTATAACATATGTTACGTGAGAAGATTCTGAGAGATAAGGTATACCTTGCATTTAGAAAGAGAGGGTTTGAATAGGAGTATTCAACATGCTTTGTGTGTGGCAGATCATGCCTCACAAATTTGTTAGAGTTCCTTGAAGTGACTAGGAAGGTTGATGAGAGCAGGGTGATAGATGTAGTCTCCATGAATTTGAGTAAGACCTTTGATAAGGTTCCACATGGTAGGCTGCTCTGGAAGGTTAGATCGTATGGAATCAAGGGGAGATGGCAAATTGTTTGCACGATTGGCTTGATGATAGGAAGCACAGGGTGATAGTGGAAGGATGCTGGTCAGACTGGAGGCCTGTGACTAGTGGAGTGTCTCAGGGGTTGGTGCTGGACCCGTTGCTGTTTATTATCTCTATCAATGATTTGGATGAGAATGTCCAAGGTATGATTAGTAGGTTTGTCCATGATACCGCCTATTTTAGTGTCATCTACAGTGTGACCGGTATTGAAGTTGGACCTTGATCAGCTGGGGACATGGGCCAAGCAATGCCAAATATAGTTTAATACAGGTAAGTGTGAGGTCTTGCATTTTGGAAAGTCAAATCAAGGTAAGAGTTTCATAGTGAATGGTAAGGCCTTTAAGGAGTGTAATGAAACAGAGGGACCTTTGGGGTTCAGGTGCATGGTCCTCTGAAGATAGGGCAGGGAAGAAGGCTTTTGGCACACTGGTCTTAATCAGTCAAGGCATTCAGTATAGAATTTGGCAAGTTCTGTTGCAATTTTACAGGATGTTGGTGAGGCTGCACTTGGCAGATTGTGTTCAGTTTTGGTCACCTTGCTATAGGAAGGGTGTTATTAAACTGGAAAGAGTGCAGAAGAAATTTACAAGGATGTTGCCAGGACTCAATATTCAGGTTATATGGAGAGGTTGGACAAGCTGGGACTTTTTTCTTTAGAACGTGGAAGACTGAGGGGGGATCTTCTTAAAGTGTATAAGAGGCATGGATAGGGTGAATGCACTCAGTCTTTTTCCCAGGGTTGGGAAATGGAGGACTAGACAGTATCAGTGAGAGGGGAAGAGTAAAAGGGAACGTGATGGGCTTTTTGTTTTACATCAGGGGTGGTATGCATATGAAATGAGCTGCCAGCGGTAGTGGTTGAGGCAGGTACATTAACAACATTTCAAAGGCGTTTGGACAAATACATGGAAAGGAAAGATTTTAGAAGAATGTGGGCCAAGTGCTGGGTAATGAGGGTTTGTGTGGCTGGACATTTTGTTTGGCATGGACTAGTTTGGGCCCAAGGGCCTGTCTCTGTGCTTGGACTCTATAGTGCTATAAATTACTGTTTGTACCCTCTGTTTTTTACATGAAAACCCCTGATTGGTGTTTAATTTGCCAAAGAATCCCATATATACATACACATTATGACCCCCTCTCTGCAGGACTGCAGTTGTTATCTGAAACCGTCCACACTCATTCCCTGTTTCGCTGAGTCATAATATTTGAGTCACTGTTGAGAGATGGTTCCCTCAGCTTTTCGAGAATCCTTGCACTGACCTTCCGGAATAAGGTCCTCATTGATTTTGCATCCCAGCCTGTCTTCTGGAGTCATTAGTTTACCCACATGATTTGTCCCTTTTAACAGGAACCATATTGCCTCCCATGCTTTGCCAGGTATTTTTCAAGGGACCAGCTGCTATCTTTTTTTCTACAAGAGCTCTTTTCCACTGTCCAAAATTCCAGTCAATGGTGCTCTCTATACAGTAAAAACAGTTTCTCTTGTTTTTGCTTTCAGATATGAATATTTCGCAACTCTTTGTAGTTGATCTTGACAAGGGTTGTTGCGTTTATGATACAGGCATGTTATTGCATAGAAATCCGAACAGATCACATGATTCATTTGATTTTACCTTTATTTTAAGGAGGACCCAAAATGTCATACAAAAGCTGACAGTTGCAACACCAGGGCAGTCGAGTGATTAATCAGAATGCACTGATTTGTCAGTGAGCTGAGGAAGAATCAGAGCTAGCATAAGGAATGTTCACTTTTTTTTTAAACAAAGTTATGACTTGTAAGGGTAGCGGAAGTAGATTGAATAGTAACATTCAAAAAATAATTGAGTAAATACCAGAAGGAATCAAAATGAATGTTTTGGAGAATGGGCATGTGAATTTATTTATTAATGGGGTACGGGCTTCTCTGTCTAGGCCAGTTTTGCCCATTCTTAATTGCCCTTGCAAAGATGAAGTCCAAGTGGTAGTGTCACTACCTCTTGAGCTTGGAGCCCTAAGTTGAAATGGTGGGTAATATAATCTCTGAGCAGGTTGGTTAGAAAATATCCAAAATGATGAAGGACTTGAACTGTTCCCTTCCATGTGATGTAGGTACACCCACAGGAATATCCTGGAGAAGTTGCAGATTTTCAAGGTGCTTTAAAAGAAATTTTGGTGAGTTGTTGTAGTGCGGTTTGTAGATGTTCCACATCATGCATTGCTGCTGATGCTGGAGTGCACCTTGAAAGTGTTCAGTGTGTTAATCGAGTGGGCTGCTTTCTCCCTATCAATCTGAATTAGGTTTACTGTCACATGGGTACAGTGAAAAGTCTACAAGTTGCCACGTTTGGCACCATCTTGGGTACAAAGCAGAGAAATAAGAAACAGAAAGTTTAAAATAGATAAACATTACAGTCCTTCCTAAAAGGAACAAACACAAAGAAGCAACTGTTAACAGATCAGTACCACTGTCAGTAAGGGTCTGGCCATGCTGGTCTTGCACTCCTCTCAGTGCTCAACACTGCCCCCAACACACCCATCATGAACTGCTTTGGGTGTGACCTTGTCCCCACTGCTGCCCTCAGGCAGCTTGCTGTCATTGCCTTGCAGCCTGATCATGTTACTCTTGCCACTGGTCACATCAGGCTGCTGCCTTTTGCCGTTGCTGCTGAACAGTGCGTTTTTTAAAAAAAAAAGGAAGATGAAAGAGGAAAGGAAAAAGAAGGTCATGGTTGCTGATGACGCTGACATCTCCAGCACATCCATGTAATGCTATTCCCTGCCCTCCTCTGTACTAGTCTCATCAATCTCCTCTGTACCTTATTCCAAGTCTTCTCAACCTTTCAAATGTGTCACACCTGGAACTAGTCACAATCCTGTCGCTGGGGAATAGGATTGTGATGCCAGTGCTACGTAAAGTTGATTAATTGGCTGTAAGGAGTGGAGAGTATTCATCGCATTGTTGACCTTTAGTTATGGTGGATAGGCTTTAGGGAGTTAGAACTTGGTACAAAATTCCCAGTTTCTGATCTGCTCTTGGAACCGTTGTATTTATGTAGCTTGTCCAGTTCAGTTTTTCATCAATGGTAACCCTGAGGACATTGATGAACATTTAATGATGGTAGTAGCATTGAATGGTATGGAGTGATTGATTGATTGGATTCTCCTGTTGGAGGTTGTCACTTTCTGGCCTTTGTGTAGTATAAATGTTACTTGCTACTTATCCCAATCGGAATGTGTCCAGGTGTTGTTGCATTTGGACATGACTGCTTAAGTACCTGGAATTGTAAACTTTGCTGAATGTTGCATAATCATCAGCAAGAATCCCATTTTTAGATCTTCTAGAGGGAAGATTACAGCTGAAGATGGGTGGGCCGAGGATACTGTTGTGAGTTTTGATTTGGAGTCAGAGAGGCTAAGGGTGTGGAAAAGTCTTTGCTGTTTCAGATTAGCCCAAAACAGTGGAAAGTGGTTAAAGTTGTTGATCAATAATTTGAGTCCCAGCATGTCATTGCTGGATTTGCTTTAGGTAGTGTCTATATGTAATCATCTTCAGCTGCTTCAATAAGACCTTAACAGGAAAACTTCAAGAGCCAGAACAGAGACAATGGACTGTTATTATTTTCTCCATAATCTACACTTGTGAAAATTTGGGCAATTTTGTAAACTTGCAGTATTGGGAGTTTGAGCAGGAGATCCAGAAATGAAGTAATGATCCACACAATGCTTTCAGCTGCAGATCTACTAGCAGCTGCCATTTCAGCTCCAGAATTCTCAGCAATTTTTATTGCTGCCTAACTATTGCTTTACATTCCATTTTATCCAAAGTGAATGCAAATAAAATATTTTGCTGCATTGCTCAGTTGATAGTTTAGCTGTGAAGAGGCTTTTTGGTAGACTCCCAAATTCAGTTTTTTGAGTTTAATTCCATGTATTTCTGTTTTTTATTTCAAAAGAAAAAATGAAATGCTAAATAGCTAATTATTTTTTTCCTGACAATATGTCCCGACTGCTGCTGTTTTGGAAGTAGTTTTTGTTTTGGTGTTGGATATCATGTTCAACATCTGCGATCTATTCTGTTGAGGCATGATGTAATGACTGGAGGATTACCAGGGTTTAATCTGCAGCCGGCTGCTGGAAACACTTTCTTAAAAGTCTTTAACCTGAAGAGTTTTTTGATGGATTAGTGAAATAGCAATTGCTGGTTTCCCATTACATTGTCCGTTTGCAAAACTTCCTTGTCTCGATTATGCTGAGATACTAAAATAAAGCATTCACCTTACAACTGCCCATGAGTGCCTGGAATGATATTCCTTAAATAATTTGCAAGTCAGCACTTGATTGTTCTTCAAATCGAGAAGTTTTTGATTTTGAGAATATTCCTGATCTAAAGCGAATGTTTATTTTGTTTTATATAGGGAAACGGAAACCTTGCCAATTTGGGCAGCACTTGAAGAGCCCTCCATTAATATCCAGGAGCTGGAAAATTACTTTTCAAAATCGGCTGTCAAGGAGAGGAAGAAGCCGATTTTAGATACCTACAGCAAAACAAAAACCAAACAGGTAATGATCTTCTCCTTCACAGAATTTTTTTTTTTTGGAATCCCTACAGTGTGAAAGCAGGTCCTTGGCCCCAACAAGTTCACACCGACCCTCTGAAGAATAACCCACCCAGACCCATCCACCTACCCTATATTTACCCCTAACTTAATGCAACTAACCTACACATCCCTGAATACTATGGCAATTTAGCATGTCCAATTCACCTAATGCGCATCTCTGGTTTGTGGGAGGAAACTGGAGCACCCGGAGGAAACCCACGCAGACTGGGCTCATGTACAGTACAATATTAAATATTGCCTTTGTTTTCAAAGAACAAATAATCTTAGGTTAGGTATGCGTGGTAGGCCATTTGAGAAGCTCTGGGGAATGAGCACAGCTGAATGTAGTTGAAGTTTTCCCTTTCCAATATTGGCTGGTCACCCTGTTTTTCTCCCATTGTTTTGAAATTTCCAGCATTCCAATGTTGATGTCTCTGGACTAACCCAAAGTTTGAATATGTCTGCATCCGAAATGCCCTGTTTCTGTCAGTCATCTCTGTCAAGACACACTGACATCTGATGAAAACACATGGAGGCCACACATGCTCAGTTAAAGATGGAAACCCCGAAGTTGCTCTTGATGGTTCTACGCCTTCCCATAGGGAGAGCTGTTGAGCCGCCCCCAATCCCCCACCCATCTGCCAGTCTATAAACCAGTAGAAATCACAACTCTTGAAAATCTGCCTTTAAGCTGTTTGGCTCAAATTTAAAAGTATCTTGATATTGTTTAGAGAGGTGCTCTGGATTTTTGAAGTTGATGTTACTAATGAACACCCACAATTTCCCTGAGGAAAGTCAAGTTTGTGGAATGTAATTTCTCAATGAAAAGTATATATTTTTCAAATATTTTGAAAGTCTAATATTTCAACTTCTACCCAATCCCTTGTGTATATTCGAGCGACTTATTTAATTCTGTGAAAAATTCTGATTCACTGATTTGCTGTCTGAGAATACCTCAATGTGGTTAATCTGTTTAAATGTCACCCAAGTTACTGAACTCTTGAAGAACCCATTAACTCAGAGCAAGGGTAGGGCTGATATCATGAAAGGGGGAGACCTATACACTCGATCTTTGCAGGCTGCTTTCTTTTGAGGTCAGCTGGCATCTTTGTTTCACTTCTGTCAGTGCCCTTAGGCTTCCCCTTTTAATATAGAAAATCTTTTAGTTTCGATGAATGTAACAATCGAAATTGGAAAGTAACAGTTCGAGATGTGATCTTGTTCATTCCTTTAGCTTCCCCTACCCTTCTCCAACAGAAGTTCCTCTGTGACTGATGTTTCAGTATAGTTCAAAATGTTTCTCATTGTGGCATATGTAAGTATATCGCACTGTAGCTGCCAAATTGAATATGCGGCTCTTAAATAGTGTTATGTGGTAGGAATCATTTACCCAATTTCCTTCTTTTTCCCTTCCATCATGGATTTTTTTCTTGATTGTTTTTTTTTTGTAAGGGTAGATGAAATGGCCAAGGAGCTAAATAGTACAGGCAGTTTCAAGATCAGCAGACCTCTCTACAAATATTGATCAAACACCTGAAGTAAAAACAAAAGCACCAAATAATGAACAATGTGATAGTCGCTTGGAGATCAGGCTGGACAAGATTCTTGGTGTTTCACACTGATGGAGCTCCCCCTCTCTTGCACCCACGTTGCACACCGAATGGACTGTAGCGGTTCATGAAAGTGAGCTCACTGCTACCTTCACATGGGTAGCCGGTGAAGGTCATACTTAATGATTTTTCTTTAAAGCAGCCCTTCACGCATACATGAGAAACTGCATTTATATTCCTGAGTCAGAAGAGTATTGATGATGAAGCTGTCACTTTGAAGCTGTTTTGTAGCTTTGAAGGCACCATCAAATATCTTCTTTTGTTTATGGATTACTGAAGCTCAAAAGAGGGACAGGCATCTCTGTGGAAGGCAAAATAGTCCTTTGACACTAGATATTCAAGTAGGTGGAATGTCCCCCCCCGTCAAGATTTTGAAAATTTAGACTATTCAGTGAACAAGATTTTAAGTCTTTATGCATCATTCATAATGAGGTCAAGAAATAGGTAGTTAAGATGATTCTGGTAAATCCACATGGGTGCCAATTAGGAAGAAAATGTAAAGAATGATGTAGTCATATGCTCGAGTGTATTAATACTCAAATGGAATTCTGGGTTGAGCAGTGAGGCCAGGAGTTTTGGAAATATAAAAGAAGTAATTTGGATTCTAGGTTGTTTGCTGTAGTAAGCAGAAAAGGTAAGCGATTTTATTGGTAGAAGGGTGAGTTAATTAGACCATTTTTATCAATGTAGTTAGTTGTATGATCATTTCAGCATTATGCTGAGTTTAAATTTCTACATTTACTTCATGTTGGAATTAGTGCACCTAATTATGCTTGTCTAGTTACCATTATTCACAATGTGAAGACGCTGATGTAAATTACTTGAAGATCCTTTCTACTGGAAAGTATTGACTTAGAGGCAAGATGTCCAACTGGCCTTGCTCATCCAGTCAATTAGGTGAAAGAAATGTGACCTCGACTGGTATCTGTTGGTCCGCTTTGATCCTCTTGATAGTAAGCAAATCAAGCTCGCTCTTTCCTCTTGCCTTGAATTGAGTCATGCAGAGATTTGAACTCCACTTTTTATAACGATCCTGTACACAGTCTGTATTGTCGCACTTTTTAGTTTACACAAAGCCTATTACTACTTTATACTGTTTAACATGTTGATTCACTCACTCATTCAATTTAAACTTGATTTTGCATGATTATTGCCTCTTGATTATTAACAGTCATATTAATGATAAACTCCGTGTCTTTAGGATGACTTTAGTTGTGACCTATGACCAACTGACAGGGTGGAATATGAAAAGGTTGTCAACATCCAGCCCAACTTTCCCTTTCCTCTTGTGACCTCTCTGTAACAGGGCAATTGAGAAAATGACTGGAGAGATGATGAAAACTGAGGGTAAGAGCCATGTGAGTTGGCAAGCATTCATGATTGATCGAAGGGATGAAACTCTGTGTGAGTGAAGTAATGGAAATGGCAAACCGATTGGAAGAAATTGTCAAATGGTTTAATGGGAAGTGTAAAAGATCAGCCATGAATTGAAAAGAAGAATATCATCTTTCCAGTTTCAGGAAATGTTGTGTGACTGCTTCTGATTCAAAAGTACTTTGCTCCTAAAATATATCAAAACTAGTTTGGATGGAGTGAAGGGTGGTCTTAAATGGTTGAAAGTGGAAACTATCTGCTGTTTTGAAACAGATGGCAGTAATTTTATAAACTATGCACCAGGATTTCAGAAATTCATCTGTTCCTTGTGTTGGAAAGAGATTTCCAGAGGACTCCCAAATGAGAACTTTGCTAAGGATGGAAGCAATACTATTGTGGGTTTGAAGTGCAGTCAGGAGACCTTCAGAGTCTTTTGCATTAAGTATTGTGCTTTTTTTAAAATGTTTGGCTACATGCCCCTTTGTCAATTGTAGATTCCCAGCATGTTTTGTTGGCGGTTTCATGTCAATAATAGAACTCTGCCTGTTCAGGCAGTTACATTGCTTGAAAATAAAACCAGAAAATGCTAGCAATACTCAGCAGGTTAGTCAGCATCTGTGCGGGGAGGGAAAAAATGTCAAGTCTCTAATCTTGCATCAGAGTAGTTGACCAGGTTCAAGGAAAATATTGTTTAAAATGGCGTGAGATATTTTAGTGTTCCTCTGCCTATGTAGGATGCAACCATATCAGTTAGTTTGAACAATTTGTGGAATTAGTTATTTGTCTGGTGTGATCTTGAATCTCTTAACGTGATGTAATTTGGAATGATGATTAAGAATATTTTCCACTAAAGGGTTGCCAATGCTGGGCTTATTCCTGGAGATTTCATCCACCCACTCCACCTCCTGCTTTTTACACTAATCACCAGGTAATTCTGTCTGTGCAGTACACCGATATCATCAAAACATTGAAATGAGGAACTGGAGTAGGCCATTCAGCCCTTCATGATTGCTCTGCCATTCAAGATGGTCATGGCTGATCATCCAATTCAGTACGCTGTCTCTGCTTTCTTCCACATACCCTTTGATCCCTTTAGCCCCAAGACCTATGTGTAACTCCTCCTTGAAAACATTCAATGTTTTAACTTCCACTGCTTCTGTGGTACAGAATTCCACTTCCTCACCACTTTCCGGATGAAGAAATTTCTCCTTATCTCAGTCCAAACCCTTAGACCATGACCCCAGATATTGGACTCCCTAGTCATTGGGAACATCCTTTCTATGTTCTCCCTGCCTGAACCTTTTGGAATTTTATAGGTTTCTACTGAGACTCCCCCCGCCAGAACATTAATGCTAACCAGAGCTGGAAGGGCACAGCAGGTCAGACTGCAACAAAGGAACCGGAAAGTCAATGTTTCGGGCCAAGGCTCCTCTTCAGGACTAGGGAGGGGAGCCCAGAAGTAAATGGTTTTGTTTTTGGTTGGGGGTGGGTGGGCGCAGGGGGGCTGAGGTAAGTGTAGGTGGGATGGTGAGGGGGAGGGGATTCTTCAAGACTCACATTTATTGACTCTGATTTCCAGCATCTACAGTCATTACTGTCTCATAGTCCTGGCCAGTCCAGTCTCATTTTTTTGCATCTCCCGTGTAAGTGGAATGCTGCAAATATGTTTTTGTTACAATGCTCTGTTTTTCAGTTCTAAGTATTATGCATTTTATTGGGAACTATTCAATGTCTCAACTCTCCATTTTGTGAAAGTCTTGGAAGGAAAATGGAATAGCTAGAAGCTGCATGAATCTAAGCACTCAGCACACTTTTGGTTGTGGAAGGAAAATTAGTGTGTTCCTACTTCCATTTTTTTTTTCAGTTTGAGGAAAGGGTTACAGATGTGTTCCTCTTGGCAGTTCTCAGTCCAATGCAGACTAACCATGCTCCAGCCAATCTGTGCCGCCTCCTTGTGCTGTATAAATTGATGTTCCCTTTCTAAGTTGGATTTGTTATTGGTCCTGATGAATGAAAGACAAGATGACGTTGCGAGAGATAGACCATGTTTAAACCTGCCTTTTAAAAGGGCGAATTTGTTTCTTTTAGCAAGCTGACCCTTTTTAAACTTTGCCTTGATCATTTGGTTCTGTGGAAAGTGAAAGTTTGAAAAAGTTTGCCACTCTGTCATTTTTCTTGGATTTGCTGAAGAAGGGCTTATGCCCAAAATGTCGATTCTCCTGCTCCTTGGATGCTGCTTGACCTGCTGCACTTTTCCAGCAACACATTTTTCAGCTTTGCTGAAAAGCAATCTAATATCAGATACTTGATAAGAATGGGTGAAATCCTCTCTCCAGTGACAAGTCATATGTGGGTAGGGCTGCAAATGATGGTGAATCTGAACCCCAGGCCTCTGCCAGAATGAAGGTCTGGGCAGGAAGCTCAACGGTCAAGCTTTCCTGCATTGATGATGGTAGGGTCCCATAGGTGGCCAATTAATCACCACTTTAGAGCCTCCTCCCATCACTAAGTACTAATCCATCTGCAGCTGGGCCTCTCATCATCCGATGTGCACAGCACTAAAACCGTGTGGACAGCCACTGCCTCTGACTAAGAGACTTGGGCATTGTGATGTGGGCTAGGAACTGGAGTGACTCTGTCAGACAGCCCTCTCCTGTCATTGTCTCGCTCTTGCTCCCTCTCCCGTCAAACACCATCTCAAGAAGCACTTCCCCCTCGTCACCTCAGTACTTACCTGTGAGCCAGGATCCAGGAATCATTTCTTCATATCAGCAACTGATATTAACCCAGATCACTCTCAATCTCCTAAAGATGTAGTGATGGGTGATTCTTAATTGATGCACCTGATGAGGTGATAGCTATGTCAGCTCCAGTTACAACATAACAATGTTTGGTAACATTGAGTATTCTGGGCTTTAGCTGAGTGATTTTGATGTAAATTGCAGCATTATTCTTTCTTATGTTGCAAGAGGAATCCTTATAATGGAGCCCTTTAATGTGTAATGGACCCTATTATGTTGCCAGATCACATGTCATCATTCAGTGATGATGCCACAAGCATGTCCCTTCACAGTATGTTTTATTTGAGCTGTGAAACTAGAAAATGCTGCAAACTTCCTCTTTTTTTTTTCGAAAAATATGTAAGAACAAAAAGATATACATAGTCATGCCAAGGCATGTGCAGTCAATTTTAAAAGTACATAAACAGGTGAAGCTGTTAACGTTATTAGCAATTCAAACTTCAAAGTAACATTTAACGTTTGTCAACTCAGTGTGATCTGTGCACCTGTCTTAAGGGGTGTGGTGTTTTTGGTTGGGGTTAGCTGGCATCTTGGTTCAACATCCTCACACCATCTTCATCAGAGTTTTCTCCCCACTCTGTGTGCATTAGTGGTGTGTCATAAATTGATTTGAACTGACTTCTTCTGTTTCTTTGGAATGTAGCACCATGATCAATGATGATTTCATATGATCTAGGCTGGAGCAGATTTTAAAGCCCTTGCAGATGTCCAGATGTTTGTGATTAGATTCCTGACTTGCACCCACTGCTCTGTGCCCAGTTGTGGACTTCTCTATCTACCTGCTGGTCATGCACCTCTCTGTTCTTTGTCTGTCTTTCACAGAAGAATGTCTTGTGTCTTAGAATGGATAGACAATTAAGTTATGAAGCAAAGTCATTGACACTTCTGTTCTGGGCATGTTGTGCAGCTCATCACCACCCGCTTGAGTGTAATAGAGATGAGCAGTAAATGCTGGCTCAGCCTCCGATGCTCATGTCCCATGAGTGAGTAAATAAAATTCATAAGTAGCTGGATATCCTAATTTAGTCCTAGGAGGTACACTGATTCATGTATGACATTCTTGGATATTGGATCCCCTTGGTATTCCATGGTCATGATATCTTGGTGTAGTGCTTTCGGTATTAGGATCTCCTTGCCTTTGAAAATAACTTACTGTGATATACCAAGTTCAACCCTGAATGACTCAATTAAAGGATGTTCTCAGGAACTTCTTTAATACTGTCATACCAGTCTTGGACAATAGCATTCTGCAACTGTTTGTCACTTCTCTTCAGTTGCTAATCGCAGATGTTCATAGGGCTCTGGCTGAAATGTAACAGCTGTATCTTGAGAACATCTTCAGTTTCATTGCCTGTAGTCTCAGAGTAGAGCAAGAGGAGCACCTTGCCACTTTGAGTAGGCTACCCAACCCACTCCGTGTACCTAGATGTTACCTAGATTATATCAGACTTCAAAGACCTATCCTTACATCATGACTGTAAATGCTGAAAACATGGTGCACCCATTAGTGATTATGGCAGGTCATTTCTCATGCCTTACGATCCATTACAGCAATTAATTCCTTATCGAGTAAGTAAGTGTGTAACCAGACAATTTTGAATACCTGAGCTGCTTAAGAGACTCCAAGGTGGTCATTTTGCCACCCAATGGGAATTTCTTTCTGAGCATGTGCAAAGGGAGCCATACCATAGTGATGTCAGATCATGTGGAATGACAGCAAATACTTGGTGTGTGTACAGCTCCTAGTAAAGCCACCTCTCTTGCAATCCTCTACAGAAAATAGTGTTCTATGAAGCCTGTTGTTTTTTTGGTACCAAAATCTCATTTCTACATATGTCATTCAGAACATTGCTGTTGTTCGAATGCAAACTTTATGCTGCCAGTTAAAATTTTAATCTTGATCCATCATATAAGGCTTGGATAGGGAAGACCTGGTGGAGAGGTCAGTAAGCAGAGGACAGATTTAAGGAGTCTCATGAAGAAAATATTTTCATCCTGATGGATGAAATGTGAAATCACTACCTCGACTCATCATAAAGCCACCTAAATCTGTGCCTGGAGCTGAGCAACCTGTAAGGTTATGAACCAGTTGCTGGAATGTGGGAATTGGATTTAGGCCAATGTATTCAGCCAGTGGAGATACAATGGACTGAATGATCTAATTGGGTTATTACCTCCCTGTAGTTTTATTATACCCCTCATTAATCATTCATTTACTGTATTGCTCTCAATTGAGTGTCAGGTCACAGAATGGAATCTGACTTGTTATCCATTTAAGAGCTTTGACCACAGCGTAAATGACGAACATGAGCAATTGGAATTGATTGGAGTATGTAGTAGAACTTTGGGTTCAAACTTAATTTAGCATACTTCTCTAAGCCTGCTACTTTCCTTCAGGAAACAAAAAGAACTGCAGATGCTGGAAATCAGAAATTCCTGCTGAGCGTCAGCGCTGAAGAAGGGTTACTGGACCTGAAACTTTAACTCTCCCTGCTTTCTGTCCACAGCTGCTGCCAGACCTGCTGAGTTTTTCCAACAGTTTCAAATTTACTTTCCTTCAGGATTTTCCCACTTTTTTTTTCTGTGATGTGTCATGATGCTTGTTGGATGGCAAAACTTTGAAACATTTGAGCACAAGTGTAATCATTAATAAGTCAGTGTTACAACCAGACCCTGAGCAGGATTTCCCAATTTAAAGTTCTAGCAAGGATATCTCAAAACATTGGGCTCCCAAGTGAGGAGGAGTAAACAGGCCCCACTTGGTGATTGACTGACCCACCCACACAGTTGGTCACAACAAGGTTACTCTTAAAAAGATCTCTTCCCTTTTAAATACTTTCTGTTCCAAACCCAAATTAATTGTTTTAAAAGGAGCCAGTTTAACCAGGCTCCCTTGAGTTAACATATTGTAATTAATAAACTCATTATGTGTAAGAAGAAATAGAAAACAACACGTTTTCTATTAGAAATGAGAGTCCAAAAGAAATGAAAGATCAATCTTTGGATTACTTGTGAAGAGTGGATGGTTGCAGGTGCAGTGGAGGTTACTGGTAGCTTTGAGGTTGGCACTTGAGTGGTCGATTTTTGAAATACATAGCTTTGTAGGTGGATTTGAATCTCTCTTTTGTCCAGATTATTGTTGCCATTGATTTACTGGCAGTATTGCGGGTGCAACAGCCTTTCCCCTTTTGCTTTACTTGCGGTGTTCATAATGGCTGTTGTCAGAGCGGTGGCCCTCATAGCGCACACTGATGTCGGAATACAAGCGCATCAGTTAATTCTCTTGCCAGGACTGGTGTCTTTTTTACAATAATCTTCGGGCAACTTTTGGCTATACATACCTTTTTTTTAAAGAAAACAAACATGTTGTAATTGCAGTTTACATGTCTACGGATGATTTGGGATTACGATCCATGGTCTGGACTGTCAGACTTCTATAATCTGTCATGGTGTTGGCAGGAAATTAATGGTAAATTCTTCTTCCATCACTAATTTCTAACTGCCGTTGAACTGACCTTTACTAGCATGTATTTTAACAACAATCTGAGAGTTAACTAGTCTGTTCACGATGTAGGTATTCCATTTAAACTTGAGGTGACATTTCAACCCCCTTTCCAACATTGCTGTTTGTTCCCACTTAGATAACATTGCTCATCTTTTACTGTCACTACTCTTTTACTGCTCATTCATATCTGCTTGACTATTCCTATACAGTCTTGGATAGAACATGGAAAACTATCTTTTGCAAATTTTAAATCAACCAAAACTGTCTTTCCAAATCTTAAAAATCACACAACACCAGGTTATAGTCCAACAGGTTTAATTGGAAGCACACTAGCTTTCGGAGCGACGCTCCTTCATCAGGTGATAGTGGAGGGCTCGATCGTAACACAGAATTTATAGCAAAAATTTAGTGTGATATAACTGCAATTATACATTGAAAAATTGATTGTCTGTTAAGCCTTTCATCTGTTAGAATACAGTGATAGTTTATCTTGGTTATCTGCACATCGGGTTCACATGTCACCTATGTGCTCAGTGACCTATATTGGTTCCTGGTCAAGCAGTAATTTGATTTTAAAATTTTTAATTGCATTTTCAAGTTCTTCTATGGTCCTATCCTTTGTAAGCTTCTCCTCCTTCAATCCCATAATTGTCTAAAATGTCAGCATTCTAATTCTCTGGACTAAATTGCTCCATCATTGGTAGTCACGTCTTTAGTTACCAAGACCTGAAACCCTAGGATATTTTCTTAAAGTCCACATCTCTGAGTATGTTTCTGGCCGCCTTCCTTGTTATCTGCTCGCTTGGGTCAGTGTTTGTTTCCTAAGGCTCTTGTATAGTGCCTTAACATATGATTTCAGAGATGCTATTTAATTGCAAGTTGTGCACATGCTTTTTTCTAATTACGGTTCATGAACAGTGTCTTTGTCTTTGTAGGTCTAGAATACAGAAAAAGACAATCAAGTCTACTTTGTCTAAAATAAACAGCTCACTCTTCTAATCTCATTTTCCAGCACTTGGCCCACAGCCTAATGGACTCATTTGATCACTAATTTGATGTGTGGCAGGAAGCAGAGGGTAATGGTGGTGAGGTGTTTTAGTACCAGAAGTCTGTATCCATTGGAGTTCCATAGGAAACAGTGGTAGGGCCCTTGCTGTTTGGAGTATATCTTCAGACTTGAACATTCAAACTTGAATAGAGGAGGGTTAATGGGAAGTTTGCGGATGATACAAAGGTTGGTGGCGTGGTCAATAGTGGGGGTGATAGCCTTAGATCGCAGGAGGATACAGATGGGCTGATCAATGGTAAATGGAATTCAACTTGGATGTGTGTAAGGTAATGCACTGGACAGGACAAACAAGGCAAGGGATGACATAATGGAGAATAGGACACTTGGAAGCTTTTTTGAAAGAAAGTGTGAAATTTCTACTGGAAGAAATTAGTATGTTTATTGAGCATTAAATAGAGGACTTGATAATGAGAGAAAAGGTTAGAAAGTTATGCTAATGCTCAATAAATTGGAGGAGGAGCTTGGACTAAATCTACAGCATAATTTATAAATCATTCTTTATGAGAAACAAACAACACCTTTTTTCCTGGAATATAGAAGGCTTGAGGGGTGACCTTACAGAGGTTGGTCTATAATCAAGGAAGAAATAGCTAGTCATCTGGATGGAAATTGTCACATTGGGCAGATGCAACATGGGCTCATGAAAGGCAGGTCATGTTTAGCTAATTTACTGGAATTCTTGAGGACATTACAGATGCAGTGAACAATGGGGAGCTGATGGATGTGGTGTATCTGGGTCTCTCGGCAAGGTGCTGCACAAAAGGCACGTAAGGCAAAAATGCACAGCATTATGGGTCATGAATTAGCGTGGATAGAAGATTGGTTAACTTACAGAGAGCAAAGAATTGATCAGTGGCTAGTGGTGTGCCTTGGATCAGTGTTGGAACTGCAACTATTTATAATTTATATAGAGGATTTAGAGTTGGGTAGTGTACACCAAGAGTAGTGTGTCAAAATGCACAGATGACACTAAGATGAGAGGTAGAGCAAAGTGTGCAGAGGGCACTGAAAATCTGCAGAGCAATATAATAGGTTACATGAGTCGGCAAGGATCTGGCAGATGGAGTATAATGTTGGTAAATGTGAAGTCATCCATTTTGGTAGGAATAACAGCAAATTGGACTATTATTTAAATGGTGAAAAATTGTAGCATGCTGCTGTGCCTAGGGTCCTCGGTGTCCTTGTGCATGAACCACAAAATGTTGGTTTGTATGTGCAGCATGTAATTAAAAAGGCAAATGGAACATTGTCCTTCATTGCAAGAGGGATGGAGTTTAAAAATAGAGGTGTTATGCTGCAGCTGTATAGGGTGCTGGTGAGGCCACACCTGGAGTACTGTTTACAGTTTTAGTCTCCTTACTTGAGAAAGGATGTACTCGCACTGAAGGAGGTGCAGAGTAGTTAACTAAGTTGATTACAGAGTTGAGAGGGTTGGCCTATGAGAAGAGATTGAGTAGACTGTTCTAAATTCCAATGAGTATAGTCCCAAAGAGGGGATATATTTTAGAAACATAAAATTACGAAGGGAATAGATAAGATAGAAGCAGGGATATTTTTTCCACTGGAGGGTGAAGCTAGAATTAGAGGGTGTGGATTCAAAATAAGGGGGAGCAAATTTAGGACCGAGTTGAGGAGGAATGTCTTCACCGAAGGGTTGAGAATCTAGAATACCCTGCCCAGTGAAGCAGTTGAGGCTACCTCATTGAATGTTTTTAAGACAAAGACGGGCGGCATGGTGACTCAGTGGTTAGCATTGCTGCCTCTCCGTGCCAGGGACCCAGGTTCAGTTCCAACCTTGGGTGACTGCCTGTGTGGGGTTTGCACATTCTCCCTGTGTCTGTGTGGATTTCCTCCGGGTACTCCAGTTTCCTCTCCCAGTCCAAAGATGAAGTCAAGTGAATTGGCCATGCTAAATTGCCCATTGTGTTAGGTGCATTAGTCAGAGGGAAATGGGTCTGGGTGGGTTACTCTTTGGAGGGTTGGTGTGGATTTGTTGGGCCGAAGGGCCTGTTTCCACATTGTAGGGTAATCTAATCTAATCAAAGATGGATTGTTGACCAATGAAGGAATTAAGGGTTATGGTGAGCAGGCGGTTAAGTGGAGCTGAGGCCATGAAAAGATCGGCCATGATCATCTTCAATGGCAGAGCAGGCTTGAAGGGCCAGATGGCCTACTCCTATTTCTAATGTTCTTATAAAACCATAGATAAAGTGAACAGCCAAGATCTTTGCTCCAGAGTAGGAGAGTCCAAAACTAAAGGGCATGGTTTTGAGGTGAGGACAGGAAAGATTTAAACGAGATTGGAGGGGAAATGTTTTTGTGCAGGGGGTGGTGCGTATATGGAACGAGCTGCCTGAGGAAGTGGTAGAGGCAACTACAATTAAACAATTACAAAACTTAAAAGGCATTTGGACAGGTACATGGTTAGGAAAGCGTTTGGAGTGACATCGGCCAAGCACAGACAAAAGGGACTAGTTCAGTTTTGAAAATCTGGTCAGCATGGACAAGTTTGACCACAGTTTGTTTCCACACTGTCTCTGACTCTATCCTCATGCAAGTGCAACAAAGTATATTTCTAAAGTTTCCATTTTGTAAAAGTTTTGGTTTTAAAGCTTGTAAAAGGGTAGGCTGTTGATGATCTGAGCACGAAAGCCTTTACATTTACCTTGACTTTTTGATTTGATTATCTGTAGAAATTGCATTCGAGCTTTGGGTTTTCTTAAGTAGATGTCAATTCAGCATGTCCAGACCATTTGTCAAAGAATGCTTAACATTTCCACAAGCAAGACTTTTTGCTACTACAAAAGTTGTTTGAACATCACTTTGATGGAGTATTTGAACTTTTTTTTTTCTAAACATACTGAACCTGTTGGTTAAGGAGATGTGTTGAAAAGCTAAACTGTTCCAGGTGGTAACAATGAAATGAAGCATGCTGAAAACCATTGCTGTATAAATAGCAGGCCATAGGTAATCTGAAAAGTTGTTTTGATGTTTCTGGTTTGCTTTTTGTTTTTAAGTTACTCACGCACTAAATGACATTGACTGCACCCTGCACATGAATTAATTGAACCCTGTTAATTTAGCATAATGACTTGTACTGACAGTAGCTGTTTCGAAGGAGTAACTGGGGAATATACAAAACTATCCCCTACCAAAGGAGGCTGCATTCTACTTTTTCATTTTAAAATTACAATATCGAGCCCTGTTGTAGCTCAATGTAACTTGTTACATTTGACATACATGTGAACAAGATGCAGGAATAGCCTGCTTTGCCACTCAATAAAATTATGGCTGAACTTACCAGGTTGAATCTGTCTTTCCACCTGTCCCAATAACCTTGTTTAACTGAAGTCAATCTGCTTCTGTCGTAATAGTCAAGGGCTCTGCTTTCACGACCTTTTCAATATAATACAATATCCTTTTATTGTCACTTCTCCTCCATTGTAGGAATACAGTGAAAAGCTTTTACAATGTCTGCCGCCTTATGGTGACATCTTAGGTACAAGTACCGAGGTCCAAATCTTGCATACAGCAGAGGAATGAAAATAGTTGAAAAATAAGTTTAAAAATAGGACAACATTAACGAGTTGACATTACAGTAAGGTAGGAAATTTCAAATAGATGAAGAAAAAATGGAAAAATAAAAAAGAGCAGAGGAGCTCCAACGGGAGCACCCCGCCATCTTGACCACGGGGAATGAAAGTTCCAAAAACACACACCCCTTGAGGGGGGGAAAAGAACTTCACCTAATCTCTGTTTCAAATATGTACCCCTGATTTTTAAATAGTGATCCCTAGTTCTAGATCAGCCATCTACCATTCAAGACCTTGTGCTTCAATCAAGTCAACTCTTAATCTTCTACATTCCAGCTGGTACAAGCCTAATCTGTCCAATCTTTTCTCTTAAGACAATGGCCGTTCTAATTATTAGTCTGGTAAGCCTTCTTGGAACAGTTTCCAAGGTACTTGCATTCTTCCTTAAATAGACTACTATTGGTGCACAGTACTCCAGTGTGGAAATTACCAGTGTAATGGAGCATAACCTTTTCAAATTACTTCTCAAAAGGTAAATTCAGTACATCCACCAGTTCTCTTTTTCTCTGCTGCGTGTGTTACCTCCCTTGACTCCAATAAATTGGTCAAACATGACTTGGCTTTCACAAAATCACGTTGTCACTTTTCCCTACAATAGATTTTAAGCTAACTAGCCTGTTACATCATGCCTAATGTCTCCCTTCCTGTTTGAATAAGGGAGTTATATTTGCTATCTTCCTACCTCGTGCATCGGTCCCAAATTGAGAGAATTTTGGTAAATTTAAACCAACTATTTCACTAATAACTTTAAGACCCCAGTGTGAAGTTCATCAGGATCTGGCCACCTGTAAGCCGACAACTCCAATTACTTGCTCAGTATTGCTTCTCTCGTGACTTTTAATTTTCCTGAGTTCCTCCGTCCCTTCCATTACCTGAGTTATTGTTGCTGTTGGCATGTCATTTGTATCCTCTATAGGGAAGACTGATGAAATATACTTGTCCAATTCATTTGCCATTTGCTTATTTTCCATTATTAATTCTTCAGTCTCACTTTTTCTATAGGCCAGAGTTCAATTTTTAATACTTATTTGAAATATTTATATGAATTTTTACCAGCTGGTTTTATATTTCTGATTAGCTCTTTCTTCTTCTATATTTCCCTGTTCTTAATGTTTGTTCATTCTTTGCTGCTTTTTATATTACACGCAATCTTTTGACCTGCCATCTGTCTTCATGTAATTATATGTATTTTCTTTAGTCTGGTTAAATATTTAACATTTTCTAGTTTAACCATGGGTTGTTTTAATTCCACATCATGCCCAACTACCACCTTCCCTGCTCCTGTTATCTCGGAGACATAGAAGGTGCAATACTCTCGACTACTCATTGCCCTCCTAGCCCCTGGAACAGCACTTTGTGTACCTCCGCCAAACGCACTGCAGTTAGAGTTATTAGAGATGTGCAGCGTGGTAACAGACCTTTCAGCCCAACTTGTCCAGGCATCCTAAATTAATCTAGTCCCATTTGCCAGCATTTGGCCTATATCCCTCTAAACCCTTCCTATTCATGTACCCATCCAGATGTTTTTAAATGTTGTATTTGTACCCGCCTCCACCACTTCCGCTAGCAGCTCATTTCCATACACACCCAACCCTCTGTAAAAAAAAAAAAAAACGTTGCCCCTCATGTCGTTTTTATATCTTTCCCCTATCACCTTAAATCTATGTCCTTTAGTTTTGGACTCCTATCCTGGGGAAAAGACCTTGGCTGTTCATCCTATCCATGCCCATGATTTTATAAATTTCTATAAGGTAACCCCTCAGCCTCTGATCCTCGAGGGGAAAATAGCCCCAGCCTAACCAGCCTCACCTTTTAACTCAAAGTTGTTAAAGAAGGCATCTTACCACCACCTTAATAAGGGCAAATTAGGATAGTTAAGTGTTGGTCTCACCAGCAACACCCGTATTCTCTGCATAAACTTTTTAAAAGTGCGTGCAAATTGTGCTTGGAAGTGGAGATCTCTGGATAGTAATGGTTGAAGTATTTGATCATCATTCCAGGTCATAATTTGTGTTCTGCAACTTGAGGGCCCATATGGTCTACTCCTGCTCTTACTACTTGTGTTATCTTAATATGTGAATTATTATTGCTAATTAACTATAAATACCCTGCAAGATTAAAACCTATACATGATTGATGATAACTATAATTTGGTTTGACTAGTGTTATTATGGTTTCTTCATAAAATTGTAGCAAATCTTAATACTGCGTGTATTTAATGTTTTGCATGCAATTAAGTCATATCTCTGCTAGTTTGGAACCGCAGGTTGGCTTGTGATTGAGTGGAATATACAGTTTATTCCAAAGATTGTATCTTAATTTCTTTTACAAGTTAAAGGATTAGTGCACTCTGGAATAAATGGTACTTTTCAGCAGCATATGTACATGAATAGAAGAGAGAGCAGTGGAACCGTTCGAAATTGTTCATCATCTTTGTTGTCTAGTTCTTATAATCAAACATAAACATTACACTAACGTTGTTTCCTTGTTTCTATTTAGTGCATAGATTAATTAGCAAATTAAATAGACAGCTGAGATTCTAGAGATCTAAATGTGCAAAATCCCAAGAGTCGTCTTGAATTGTTTAATATAAACTGTAATGTATTTACTAAATTATAAAGGATTACACAACTCTGGAGAAAGACGCAAGGGCAAAATTAATAGGTGAGCAGGGCTTTGAGTGGTACAGAATGTAAACATCAGAGGTTTGGATCAGCAGATCTGTACAGAGGCTAGGAAATACAATGCTTTTCCAAGTGTCAGGTCTGGAAGAGAGAAAGTTTATGTTTGAGAGTTTCAACAGCAGTTGAAGTATGGGATAGGGCTGTCTATAGCAACCTCCGATAATGGAAGGAAATGCAGCTTGAGATCAGATAGATTGCCGAGGTTATGCATATCCTGAATCAGCCTGGTGGAAGGGTTGGGGAAGGAACAAGAACGGATAGAGTTTGTGGAAGCTGCCATGTCGTCTCACCCCTGCTAACTGTAGAAAAAGTGTGAACTGGTTATGAAGCCACTATCATAATAACATCTATCCAAATGGGCTGAGTCAAAGTGTGGCACTCTGCTTTCACTTTGGCGTTGAAACATTGCCCTTAGAGCAATTTTTTAATATGTTTGTTCATGTGTTGTGGTCAGGGCCAGCAATTACTTCCCATCTCTAACTGCTCCAAAGATGGTGAGCAGCCTTTGTGAGCCACTGCAATCCTTTGGGTACTTGACATCCACAGTACTGTATGGTAGAGAAACTGAGCTAGTTGTCTCTTTGTCTTTTGGATTAGGGCAATGCCAGGTCGGTAACCCACTTTTTTTTTTGTTATTGAATCATTCTTAGAGATTTTATGCAATCGAATGGCTTGCTAGACGATTTTATAACTGAACATGGAAAATCTGTGCCTAGAATTATTTGCACCATGCTCAAAGATCCAGAGAAGATTTGCCATGAGCTTTTCAAACATAACCATGGTAGCCTGGCATTTGCAGGGAACTTACTGTGCTATAATTAACCTGAGTTGAAGCTCCCTGGATTTACTGTAGCAGTGTCTTGGTATATGCCTGGTTTCTGTTATCAATATGAACTGACCTAGACTGCTTTAGCTCCACTCAACAGGAGAGATGCTAATTTTATTTTAAATCAATTTCAGTGGGCTTTGTGTTTAATTTTGGAGTATGGGATTTATTTCAGGACTATGTTCATTTGCTTTTCTGCCAAATTCCAGGCTTCCATTTGTTAATTTGTGCCGACAACTTTACAGTCAATTGAAGACTAAATAAAGGGATCATTATATACAGACTGCAAATTACTGAAGGCTGTAGTCTACTTTTATTGTCCAGAAAAAATAAAATCCATAAACTTGATTGTGTACTGCATCTGTTCATGGCATGGTGAACAATTCACAGCTGGAAAATCATGAAAAAATGGTTGGGAGGATTTTGCTCATTTTTTTTTCCCCAAAAAAACACATCCTCTGGACAAAAGTCTGATGGACAGTGTATATCAATATTTACTTTATGTGGAGACTGAAGTAGACAATTGCTTTTGGATAGATGACTTTGTGCAAGTCCAAATAAGGGCACTGCAACTTCAAAGCTGACTGTACTATGCAAGTATTCGTGCTGAGCATAATTGCCTGATTTGACTTGGATGCAAAAGTATTAAATATTTCAACTGCATTAGTCCAACCCTGAACAAAGGACACACATTAAGTATTACATATATTTAGCTGCAAGTAACTAGCTTACTTGGTGATATGGCAACATGTGGTTTAAAGTACAGATGTGTATAGGCATGTGTTTTTCATTTAGTTTTCTTTTTGTTGTCTTGTGTATATCTTTGCAAGCCTTAAACAGGCATTTGTTGGGGAAACCAAATGGGTGTGATGCTTGGGTACCAAGGCAAATTCATCTGTCAGCTTCTGAGTCATTGATCCTGGGGGTGGGGGTAATTTTCTTCATCATGGCCAAAGATTCTCATTCGATCTTTGCATTCACTGGCTTCCACACAATTTCTCTTGAAACGATGACCCGCACTTAAACCTGTTGTGCATTTATGTCTTGTCAAGATTAGGGATTTGTCTGAAGTCTTTCCCCTTTGGTAGAGCAATACAGCAAAGATCTATGTAGATAATGGCCAACAAAAAAAATCGAAGGTTTATTTTGGGGGGAGTGGGGGAAGAAATAAAATTATCCTCCAATGATTCAAAAAAGCTGAAAGTAATTATGCAAAGTTTGCACTTTTTGTTGCACGTCATAACTCTGTTAAATTTAAACTGTCAAATGTCTGCAATGGTTCTGTTAAACTTTACGATTCCAAGTCAGGTAAATTTAAAAAAAAAGATTTAATGAATTTAGAAAGCCTTTTATTTCTTCTAGTCTTGGCAAAGTCAAAACAATGATATGTCTCTCTGGCAGCTTCCTGTACTAGTAATGAGCTATACAATGCAACATATTTTGTCTTTTAGCCAGAAACTCGTATGACTTTTTAAAAAATCTTGACAAGACTTTACTTTTCACTGGATAAGCAACTTTTTTTTTTGTCTTTATTAACTGGCAGTCTACCATTATTGTGCACGTTGCTACAATCCTTTCTTAATTCCAATGAGTTGCAAGGATCAAAACATTTTAATGCGTTGGAGTACTGTTTTTAATTTCTGGAATGTTAATGTGCGAGACATTTGACACTACAGACATAGTACACCGTTACAAAGGGGAGGCAGTGGTCTTATCACTGGATTATTAATGCTGAACTCCAAGTTAATATTGTGGGGACATGAGTTTGAATGCCCAACATGGCAGAAGCTGAGAATTGAACTCTAGCTGGCCTTAGGTATTGTACCACCACTGCTGATTGTTGGAAGAACTCATTTCATTCACTATTGTCCCTTTTTAGGGAAGGAAATCGGCTCCTCTTACCTGATCTAGCCTAGATGTGACAACAGAATGTCTGACAGCTGTATGGGTGTCTCTTAACTACTCTCTGGACAATTAGGGATAGGCAATAAATAGCCAGCAATGCCTTCATTCCATGCTGAATTTTTAAAAAGCAGAACTGTTCTGTTTTCAGTGATACTATTATTGTGAGCTGATGCAAAATTTCCTGTCAACAGGAACAACCCCCACCTGATCGGTTGAAGCGAAAGTTCTCAAAGATTTATTGCAGACTGTTATTACATTTTTTTTCTGAGCCCAATCCAAAAGAAACACTTGGAAGACCCCAACACCTATTTCTGAGAGGCTGTAGAAGAGTAAATAAAGCAATTTGCAAAGTGGGTGGTTAACTGTTTTAATGTAGATGAAGCCAGATTAGGAATGGTAAATAAATAGAATAGGCCACCATGAAAATTTAATTTTTCTCAATGATTTTAAGGATATTTTATTTCCAAATTATGAAATATACTGGGATGGTATAGTCCTGTTAAAACAATCTATAAAATGCAGTTTGACCCAGTTTATTTTCTTGAAGATCCTTGTGTGTTCTGGAGAAACTCCTGTTTGCTCTTTTTCTTTTTTAATCTGTAATTTACCTTTTTTCCTTTCTCCTGAGGGTACTTTATATATGTGTATGTGTGTAATGCAATCCTGACCTTATAAAAATAATGCTGTGTAGATTTCTTTTATTTTAACCTGCTTAATCCAGCCTCTCCTGATTCACAGTTCATGATATATCTGGTTTGAAAATTTATCAAAGCAAATGTGAGCTAGGAATGTGTACTATAAAATCAATTGCAAAATAACAATAGCCTGTTGACATTGGACAAGCTGTGCTTGTCCGGTTGCCTAAGAAATGGTTTGTTCACTTTGTGAAAACGATAATCAAACCCTGAAGCAGAGTAGCAAGGCTGAACTCTGCAGAAAACATGAGGCATGAGCAAAGTTACAGTTTTGAGATCACAAAAGATTTTCTCCATAATATACAAAGTTCCACAATTTTTCTGTCATTTAGACTCAGGATAGCACTCAACATTGACATAGATTTCTGTACTTAACAGGATGTGCTATACATTACAATTTAATAAGATTCTGGATCCTGGTTTGTTTTTTAGGGGGAAAAAAAACTATGGTTACATACTTTGACTGGTTAAAACTCTAACCTACATAAGTATAGGCAGATACAGACAAAAAAGATTGGTGTTATGGTGGGGGCAAAGAACTGGGAAGACC
The DNA here is from genome assembly GCF_037043375.1 of Chiloscyllium plagiosum. Taxonomy (NCBI): domain Eukaryota; kingdom Metazoa; phylum Chordata; class Chondrichthyes; order Orectolobiformes; family Hemiscylliidae; genus Chiloscyllium; species Chiloscyllium plagiosum. Next base: position 28,619,032 of record NW_028270148.1, read on the forward strand.
ATTCAATTGCCTCTGTCCATAGGGTTTATTGAAATGATCATCTTGGCTTTCCAAGTACTGGACTGAGGCACAGATATTCACAGTGGCAGTTTAAGCAATTGGTGAGTGAAAACAAATCAGCTTGCTTCAAGCTTTAGTTTTTTTTAATTGCAGGTTAAAAAAAAAAGAGATGCTATGTCCCCTTTCAGAGGTCTGTAAGCTTCTAGCCCGTCTTCAACCAAACCTCTATGTTACTTTGTTCAATCAGAGGCAACGTAAACATTACTTGCAATAAGTGGAATGTAAATTCATTCAGTAATTGAAAGCTAGTCTCTAGCTGGTGGTGACTATGATAATATCATGAATTATGAGAACCAATCTGGTTCACGAATGTCCTTCTAGGGAAGGGAATCTGCCATCCTTTCAAGTGATACCAAGAGGCACAAAAAGTGAAGATAATTTTATTTTTTAAAAAGGTAACTATAGGTCAATTAGCTTAATGTCTGTAATTGGGGAAAACGTTACTTTAGTATTACATCCTTCATAATAGACTATGTAGAAATATATGATTGAGCAGAGTCAGCATGGTTTCATGAATGGGCATTCATGCCTGACATTCTTTTGAAGTAGTAACAAGCAGGATAGATAGGGGGAATCCGTCGATGTACAATATTTGGATTTTCAGTAGATGTTGACAGTATCATAATAGTCCATGGTTTTGGATGTAGTTAATTAGAATGGATGGAAGATTGTCTACCTAAGAGGAGATGGTTGTGATGGGGAGGAGGGGTGCATTTTCAGGATGTTAACCTGTAACTAGTGGTGTTCCATAGGGATCAGTGTTGAGGCCACAATTAATCACAAGGTATAGCCTGTTGACTATGGTAAAGCTAGGTTTGTGCATGAGGGCAAAAAATGGGAAGGCATGTGGTGAAGCTGGCAGAGTCTGCAGAGAGATATAGACGAATTAAACCAGTGCGCAAAACTTTGGCAGGTGGAAGATAATGAGAAAATGTAAGTTTCTGCATTTTGACAAGAAGAACAGATGACCACAATATTATTTAAATGGATAGACACTACAGAAATCTACAGCATTGATGGATTTTGATGTCCTTGGCCATAAATAGCAAAAAGCTATCATCCAAGTTCAGCAGGTGATAGGGCAGGCTTAGTCTGACCTACGCATGTCTCTAGACCCAGAGTAATGCGTTTCACTTTTTAATTGACGTCTGAAACACTCTAGCAACTTGTTTGTTTCCAGGCAACTAGGTTCAAGCATCAATTTTGTGCCTTGCCACTGATGCTACATGTATGAGAAGAATAAAGACAGGAGGTTTTGTTTTTTTAGCAAGCAATAAGAAGAGTGTTTGAGACAAGAATGTGGAAAACATGCTACCTGCATAGTGTTGGACATGGCTTGGTAATGGTACCTGAGAACCATAACATTATGAGCCCATGTATTACCCTTCGACTCAAGGATAGTACTAGTCTCAAAGGATGGTTGGCGACTTTCTCATTTGAGAGAAGTGACTGGTGGTAAGTTTAACCTGAGGCTGATCACACTGCACACAAGGAGCAAGCTTTGGAAGGTAGTATCTTGGGGTTGCCACAGTTAGTATGTGAATTGAACCTATTAGTGACACTTTGTATTACAACCCAGACATCCTGCCAAATGAGCTTACCAACCTCCTGAAGGAACACTCAATGGTGCTGTCATTTGCTTGAGACTTTAAAACCAGATGCACATTGCTCAATGCTATTTTTGAGGAATTCTCCCTGATGTCCTGACTGAATTTATTCAGTTAATGTTATTGGTCATTTTCTGTTCAATGCCACTTTGCAGTTTGTGAAACATTGTGGCATGCTATTTGGCTGCAGTGTTTCCTACATTCCAACAGCGTGAACATGTCAAAGCACATCAGCTGTAACAGGCTTTGTGATGACCTGAAAGGCGCTACGTAAATGGATGTCTTGTAGAACAATGAGATTAAAGGACTGCCTTAATCTATTTGGCATTGTTCATGTAAATAATCTTCTTAAGTTTGCCATGTTTACCTTTTGCTGTTCTCATTTTTAGCTTTTATCTCATTAATTTGCTGTTACTATTTGTTTTGAATTCCTTTTCTTGAAATTTGTTGCATCTTCAGTCATAAAATGGGACAAACTGGGTATAAAGTTTCTTCAGCAAAATTCTGTTTTATCCGCAAAACAAATGTTGGAAGGAGAGTTCCCCCCCCCACTTTCTCCCCTCACTGGCTGTGTGACAGAATGTCTAATTTCTATGCAGCCTAATTGTAAATTCACTTGAGAGCTGTAGTGAGGTCGCATCCTGATAGACCAAGTGGACATGAGTGCCCTTTGACAGCTGAACTTGAACTCATGACCATATTGATATGCGAACTACCTTTTTTGGAGTATAAGCTTTTATATTTAATTGGAAGCTTACACTTCAACTGGGGTCTAATGGGAGGGGGGGGGGGTGTCTTCACTATTGGAATCCCATGCCTTCTAAGGAACATACATATTAGTATCAAGTTTAATTCCTGGTCTCGTTTATTTTCTGGATAACAAGAAGCCGATGTCTTGAACAGCTCAATAAGATTGCACTGCCAACTGTTCACAGTGTGAAATTAACCAGGAAAAACAACGTCATAAACCAAGTGAATGTGATTATTTTCAAGTATCCAAACATAATTTATGAATTGTTCATTCATCTGCATCCCTTTGGTTGCGGTTACTAGGAAACTGGAGTAGTTAGCTCAAATGAATGTCCATCCTTTCTTTTACACCCCTAGTCAAGGTTATGACTATTGCACACCTTAAGATCATTTACAAAAGATGCCACCAGTGTGCTAATCGGGTTATGATTTTATTTGTGCAAATGAGTCATTCTGCAATGGTTTATTCTGTTATTGATGTACATGATATGAATATTGAGCTGTAAATGATGGCCATTTCTTAAGACTAGAGATTTTTAAGTTTATTCGTTGTAACTTAGGCTTTTCCCAAATTGAGACTAGTCTACCCTAGCACCAAATAGACAAGTGGAAACTGGAAAAGTTCTTTGTAATTTCAACTGGACCCTGTTTGGAATAAACTCCACTTGGTATTAGCTGCCTGCATTCTTGGCTCTCACTCAGAAAAGCATAGCTGTAGATTTTCTATGGAGCTTTTTCCTTTATGGTATTCAGTCTGCCAGTGGAAAGTGGTTGTTTGCACGAGTAGCATTATCGTATGCTGGGAAGACAGCTCAAAAATGAATAACTGTTACAAGGTTGTTGACTTAGAAATGTGCTGTTTGTTTTCAAAGTACCCACCAAGGGATTCCATGCAGGGGAAGTGAAAAAAGGCATTCCAAGAAAATCACCTGGTACCACAATTGTCTGATATATCGTGTAATGCCAACATCCTTTCTGCCCAAGTAGCTACACAATTTAAGAAAACAGCCACTGCTTCATTTTGTCATGTGTGGGAGGTTTTACTCTTAATCCACTGGTTATTCTGCAGTCCTTCCTCTAAGCAGGGACATAACGTGCCTCTGACAGTCAACATAAAAATACTTTATTTATCATTATTCATGGGATGTGAGTATCACTGAAAAGGCCATTGTTTATGCCGGTCCCTAATGGCCTTGAACATGCTGGTGTCTACCATCTTAAATAATACAGCCCACCTGGTGAATATTAAACCACAGTGCTTTTGGGAAAGGGATTTTGATTTTGGATTTTGACCCAGCAACCGTATGATTCCAAGTCTGTGCTGTGAAAAGGAGTATTTCAATGCAGTAACAGGTCTGTGTGCCTATGCTGGCCGTATGATGAAGATTTTCAATATCTGGTATAAACTACTTGCTGGATGCACATAGGATAAAGATGGTTTCAGTTGAAATGAAGAGAACATTGACTCACATTAAAATGGCTGCTACTGACCCAGATTTTCTGGCCTCTGAATAATGTGAGACCTGACATCTCCTGAAAGACTCAACATGACTGCCTATGAAGGAAATCTCTGGAAAGGTTAAACAAAACGGGTAATTGCTTTGACATCAGGAATCATCTGAAAATGTCTTCAGCACAAAGTTAGAGTCGGAGACTTTGGAGGGTTCCATCTTTAATTAACCTGAGAGATACCCATGAAAGGTTAGACAAATTTAAAATGTGCTATAACCCCTGCCCAAAGAGACTGCTAACTTCCTTCCCTCACTTGTCTAATACACAATCCCTTACCCAGTCACTTGCTACCCTGTGCCTCTCGTCATATGGTGTGATAATGGACTGAGTTGGTTTTCAAGACAGGCTGGGAGTAAGGCAGACTTGAGAATTGTCTTCAGGCTTCATTTCAAAGTGACAATATATTTCTTAGAGATTAAAGTTAACTACTGTTGTATGTAACAATCATGCATATACCTGCTTATGATTGCATTGGATAGATACTAATTGATCTCCACATGTTCATACCCACATGCTACTGAGTGTTGTCTGGAGTATAGTATGGTGTAGAATTATCTGACTTGGACCACAGTCTGCTTTTTATATCCAGTGATGTTCAGCACTGTGGCATCATTGGAATGGTGCTTCTAGGTCCTGAAATGTTTACTCCACACTACCTCTTCTTCCTTGTGCATTTGCCAATCGATCCCCTCCACACTTCTCTCCGTAGATTTTTAAAGAGGCTTTGGGTAGTTGTAAATTTTTGCTTACTTATCAGTGTCTAATGCTGTACAAAGCAGGTATGGCTTCTCGGATTTTCTGCACTGCTCCCTCTTAGGTTTGCAGCATCACAGGTTGTGCCTGAAAGGTAAGGATGTAACTTTGTCTGACTTGGAGTCAGCAAAAAAGCAAAGCAAATGATTCAATTTACAGTGAAATTGTGTCAATTCAGTGTTGCAGAGACCTCAGGCAATAAATCTCTTGAGAAATGTAGAAGACTCTTGTTTTTTCTCCCTGTACGACTGTTCTGAGGAAAAGTCATTCGACACGAAACATTAACTCTGAATTCTCTTCATGATGCTGACAGGTTTGCTGAGCTTTTCCAGCAGTTTTAGGTTTTGTTTCTGATTTGCATCATTCGCGGTTCTTTTAGTTTTTACATTCTCGACAATCTTTTTCCAGGCGTATGTGTTTGACTGGTTCCTAGCTGTTTAAATGTCAAGGTTGCAGGAATAAGGAACACCAAAAACAAAGGTCAAGTGAGTTAATAGTAGGAAAATAGAAACACTTTGCTGTCGCATTACAGTTCAGCCACAGCTCAATTGCCAGCACTTTTTGTCTCTTAATCAGAAGATTATGGGGCCAAGTCTCTCTCTCACATTAAGATTGACACTCCTCTGCAGCGCTGTGTAAGTCAGCATGATGGGCTTTGAGCTGTGCAGTCTTTTGGATGAATCTTTAAACTGAGGTTCCATCTGCTGTCCTGTTCAACATTATCTAATGGCACTACCTTGAGGGGAGACTTCCTGGGTGCCCTTATCAATATTTCGCTCCTGAAACATCAGAAAGATACATTATTTGACCACTATCATGTTTGTGGATGATTATTTTATGCAACTTGTTATACTGCAATAATGACTCCACTTTGGCTGAAAGTTGGGCATGTTGGGTTATGAAAGATACTGTATACTTGGAAGACTGTCCTTTTTATTATCTGGATGAGAAGTTATAGGTTTTAAGGTCTATTGGTTTCAGTGTTGGTTCCGTTTCATTCCTTACACTTTGGAAGGATGTGCTTTGCAGACAGAGCTCTGTACTTTCAGTACAGATAAGATGTAGCATCACTCAGTATATTCCCTTTTTTTGTGACAACTCCAAAAGCACAATTTGTCCAGTACAAGTCAGTTGGATGTTTAATGCCAATAAATACATCTTGGGTTCTATTATGTTTGTTTAACCACTGTAATGTGATCGTGACCATCTTCCCTTCTGTACGAATATGGGAGTTGATCACTTCAGTTGTATTCAGTTTTCTTTAATGAGATGAAGAATTGTGGTTTATCTGAGAAAATGTTTCAAGAAAACTTCACCCTTTTATAAGGGGTCAAATGAAAATTGACATCCAACTTCTTTAAACAATACTCACGCTCTCCATAATGTGAAGAACTTGCATCTTTCCTTGCAGAGTTGTGATTTTTCAAGTACATACAGTCAATTCAAAGTAACCATTGTTATAAACTTGAAGGTGTATATTATATCTTTGAAAGTGAAAACTGGCAAGCACTAACAGTCACAATGAGCTGGAAAATTGAAAAACGTAACATTTGCCTATAATTTAGATGTACAGTACAAAAACAGACCCACCTCAGTTGTTTTCACAGCACTTTGAATTTCACCAAACTGTTTAAATTATGCTGAAAAATGTGTTGCTGGAAAAGCGCAGCAGGTCAGGCAGCATCCAAGGAACAGGAGAATCGACGTTTCGGGCATAAGCCCTTCTGCAGGAATGAAGAAGGGCTTATGCCCGAAACGTCGATTCTCCTGTTCCTTGGATGCTGCCTGACCTGCTGCGCTTTTCCAGCAACACATTTTTTTCAGCTCTGATCTCCAGCATCTGCAGTCCTCACCTTCTCCTAGTTTAAATTATGCCCCAAGATTCTAAAACCCAATCAAATTTGGTTTGATATTGCCAAAACAATAAAATTCAATGAGACAATCTGATGTTTGGGTAAAAAAGCAGGCATTTTGGACAATTGGCCAGAAAGAGCACCAACTGCCATTGAAAGATTACTATACACTTTCTGTCAAAGGTACATTTTTCATGTGAAACATCTTTTATAACAGAAGACAAGATGATCCAAGAAGATTGATACTGGAGATGACAGCCGCTGTCTGGATTTTGAAAATTAAGTTGCTGTAAATAGGGTCTTTGGATCAGTATATTATTATTGAGTGGGAGATGGATAACAAATCTATAAGAGAAAGGAAGCTTAGTTGTAAATGTTCACTTTTTGCATTAAAGAATGAAATTAATTTTTTTTGTTAAATAGTGGAATTTGGGTGGTTTTCCTTTTGGTTCATATTGACAGTTAAATCTCTGGACATAAAACACCATTCCGAATGGTTTCTTACTAGTGTTCATAAAATTTGCAATATATTTCAAAAGTTAGTCACTACAGGATTTTGTATATAGGACATTAAATGCAATTTTAATTTATTATTGCAGATTTCTTCACATTTTATCCTTTGTTGTTAGGAAGCCTTCAGCTACAAACTTTTAGTTTTGAGATGGTAAACTGTTCCAAGATTTAGCAATTTTGTTCACCCATCGGTCTGTCTTAAAATAGAAACAGAAAATACTGGAGAAACTCTACACATCTAGAGATGTGGGGAAGGAAATACAGTTGATGTTTCAAGTCTGACTGTGTCGATATGGTCACTGATTCTGCCAAACCTGCTGAGTTTCTCCTCTATTTTTGATTTCTGTTTCAGATTTTTAGTATATGCAGTATTTTGCTATTATTGAAGTTATTTTTGGTTTGCTATCAATTTTGCTGAAGATTTCTTTCAGTGAATAGTTTGCAGAGGTTCTGTGCAGAGACTGCCTTTGATCTTATGCAAGTGACACAGCAAAGTGAGACACTGACAGAGGAGAAATGCTCAACTCCAAGATTGTTGAACTATTAGTGAAATTCTTTTTGTAAAAAAAAAAGATCACTCATCAATTTTTTGAAACTTTTCTGCAAGGCACTTTTAGGAGAGGAAATGGAAATCTTTACATGTGCAGAGGACCACTGTCTCAAACTCCCAGAACTCCCTTCCTAACTACAGTGTGGCTGTCTCTTCACCCCAAAGACTGCAGCAGTTCAAGAACGTGTCTCATCGTTGCCACCTGCAGGGCAGTTAGACTTGGGTGATAAATATTGGCCGAGCCAGCAGCACCCACATCTTAACAAACTTCAGAAAAAAACTCTGATCTTTTTCTTTCCTGCTTGCTTGTTGAACAGTCTGGGAATTTTATCCCACAATTTGTCAGCTTTTACGCGGGCTTTCCCCTTTCTGTGCTTGGACCACGTGGATCACTTTTTGTTTCTTGTTAACGTTGTCCTCATTATCAGATGCTACCCACACTTCTGAGTTTGTGGTTGGGATAGCCTTGTATATTACTAATAGCACTGTGGTGTCTCTGGACTTCAGTTCTGGCACTGTTTATCACGTTGCCTTGGTTTGATAGGTTCGATCGCTGCTGCTGCTGCCATGTTTCAGTATGAGGTCAGCACCTTCCTCCTGAGTGAGCTTCAGAAGCTTTATCAAGTCTAATTATGTCAGAGAATGGCCATCTCTCTGGAACCTTACAGACTCTTGGTCACAAATGACTGCTTGTTGTACCAATGTTCAGTTACTTTTCCAATAGCCAAGGTGTAATTCACGTCCTTATTCCACATAAAGGTTTTGTTAGCCTAGGTCTCTTTTATTTGTCATAACCTTTTACGAAATCAGTTTTAAGTTTCCCTTTAAAATCAAAATTTCCTCTTGGAAGCTCCTTTCAGGGAGTTTGTAAACACAGATATGTCTTTAACTTTTGGAAACCTGTTTAACTCCAAGTCCCAAAAATCAGGGACGTGGTATTTGTACCTGTCTCTGAAATGCTTTTAAAGCAGCCAACAAATGTTTAGAGATGAGGGTATCCTGCTATAAATATTGCCTATAAAGTGTTTGAGGAAAAGGAATTAAGTTAACACGATGTGCTAACAGAGATTTGATGAAAGATTCTGCTGAAATATAAGTTGACTTGCACTCTTTCAAATAGCTAATCTGTGTTGCAAATATGCTTTTAATGCTTTTTTAAAATGTAAATAAGTCAAATGCAAGTGCGTTTAGTCCATGGTGTTATGTATTTGTGTGGTGTTCTGCTCTCATTCTAAGTGGAACGATCTAGCTGGCCAAAAGGATTTTTTTTATCAGATTAGATACCTGCTGCTGATTTAAGTTTTAACTCCTTTGAGGAGCGCACAACTTGTGAGGGCAGACTGTTGGGGGTGAGGGGTGTGTGGAAGGCATAATGTTTGCGCAGTCAGGTGGGCTCTATTGCCTTCCAGCTGGAGGTCGATGTGCAACGAGGATAATAAACTGCTGTGTCACTTCTCTCATTTTTCCCTGCGGATGTCAGCTGCTCCAGTGTGAATGCAGCATGCCCACTTTGTGAATGCAACAAAGAACCTTTCACAATGTGCACATAAACCTTTTGCAACGCTACCAAATGGAACTGAGCACAGTATCTGTGGCAAAATAGATCTGCTATTTACAATAAATACAGAGAAATGGTTTCCAGTGGCTATGGGGTTGATAACCAAAGGGCTCAGATTAAAGGTGATTCTCCGAATCCAAAGCAATATTTTTATGATCTAATGCCAGGTTAGAATTTGGAATGGATGGCCTGATAAGGTCCAAAACCAGTTGCAGTCTTCAAAAGGAAATTGGGTGAATTACTGTAAAAGTATTGGGAGGAGAAAATGCAGGCAATGGGTCTAATCAAATTATTCTTTGATTCTGTTTTGGTTCCAGGAGCAGAATGGCTTCCTCCTATGTTTGATTGCTGTATGATGCAGGAGTTCTTTGCAGTTAATAGCAAGCAAACTGAATCTCTGCGTCATGCGATAGATGTTATTTTTGAAAATTATTCCCTGTAACATTGTATTTAAAAAAGACATTTTGTTCCTTGACTGTTCAAAACAATCACTTGCAGTTGTTTTCTGTTTTGTTTAACAACTGGCAGGCAGAAGTGGAAGTAGAACACGTCTGTTTCTGATCCGTTCTGTCCATCTGTGCTATCTCATCAACATCCTTCTTGCCTTTGTCCATTCCTGCTTTACATTTGCGTCAATGTCGACACCTTCCACTCTCAGTAAGGGAAGTCAACTTCCCTGTAAAACAATAATGGGTGGGCACATGGGGCTACTGTGCCTGCATTTGGCTCTCTCAGTATTGACACAAGCTGTTTATTTGAATATGCCTTGTAACAAAAGGTTACCAAGTTATTTTTTTCTCTTTACTGCTTTTCTGAAATCCTGTGACACTGGGCAGGTTCATTCACAGCTGCATGCTCTCAGTGAAGTGCGATGTTTTCAGCAGCCTTCCCAGTAGTTTTAATAGAGTTATTGTGGACAATTTCAGTGAGTGAAAGTTTGGTGGGGAAAAAAAATGGAAACTGTGGGATACCATTAATTTTCCATTATAATTGTACATGTGCAGCAGGTGTGTGATAAGGAAGGGACGAGTCATTTATATTTCTGTCTGTCACCAATGAATGAATTGCACATGATCTTGAAATATTATTTGGGAATGGGGAGGGAATAAAAGCATCTAGTTTAACTCCTCAGTGCAGATTAAGTATTTAATTAATGTCTTCCGCCTGAAGATGGCGGTGTTCTTTTTGTTTTGAAAACTGGATTTGGCAAGGCACAGCTATTTTGGCATTAAGATGTTGCGTAATCTTGGCATCTTTGCAGGTAGTGTACCTTTTTAAAATCATTGAGCTGATTCATTTTGATAAGCTAATCATCCAGCATTTAAAAGGAAACTGGCAGATGGTACTGTTCTGAGACAAGAATGGAAAATGTTGGCAATTGTTGGCAACTTCTATGGAGAGAGAATGTTTGTTTATTTTGGGTGTGGATCCCAGAGGAAAATGGGCTAAGAAGTCACATCTGCCACCACAACTTTATCTCTCTTGCTCCCTCACTTGTTCTTTTTTGTGAGTCTTTCTTTCTTTTTCTTTCTCTCTCTCTCTCTCTCTCTCTCTCTCTCTCTCTCTCTCTCTTCCCTTTCTTCTCTTCTACACCATCCCACTCCCCATGTTTGACAAGCTACTATTGTACAGCATTTTATATCCCTGTTTAGCTCAATATTCTTAAAACTGCTTTGAATTTGTCTGGTCCTAATCCAATTGTGGTTTTTTTTCCCCTCAAGATGCACTGGGTGTTTTTTTGTTTTGCTTTCATTTTAACATTTTAGAATTTTTGGGCAGTTTTATCTGAAGGTGAAATTTTGAATTTTATGTTTGAAAAGAAGATTAGAAAGGAGAAAAGCAGATTGGGTTTCCCATTGCAAAATCAAATTGGTAGCTGAACTTGGACTTGACGACGTGTTTTAAAATTAAAATTTAAAACCCTCTTTGCAGGTAGGTTAAGCATGTATCCGTTTCTAGCACTGGCTGTTCAAATTCAATCTCGCTCTGACCTCAGGACGTGGTTACATAAGGACCCTGTGAAAATTGTGTCAAATTTGGAATAATCATATCTTGCATTTGTACAAGAAATGTATAAAAATGAGCCAGAGTGCCTCAAATGTAAATTAAATTGGACTGTAATTCCCAGGGAGAATGGGAGGACTGATCACCAGTTTAGTTAGCCATGAATTTTATCGGAGAATATAAAGGAAGAGAGATCAGTTTCTACGGAGTTCCAGTGGTTCAGGTACACCATTATAATAAAATTGTTTGTCCTCAGTAAATTCTTTAAGACCATGCTCCTGCTATAACCAATCCGCTGTACTGTGGTGTAGAATCATGGGTGTCCTTGCTCTTCTAATTCTAAAATCTTGTTAGATTTACCATCTGTGTGCATGCCAACAAATAGCCTTTCAACTCTGGCCAAATTTCAGTATAGCCCTGATGAAATTTACTGGTTGCCTCTAGAGGTTCTGGCGCGTGTTGGAATCATTCAGATTGGTTCAAGGGTGGGACTGGACAGCACTAGGACCGCAGTCAACTTCACTGTCTTGCATGAGCAATCCTTTTGTTTCAAAGCTCGTACTAGTTTGCTGAAGCTAATCTGTTGGCCTTGTGGAAGGTGGGAGCATGAAGAGACTTTGTCCACTTTTGAGTTAGTACAACTTTTATTTTTCTTTTGTAAACATGGAGCTAACTTGAACTTAAGACCAGCTTAGCTAGTAGCTCAGAGACTCTCCTGTTGAATGTCTTTTGGACTTGAATCTTTTGGTTGGTCATGAGCAGACTGAGGTAAGGGAGTCCAGAAATTACAGTTAAGTTCTTAAGAGGCCAGACCTGTTACTGTCACATGACGACACTTTCTGGATGAATCCATCTCAATTTGACATTTAGTTTCTATGCGTAGTACAAGTGACTCCAAGCATCTCCAAATATAACCCCAAGGTAGGCTTCTATGCCCCTATTCAAAACATGGTTCACTGAATAAGATATATCATGGATTTTTAGCATCCTTTGCAGACATATTATATTTTGATAGCGCTTGTTACCAACCCCTGCTAGGGAGTTGCATTGTTTTTCTTCCGTGTTTGTTGACTATATTGTCCTGACAACACACGGGTAAGATTCCAAGAGAATGATGCCCATGTTCTCTCCCAGTAACTGTTGTCTGGAGCTGTCCAGATGTGGTGTTAACTTGCATCATGTGATCAGTGGTGACCATGTTTTAGCCTAGCTAAGTCCATTTAAAATTAAACAAAGGTTTCTTTTTATTTTAAAAAGGCATTTTGGTATCTTTCAGACATGGGGACAAAATAGGTTCCAGTTTATTGATTTGTGTCTAACCAGTGTACAATCCACTTCCTTTCAAAATCTGAAGATTTACCAGGATGGTGCCTGTTCTGGAGGGTTTTAGGTATGAGTAGAAGTTGGATAAACTCAGATTATTTTCACTGGAAAGATAAAGGCTGAGGGGTGACCTGACAGAAGTCGACAAAATTGAGAGGCATAGATCGGCTGGACAGTCAGTGGCTTTTTCCCAGGATGAAAAGGTCAACTGGAAGAGGGCACAGAATCTAGGCGAGAGGGGAAATGTTTTTCTGAGGGTGGTGGGTTCCTGGGATGCTCTGCTAGAGGACATGGTGAAAGCAGGCATGCTAGCAGTGTTTTAAGCTGTATATTGATAGACATGTGAACATGAGACGAACAGAGGGTTAGATACCACTTGTTTTAAAATAGTAGCGGGCCTAAACCAGGATTAGGAATCAATGACAGCTTCGTGGGCTGAAGGGCCTTTTGCTGTGCTGTATTGTGATTGAAAACCCATTTGGTACCTGGTCTGGCCTATACATGACTCCAAAGCTGTGCTGCTTGAGATGAATTGAACTGTCCTCAGTGGATGGGCAAGCCATTTAGCTCAAAGGCAGTTGAGAGATGGTTGGCAAATGTTGAACTTGCCACCAGTACTTCCATCCCATGAAAAAATTATTTTAAAAAGTCAGTGCACTGTCTGGATCCAGCAAGGAAAGAAATCGTGTGATTCCAATTCCTTCCCTGATTCATAAATTGGAGCATTGTCTTGGGTAGTCACTCAAGATCATGGAGGAATTTCTTCCACACCTGGTGTTGTGGGTCCCAAGGTGACTAAATAAATTGTCCAGTGCTGGATCCGTGCCCCCATTCTCAGGTGGTGGTTGCTGATTGGGATTTTTGCAAGTTCCTTCCACGGTTGGTTTTTGTCCTCCAGCTGAACTTATCAGAGACTGACTGACAGAATTATTGACAGATGATTTGCAAATTTAGACAGCGTTTGGCTCCAGATTCCCATAGGTGTGTGTGAGAATGGCACTTTTTCAGGAAGCTTTCAAAATATTGAAGTGGTTCCTCTGCCCTTCTGTTAACCCACTTGTTCAGAATAAAGGGCTTGTTTTGGACTATTGTGATTCATGGCAGGCCATTTGACAAATGCCCCAGGGAGCTTCCTCTCGCTAAGAAAAGACATTGACTATACAATTCAACATGATATGTACTGTTTCCATGCAGCATCTTGGCCAACTGAGGAATGCTGTTTGACAACAAGGACCTTGAGCCCAACAAAGAGAAAGTGAGGTCTGCAGATGCTGGAGATCAGAGCTGAAAATGTGTTGCTGGTAAAGCACAGCAGGTCAGGCAGCATCCAAGGAACAGGAGAATTGATGTTTCGGGCATAAGCCCTTCATCAGGAAAGCCCTTCATCAACCTTGAGCCCAACACCAAGTCTGATTTGAAGCTCAAGTCAAAATTTAAATCTCAATTGGCTATCTTACTTGTAGCAAAGCTTTAAAGTAATTGACAGAAATACATTAAGATGTACATCACGTAAACAGACCCTTTGCTCCAACTCATCCATGCCGACCAGATATCCTAACCTAATCCTCCCATTTGCCAGCATTTGGTCCATATCCCTCGAAACAACCCTTCCTATTCATATGCCCACCCAGATGCCTTTTAAATGCTACAATTGTACCAGCCTCCACCACTTCCTCTGGCAACTCATTCCATACACATACCACCCTCTGAGTGAAAAAGTTGGCCCTTAAGTCCCTTTTATATCTTTCCCCTCTCCTCTTGCCCTCTAGTTCTGGAATCCCCCAGCCCAGGGAAAAGACCTTGTCTGTTTATTCTATCCATGCCACTCATGATTTTATAAATCTCTATGAAGGCATCCTTCAGCCCCTCATTCTCCAGGGAGAATAGCCCCAGCTTCTCCCTGTAGAGAGGGATGGGATGGCACGGTGGCTCAGCGGTTAGCACCGCTGCCCTATAGCGCTGGAAACTCTAGTTTGATTCCAGCCTCAGGCAACTGTCTGTGTGGAGTTTGCGCATTCTCTGTGTCTGCGTGTGTTTCCTCCCACAGTCCAAAGATGTGCAGATTAGGTGAATTGGCCATGGTAAATTGCCCATAGTGTTCAGGAATGTATAGGCGTATTAGTCAGGGGTAAATGTAGAGTAATAGGATAGGGAAATGAGTTTGGGTGGGATACTCTTCGGAGGGTCGGTGTGGACTTGTTGGGTCGATGTGGACTTGTTGGGTCGAAGGGTCTGTTCCCACACTGTAGGGATTCTGTGATTCTATAGCGCAAATCCTCCAACTCTAGCAACATCCTTGTAAATCTTGCCTGAACCCTTACAAGTTTCACAACATCCTTCCGATAGGAAGGAGACTAGAATTGCACGCAATATTCCAAAAGTGGCCGAACCAGTATCCTGTACAGCTGCAACATAACCTCCCAACTCCTAGGCTCAATGCTCTGACTCGTAGAGGAACGGATACCAAACACCTGCTTCACTATCCTATATACCTATGACTCCACTTTCAAGGAACTATTAATCTGCACTCCAAGGTCTCTTCATTCAGCAACACTCCCTAGGACCTTACACTTAATGCTATCGGTCCTGCTCTGATTTGCTTTTCCAAAATGCACCACCTCCTGTTCATCTAAATTAAGTTCCATCTGCCACTCCTAGGCCCATTGGCCCATCTGATCAAGATCCCATTGTAATCCGAGGTAACCTTCTTCGCTGTCCATCTGCCAACTAACTATACCTACTTTGTTCACATCCAATACATTTATATAAATGACAAAAAGTAGCACCGATCCTTATGGGACACCACTGGTCAAAGCCTCCAGTCTGAAAAGCAACTCTCCATCACCACCCTCTGTCTTCTACCTTTGAGTCAGTTCTGTATCCAAATAGCTAGTTCTCCCTGTATTCCGCGAGATCTAACCTTGCTAATCAGTCTACCATGAGGAATCTTGTCGAACGCCTTACTGAAGTCCATGTAGATCACGTCTACTGCTCTGTCCTCATCAATCCTCTTTGTTACTTCTTCATAAAACCCAATCAAAAATTTGTGAGACATGATTTTCCATGCACAAAGGCATGCTAACTATCCCTGATCAGTCCTTGCCTTTCCAAATACATGTAAATCCTATCGCTCAGGATTCCCTCCAACAACTTGCCCACTACTGATGTCAGGGTCACCGGTCTATAATTCCCTGGCTTTTCCTTACCACCTTTCTTAAATAGTGACAGCATGTTAACCAACCTCCCGTTTTCCAGCACCTCATCTGTGACTATTGATGATACAAATATCTCAGCAAGGGGCCCAGCAATCACTTCCTTAGCTTCCCACAGAGTTCTAGGGTCTGGGAATTTATCCACTTTTATGTGTTTGAAGACATCCAGTAGCCCCTTCTCTAATAATGACACTTTTCAAGATGTCACCATCTATTTCCCCACATGGTATATTTTCTATATCCTTCTCAAGTATAATATTTAATTATACTGTTAGAGATAATTTCAAGTAAGGAAAGTTAAAATTGACATGCAAGTGACTGTTTTCTTTCTCACCGCTGACCAGAAAAACATCTATTGAGATTGAGTTTTAACCATCTCAAAGCCTTTTAATAACATGACCAAAGCTGAGCAGTGTGTGTTTCTTAATCAGTTTTGCTTCTCACCTTGAGAAGGTAGGTGGCGTTACCCAGCACCTTATACTGAATGAAGCTCCCATAGTGGTATTTGGGTTTGATCTCTTACATTTTAATAACTTCAACAATTAAACCATTAAAACCAAATGCTCTTCAAGTATGCTAGATGATTTGCAGCAATATATTGTCTGCCAGGATGAAGGGCAAGTAGGGTACTTTGTCTCTGGTGAGATTTGAATATGCAGTCATTGGATTGCTAGCACAGGCCTCTCGGCTCCTTGTTGTCAGTTCAATGGTGAGAGAAAGCTAGCTGTACGATTTGCACTTTGCTTTGTAGCCAGAGTATGATTGCCTTGTAATATTGGTAAAACCTCTCTTTCAGTCTGTTTCTAATTACAGGTCCTGCTCCAAAGCAATGAAATATAAGAGTTATGCTCGTGTGGAGCATTTATAATATACTGACCTCCAGGGGTTTTGCAGAATAGCCATGTTGGACTCCAAGCATTAAACATTGCTGTACATCTCTGACTCTCTGACTCTATTTCTCTGTACGTGCTGCTCGACCTGCTGAAGTTGTTCCAACACTTTGGTTTTATCCCACACTGACCAGTTAGTTTGCAGATCATGTTTCTATGCCTTGAACGGACGTTAATTCCCTGGTTGGAATGGACATGAGTCCATTTGTTAATTTGCCAAAGAACGTGCATTTTACAAGTAGAATGTGTTAGCAAGGGTTACTATTTAACTTTTGACCCTACTACCGTAGTCCTTTTGACTGCCAACTTAGGCTTTGGTGTTCCCACAGTCAAGTGTGTCTATTGTATGATTATTTTGAAGATTAAAGGAAGCTTTTAGTAAATTTTGACCATTGTGATAATGTTCTTTTTGTTGAATCGAATTCATTGAATGAATTTTGGTGTGGTTTTTTTTAAAAGAAAAGAAGAAATTGGGGCAGATTTCAAGTGCACCCTTTCTCTGGAGTGGTAACAGAAAAGTATGTATAATTCTATGGACTTCTCATAATTCTAAGCTTCGTGCAGACCATCTGCATTTGAGCAGGCCATCATTTCTGAAGGATTGACTTATACTAAGAATTCTTCGAGGAGAAAGTGAGGTCTGCAGATGCTGGAGATCAGAGCTGAAAATGTGTTGCTGGTAAAGCACAGCAGGTCAGGCAGCATCCAAGGAACAGGAGAATCGACGTTTCGGGCATCATTCCTGATGAAGGGCTTATGCCCGAAACGTCGATTCTCCTGTTCCTTGGATGCTGCCTGACCTGCTGTGCTTTACCAGCAACACATTTTCAGCTTATAGTAAGAATTGGCCACAGATTAATCAGGATTATGAGCTGTGAATGTACATTGTAATTGACCTATTCAGAGATGTTATTACACACGTAGGGAGCAGCTAGGGACCAGAGTGCAGACTTCCTGGTCCACAGGGAGGGGACACACCACTACAACACACAGGCCTAGTAATAAGCTGTGAGCTAGTTCTCAGCTCGTCGGATGTAATTTAAGAGGCGGACTGACCTGAGTGAATTGGATCTGGTCCAATGCAGTAACTAAGTGAAAAGCTGCTTTATGGTGATGGAGAATTTCTCGCACCCTGCAAGTATTTGTGTGCAAATGGAATTACTCAGCTCTTCAGAAATTGTCATAGAGTTCCATTATTTTCGCACACTGGGAAGTTGGATGAATGGTGATCTATCATCCTGAGGAGAATAAGAGGATCATCACCAAATGACAGCTATTGGAAATTCTTGAAGGAAAAGTGGTAGTGGGCAAATTGATTATATGTACAACATAAATTGATCTTTTAATTGGAGGGGTGTGTAGAACCAAGATTTACTTTCTGAATTGATGTTAAAATTGGAAGGAAGAAAGAAAATTGTAATGTAGATCTGAGAAGAGCTGAAGCAAATATTTCCATTCTGAGTTATTTATCAGTCATCTGCTTAGAAATCTGAATATTACTGGTTGTGCTTTAAATTTGCAGGATTCCATGCATTCCAAATCACGTGATAAATATGAATGAGATTAAGAAATCCTATTAGCAGCCTTTTCCTTCCCACAGAAATGGTGGGTTGATGCCTAAAGGTGCTGGAGGTAAATTGGTTTTCCATTGTGATGGAATGTTACCGTGAGCCATGTTGACACATTGGACTGTTAAATATGATCTCTCAGTGGGTTGTTCTATCAGCAGGAGCCCAATAATCTCAAAACACATTCCAGCAGAACTTCAGATAATAGTTACATCTTCATGTTTTGAGGAATGCCCCTGTTGGAACATTGCATCCAGATGGCTCTGGTTACAGTCACTGTGTGCCTTCAAGTAAACAGCTCCACATATTGAGCTGTTTTGATGTAGAATCATGATCGCCTTGAAGAACAAAGTTTAGCTTGAAAACAAAACCTAGCATTATCTCCTTTTTGAAGCAGATAAATAAATTTGCATGTGCTTGTGCAGTTGACAAATTCTGATATACAGTTGTGGAAGTTTTCGGTTAGTTAATGCAGAGTTGTTCATTTTTGTTACTATAACGTCTCAAATGAGATATAGCCCAGATTTTCCTGTCTGAATAGCAAGGAGGTGTTAATGACGTTTGCCATTATTTGTACATGTGGTCAAGAACATCAGGTGAGGTATTGGTATGTCATTCAACTGAAATCTAAATGATGCTGTCTAGTCAGATCTTTTTCCCAATTTGAAATATTACATCTTGTTCTCTGCCTTGCTATTGAGATTCATTGACTGAACATTGGTGTCACAATCCAAACTTAAACTTGCCACATGTTACATTTGTCCGTTTTCCAGTCTGTTGGAAAAGCATTTTTCTGGCTATAAAAAGTAGACACAGTTTGACCCCTATTCTGTGCTGAGTCAGCTGGGTTGATGAGGATATTGATTTATAAGGGTCTAATAGTTTGAAACAGTTAATGTTGGGGAGTGCCTTAGGCAGTACCTACTGCGATGATGTATGGGTTTAGAAGAACAGAGTAACATCTTAAGTCAGAACAAATATCAAATTCGCCTCTGCAACAATCTCTGTCATTTTGGTGTAACGTTTGTTTAGTTGCTAACATGAAATAAACTGCACCTGGTTTAAGAGCATATAGTAGTTTTCCTTGACCACATTAAACCAGGAATGCCCTAAACAGAAAGAAGTGGGTGACAGCAAATCCTCCTTATATTCTACTGTGCAATAGTATAAGGAGCTTACAGAACTTTGTGAGTAGCAGTATACACTGCTCATATAACCACTATTGCTACTTTTTGAGCTAGGAGGGAAATATTGGCTGGGCTTTCTGCTTCTGACCACTACTGACTGACTACTGCATGAAATACATGTGTAGCCATGATTGCTAATGTAATTGAGTAACCCATCAACATTTCCTAGTTAAGATTTACTTGAGTTCCAATTTGAGTAAGGTATCAGAAGGTGACTGCCATGCATGGACGTCCTCCCAGCGTGAGTTGGTATCTTCACAGTGTCATGAAAGGAGAAAGAAAAATTGAGGTTTGGGTGAGACTGGTTGTGGGAAAGAACTGGTTAGCCAACCTTTCTTGCCTACTGTTGAGGAAATATCTGTTCTTTATAAATGAATATGCTTTGTTCTCAAAGACACCAGACTTTGCATTTAAGTTGTCTTACTGTGGAGAGATTTATTTTGGGGATATATTAGCGCTTGAGCATCTGCAATATATTATCTGCCTAAAACGTTTGTTGACTTACCTAATCAAGAATAAATTAAGCATGTGTGTTTACTGATGAGTATTGGTGTTCAATGATTAAACAGATTGTTCTGGCATTTGAATTACCAATTTATTTTGATTTGCAGTGGAAATTAGGGGTATCCTGTGGGGACTAATGTTGGCTTGAGTAAACTCAGAATATGGAAAGACGTTCAGTGAAACTGAGATTATGAAGTGGTTTTTGAAGTTTAGCTGCATGTTCAAAGTGGAGGGGAAGAATAATTTTTACAAAGGCAAAATGCAATGAGATATAAATTAATCTTGGACAGGGGGCACAGAATGAGTGATGTGGTGAGTTGGCTGAATTTTCTGTGTTCCAGTCAATGTTCTATTCTGTGAAAGTCTAGGGAAAATGAAGCCATCTGGATTACAAAATGGTGTCTCATCCAATTGACTGCTTTCTCACATCTGATATAGTTGGAAATATCAATCGGGGAGTATAGCTCCACCCATTAATGACCTAATATATTGTATTTGAGTTATAATTGACCTTTTAAATTCTTAGTTACACTTACAATAATATGACGCCCCTTCCATTCAGGCAGCTGAAGGGCTGGTACTGATTGAGATTTCAGTACCTTTTGGTGAATTTAAAGTGACTGGAATTCTTCATCTTATTTTGCGCCAAACAACAATTTTCCTGATGAAGTGAGTCTATGTTTTCGTATCGAGGACCGTATCCAATCTGTCCTGACTGTCACCAGGATGAGCTGAAAATGTGTTGCTGGAAAAGCGCAGCAGGTCAGGCAGCATCCAGGGAACAGGAGAATCGACGTTTCGGGCATAAGCCCTTCTTCAGGGCTTATGCCCGAAACGTCGATTTTCCTGTTCCCTGGATGCTGCCTGACCTGCGCTTTTCCAGCAACACATTTTCAGCTCTGATCTCCAGCATCTGCAGACCTCACTTTCTCCAGTCACCAGGATGACCATGGCCAGTGAGAATATAACTGATTCATAGTTTTCTTTTTGTTGCATGGCCCTATTTTGGATGGAATTCCATTGCACTTGAAGCAATACAGGTCACAAAGAGAAGAATTGACTAGTCCTCATGATCCTGTTGAGTATCCTGTGAACCATTGCTGTGGACTAAATGCCACACTAGGGCAGGATCAGAGCCAGTTCCCATGCCTTCAATGTCTAATAGCCTATGCAACTGCCAGCAGTTCTCTCCAAATGAATACAATGAACCTTGATTAAACGTTGGAATGTTTTTCCATTTGGAGCCTTCCGTGATCTGAGATGAGAAATGTGGCTGATTGTGATAATCTGGTGGTTACTGTTAAAGTAAAATGAAACATTATCCATTATGCATCTGGCTGTATAACCACGAAATGGCACAGTAAATGGGACTCTGAATATCAGCGAGCGCCCACATCCATTACAAGAGTGCCACAGCTGAAGATGAGAATTACTGATTTGTTAGAGTCATAGACGTACAGCACGAAAACAGACCCTTCGGTCCAACTCGTCCATGCTGACCAGATATCCTAACCTAATCTAGTCCCATTTGCCAGCACTTGGCCCATGTCCTTCTAAGCCCTTCCTATTTATACCCATCCAGATGCCTTTTAAATGCTGCAATTGTACCAACCTCTACCACTTCCTTTGGCAGCTTATTCCATACACTCACCACCCTTTGCGTGAAAAAGTTGCCCCTTAGGTCCCTTTTATATCTTTCCCCTCTCAACCTGAACCTATGCCCTCTAGTTTTGACTCCCCCACCCCAGGGAAAAGACTTGTCTGTTTATCCTATCCATGCCCCTCATGATTTTACAAACCTGTATAAGGTCACCCCTCAGCCTCTGATGTTCCAGAGAAAACAGCACTAGCCTATTCAGTCTCTCCCTTTAGCTCAATTCTTCCAACCCTGGCAACATCCTTGTAAGTCTTTTCTGATGTGAACATAGGAGGTATAGTTGTAAGTTTGTGACTGGCACCAAAATTGGAAGTATAATGGACAGTGAAGAAGGTTACCTCCGAGTACAACGGGATCTTGATCAAATGGGCTGAGTAGCAGCAGATGGGTTTTAACTTAGATAAATGTGAGGTGCTGAATTTTGTACAAGCAAATCTCAACAGGACTGGTACCCTTAATGGTAAGGTGATAGGGAGTGTTGCTGAGCAAAGAGACCTTGGAATGCAGGTTCATAGTTCCTTGAAAGTAGAGTCGCAAGTTGATAGAATAGTGAAGAAGGCATTTGGTATGCATTCCTTTATTGGTCAGAGCATTGAGTACAGGAGTTGGGAGGTCATGTTGCGACTTTACAGGACGTTAGGTCACTTTTGGAATATTGCGTGCAATTCTGGTCTCCTTTCTATCGGAAATCAAATATGTTTCTCCCCCAAACCCCATAAAATTCAGCCCCTTTTTGAATGTATTTTCTCTCCCTTGAATATAATGATATCCCACAATGTGGTTTGGTGACTATTAGAGAATTATAAACCAGCCACGCAGATTTAGGCATGTTAAGCATTATAAATTAAGGAATATTGGAAGAATTTTATGGATTGAGGAACAATAAAACTTGAATTTTACAATCCCAATCAACAGTAATACTGGGCAAATCAAATAGCAGAGTGAATCTTAGCTTGGTAGACAAATACGTTTTTTTATTCTCTTTGTTTTTTATGATGGTCAGTCACTGAGCATATTCACAAGAAGCCACTAATATAATTTTGATGAAAGTTTATAAGCCTATTACACATAAAAGAAAAACAACAAACTATCTAACACTGCACGAGAGCTATTTGAAACTGTTTTATTACAGAAATTAAGATTAAGGTTGTTGAAGAAAGTAAAATAGTTTACCATTACTCAAATCTCAGTGAAGGGTCACTTTAAAGTTCCTTGATCAGTTGGCATGGCTGTAATAGGTCTCTGAAGCTTGCTTGTAAGTGATATCTAAGCACTTTCTAGACATGCAGCTTGCATTTGGTCAGCTCCTAACAGTTTTTTGACTGTGGAATTTTGTTGAAAGCACTCAAGAATCTTTGGCCCTGACTATGTTTGTAGACCTTTAAACTAACAGCACCTCTTCAGGCCTCGCTGATCCTGCACATGCTGCCTGTCATTCTTAGTGGCTTTGTATTTTTGTGCTACTGACCTCCTCTCACTAGGCAATAGTAGTTTTCTGTCTCACCTGTGCATATTTCTTAATGAACTGAAATGTTCACCTGAACTCTACTGTAAACCTCTGAATCCTCAACACAAATACATGCATTAATGAACTTCAGGCAATCTGGCATTGCTGTTATTGCAAATCTAAAATGGAACTAAAACTACGTCGCCACTTCTAACACAAGATAACAATACAAATCCTGCTTGAAGTTATGGATGGTTCTGTCCACTTCACTTCAGAAACTAAACTGCCAAATAATGAAATTAACATCACAAATCTTCATCGCAATCTGCTTAAATGCAGCTCACCTTAGAACAAAGATCCTGGAGACAGGTGTACTTGGTGAATGGCTGACCACTGTGGGGGAACAAAAGGCAAAATTATTTTAAAAACAAGTTATACAGTCCAGGGTGTAGTGAGAGAACATAACATGGAACTGGTGAGTTGATACTGAAATTTTCTTCATGTGCCAAAATTGAACTTGGGACTACTGCCCACAAAAACACAGAACTTGTTTCTTTTTTGACCTCACCCAATTTTCTGAGCCATGTTGTTTGTCATCAGCAAAAAGATCCTAAATGAGAACACCCAAAACAACAGTTTGAATTAATTTGCAAAATACAGTGAATGTGGGTTTAACATTTTGTATGTAGCTGAGAGATCATGTTAAACATATTATGGAGATGACAGAAGTAATCTAGGACTAGAATAATGTGGGGACAAGTAGAATTTTGCAACAAAATGCAATTTCAGAACGAGAAAACGTGAGCGCAAGACAATCAAGTATCCTTTCTCACTTTTTCAGAATAGGTGAAACCAGAATCAGTATCTTCTTTGATTCACCTAACAGAAGCGAGAGTGAAAGTTTGAAACACACATGATTCAATGTAGTCAGATAATATGATTTCACTTGTTTGGAATGGATTTTGTTTTGTTTTGAAGAATAAAATTTGACTGAGGGAAGTATTGTTTCTACTATTGACTTGTTACAATGGAACTGACTCTTGATGATTTTACGAAGAAGGGAGAAAGAAAGCTTTGAGTTTTAGCTTATTTGTCCTTAAAATGCTTTTTTTTTCATAGGACAAAAAAAGTATTGGGCTACTTCCTATTGTTTATCATGCTACCACTTTGTGCTGATCTCATCAGGCTGAGATCAAAAGAAATGATGCAGAAATTGAAAATTTGTTAGGAATGAGTATTTTCATGGACAGAAGTCATGATTTATATTGTAATGTTACAGGCCCTTGTGTATTGCTGCAAGATGTTTACATGGCCATGGTAGATAATTGGAGTTGTCACTCAAGATATCTGATCCAGTTCGTTCTTCCACATACTTAATCCATGTCGCCAAGTGGTGGTGTTGGAGTGATATTCGATTTTTATTTGTCCTTGATTACATAGCGCAGCCAGATGGCTCTGATTATATTTTGGATGAATCAAGCCTATTAATTAGGCTGCAATATAATACATTGCCAACTTGACTGATTCTTAGTTAATATTTGTACAAAGTTGAAAGAATGTTTAAAGTATGTGGCATTATTTGCATTTCTTTTGTGTAGAGGTAAAATATCCCTTATCAAGTTGGAATCTATCTTTTTCCTTTGGTAACTGTCAAATGGAATGGTGAAAGCCAGTTGAGGCTTTTTAAAATTATTTGACAAAATGGGTGTATCAAAGGAATGACATTATTGTAGTTAAGAAAAACCTTTGCTCCCTGCCAGCCTTTGTAAAAAATGCTTGTAAAAATCTCAAGCTTCGGACTACTTGTCAATAATCTCCGACCTTAGGTAGCTAATATTTCAGTTATTAGTGCCTGATGGCTGTTACAGATTTTTATCAGCTCTGAGGAAACTTGATCCAAATCATGCCATTAAAACAAATCTGATGAAAGGTTTTTTAAGTGTGGTACAATAAATGAATCGCTAGACCTGTCAATTACTCAAGCCTTGCTTTCTAAGTACAAATGAATAAATTTTAAAGGATTTAAATACATCTGTCTGCTTGAGAATTTCTTTAATGCTACACAAGCTTATTTGCTTTAAGCTGAAACATTGCAAATTTGATAGAAAGCTTCACACATTAAAGTAACAATTCTTTCAACTATTAAATTATTTGTGACTTCCAATTGAATGCTAAAGTTTTGAAACCGCATAGAGATTTTTCATCTGCTAAAAGCCAAAACAGAGTTTACAATACAAAATCAATACTCCTAATTGTGCAGGGTAGCCTCCCATCATTGTAGTTTCACTAGCTGTTATTGAATATGTGCATGTATTTTAAAAGCTATTTTTAAAAAGTTGACCTAAGGAAGTAGGAGCTCAAGTCTAAAGACTGTAAAATTGGAGATTGTGGAATAAAAAGGGCAGTAGCTACATGGTTACAAAATTGGCAGATTGACTGCGACTCTATGACTAATAGCAGTTCACAGGTTTTTTTTGATTGGAGGAAAGTTTACTCTGTCTCCAGAGGGTAGGACTTCGGACCCCTACCCTTCCTGGTTATGTATTAACAAACTACATTTGTATGGGGCACATAAGAAATTCACGAGGGTTCTTAAGACAGCAGTTTCCAAACCCACAATTACTACCTTCCAGAAGGCCAAGGGCAGCAGTTCCATCATCTGTAAGTTCTGCCCACCATCCTGACTTGAAAATACCATCACCACTCCTTCAGTGTCACCTGGGTCTAACTCATGGAGCTCACTCCCTAACAGCACTGAAGGTGTACCCACACCAAATGGACTGCAGCATTTCAAATAGGCAGCTCAGTATCAGTAGCACCATGAGCCAGTAGAGTCTGCATTCTATGAATGGATATTTTTAAAAAATGAAAATACAGAACCTGCGAAAGTTTAAAACTTAATTACAAAGGTGTGGTGGGCTGTGAGGGAAAGTGTGTGAAAATGACAGGCTGGTTGGTGGACTGCCGAGACAAGTGGGAAATGAAATTTAATTGTGAGAAATGTGAAGTGAAGACATTGAGGTAAGGAAAATATAGAGACACAACATAACATAAATAGTCCAATACGCAGGAGCAAAGTAAAGTTTGTATGGGCATAAGGCACAAAGTGTTAGGCATCTTCTAGAATGATTAATACTACGTAAAGCATTCTAGGCTTTATTAATAGGAGCAGGTGCAAAAGCAAGGCAGTTAGGCTAAATTTGTATAAATTCTGGTTTGACTTTGACGAGAATATAGTTTACAGTTCAGGTGCCTCATTTCTGAAGTGGTACTTAAACCCGAGAGTATGTGCAGGTGAGATTCAGGAGGATGATTACAGGGATCAAGAACCTTTAGTAATAGGAAATAGATTGAAGAGTTGGGGTGGTCTGTAGTGAAGATTGAGGTTTGAGAGACGTACCCCAAATCATGTGGTGTTGAACAGAGCAGTTAAGAAGAAAATGTTTCCATTGGTGAAAGTATTGCAAATCTGAGAGCGTGAATTTGAAGTAAATGGAGGTTTTTAAAAAAAGTAATGATGACGTGAGCTAATAAATATGTTTGCCCAGTCAGTTGTTGGGATCTGGACTAAACTGTCCAAGAGTGTGGTGAAGGCAGATTCTGTTGAGGCCTTTCAGAGGAAATTGGATGATATCTGGAAAGGGAAAACGTGTAGGTTTTGGGAGAAGTTGGGGAGTTGGCAGTTGAAGTAAACCATCAGTGAGCCAGTGGACTGAATGGTTTCCAACTGTGCTGTAATCATTTGAGACTGATGTGAATAACCAATCAAAGATTGCTGTAATGTCAAGATGTTACAGGAACTTCATTGAGGAAGAGCCATGTAGCTGATCTGAGAGCTTCAGTGGGGATATTCTTTAGAAGCTAGAGCTGAGTAGGGGGCAATACACTTAATCCAACTGTTAAACCAAGAAGGTTTTAGCATTAATGGACTTGTTTATCTAAGATGGAGGTGTTTATATTTTCAGTACCAATGCCTTAAGTGCTGCTGCCGATATCTGCTGTGATGTTGCACAACAGTTTGTACCAATCTGCTGCTTCGCACATCAAAACACTGTTTAATTAGATAAATTAGATACTTAGATAAACTGTTCTTGTCTCAACCTGAAATGCCTAACCACAAGCTACAAAAATAGCTTTGAAATTGAAACAATATTGTGCAATGTATAAAATTCAATTCTGAAACTTGTAAGTAGGCAAGATTCCAGTCCTATTCCAGGATCCGTTGTTGACTGAATTGCAAAGCAAATTGTCTCCCAAGCAATTTCCGCACTTGAAACTTAAGCAAGTGAAAGAAGGAGCTTATTTGTCAAAAAGGATCTTTTGCTTTCTTTTCTAAGCTTGAGGCCCCTTATTTCTATGTTGTTTCTTTACACAAAATCTCTCTCAAATCCCCTCTCTAGCAGTCTGCAGCAACAAAAATAGTGCCAATTTCCTAAGTGTCTCCCTTTTAAAAGTAATTTCCCATTCCTGGCAACATATTGGTGAATCTATCCTGTAGGATTTCTGGCTTTAGTGGGTTTTTTTCCCGTAATATTGTGCCCAAAACTGCACATGATATTTTGACTGTGGCTAACCACTGTCTTGTTCAACTTTTATGATTACTGTTTGACTGTTATTGAAACCCAAACTGCTATTGGCACGTTCATTGGCCTTATTTTTCTGTGCTCACTTTTAAAGAATTGCATAATGACCCAAGACAGCGTGTTCCCTGACCTTTATCTGCATTCTTCTCAAATGTTATTGACTCTTTTGCCAACTTGTGGATTAGTGGGCGGCACAGTGGTTAGCACTGCTGCCTCACAACACCAGAGACCCGGGTTCAATTCCCGCCTCAGGCGACTCACTGTGTGGAGTTTGCACGTTCTCCCCGTGTCTGCGTGGGTTTCCTCCGGGTGCTCCGGTTTCCTCCCACAATCTAATCTAATCTAAAATCTAATCTAATCTAATCAAATATAAAATAGGATGGGTCTGATCAAATGTAATTCACAAATAATCCTTGGAAACCCTTAGTCCTGGTTGATAGTGACATTCAATACACCGATTGGAACAGGTCTCAAAAGTTAAAGTATATCTGCTTACCAGTTCCTAATATAAGCAGAATTGTGGAGGAAAGCTCACCTCATTTTGATCATGGAAAGAATAACATTAAAATTGCATTCAGGGCAGAATTTCCTTGGACTTTTTTACAAACCTGGTGCACCACACAACAGACCATTTTTATAAGACTGGTGCACCACACAACAGACCATTTTTATAAGACTGGTGCACCACACAACAGACCATTTTTATAAGACATGGCAGCCCTACTTTAGTTATTTGAATATCGATTTATCAGTTATCTTAACTAGGGCGTTTGTTTAACCAGGATAGTTAGATTTGTCAAGCCCTGGACCCTGGAGGGATTCTCCTGAGTGTATATATACAATGCTCCCATTCCTTTGTTTGGGAGCTTTGTGCTGAGCATAGCTGTTCTGTATTTTGTGGGTTTTTTGTTTTTTTTGCTTTTCTTTCTTTCTTTTTGTTGCTTTGCACAGTGTTAGGGTTTGTTTTGTATTATAGGATAGGTTAGTAGTTAGTAGACAGTAGTTGTATTGTAACTTGTATTTTTTTCTTTTTATTATACTGATATTTGTTATTGATTGTTTTTCAATAATTTTATAAATTTGTAAAGTTTAAACAAATTGCTAATAAATATATTTACAAAACAAAATTGCATTCAGAACTCATCCGACCTAGTTTCTCACCTTCAAGATGATGATAGATTAATGTTAGATTGCACAAGTTCCCATTTCAGCTTGATCGATCTCTCAGAAGAAAGTACTCTTAGTTCTATTTGTGAAGGTGGACTGTTATGTAGGGATAATGAAAGCCAGCTTTTAAAAGAAATGTTTAAAGACAGTTTAAAAACTTCTAAAGACATTTTCAGAAACTGAAACTGTCACTACCTTTCCAGTAAAGTAGGATATGCATTTATGATTTGGTCTCTTTCCTTCTAACGGGATGTATGCATGTTTTCCTGTGCAGGTGGTGAAACTTCTGAGCAACAAGAGGTCACAAGCTGTTGGAATTTTAATGTCGAGTCTTCACTTGGAAATGAAGGATATCCAGAATGGTAAGCTTGTTCAGTTATTGTAGGTAAATTCCTCATAAAGTTATTTGTCACTGTTTTCCAAAATCTATTCACAGCTGCTCACAATGTATTATGATGTTTAGCTGTTCTCAGTAAGGCACTTTGAAGGTAAGTGGATGCGTGATCAGCAGGTATGGAATAAGTGTCAACTTACATTCAAGTAATGAATGCACATACACGATCAGCCTCAACAGTAGTAACTTGAATTGATACTTCTGTCATTCATAATTTACCCTCTGAACAGTAAGCATGTAACATGGTTTGTACTGTAAATCCTAAATGAAAGGGTTGAGTTTCAGTGCTCAAAATGAATTGCATGTGGATTTAAAATTACCATTTACGAAGTTGTTAGAGAAAAAGGCGGTGCAGGTGTCTTGAACGTGAGTTTGAATATATTTCATAAGGTTTCCATCACTTCTGAACTGATCGGCAGCTGTTTGATGTATGTTAGGCTAAATTTGGTGAAGTGAACCAATGCTACCTTTTTTGCATATTTATGTAAACATCATCTTAATCAATGTACAGAGTTTTGCAGCTGCAAAAAGTGATTCCTCACTTTCCCCTGGCGTCATTGAATGGTGGGGAAATGCTTCAGGCTACTTCCTACATCATGAAAGTTTAAGTAATTGCAGCAATTAATGTGCATTACAAACCAAACCACTCCTTCAGCAAGCCACAACTTTGTAGATGGAGAAGTCAAATATACAAATGAAAGAATAATAAATTTTACGTTTGGGGAAAAAAAAGGTCATCCATACCATTGACATTACATTTAAGCTTTACAAATGTTCTCAAAACAAGATTGCAGAATATGTTGACCTAGCAATATATATTAAATATCTTAATCATTATCACTTGTCTAAGAATACCAATAAAAGAAGCCAGCTGATGTGTTACATAAACAAACTAGTCTCTTGTGAAGTTCTTTGGAAGGGACAGTAAGATACAGCAAGATGCATACAAAATCAAAACTTTGCTCTATTAAAGCATGGAATCTTTTATTTTCCTAGAGTCCCTCTTCTGGTACTTTTAGATGGCAACCTTAAGTGGATAAAGCATACAATGCATATCTCAGTACGTAACATTCTGCCCCTTCTTGGTAAATAGGAAATAGTGTGCTTCAGTGCTTCTGAAAGTATAAATAAAACATTAAGCATGATGTGAGCATTCATTTTCTCCAGTTACACAGTTCTAACCTTAGTTAATTTAACAATGCAGTCAGTCACATTCAGTGAGGTGAAACATGTGCTGCATGTTCAATTCATGAATCAATTTGTAATACAATCTTTTAACATTAGACAAGGCATGTTTCTTCACAAGTAGGATATCGTCTGATAACAGTTGTGGTCTCATTTCAAATAAAAATAGGAAGTGCTGGTGAAACTCAGCAGGGTTAGCATCAGTGGACAGAAAATCAGTTGACATTTAGAGTCCAGTGACCCTTTACCTGTTCTGTTCTAACTCTGTTTTCCTCTCCAGAGATGCTGCTAGACCTGCTGGGTTACTCCAGTACTTTGTTTTTGTTTCAGATCTCTAACATTCTCAGTTGTTTGTTTTACTTTGGTGGTCTGATTTAACTTGTTTTTCAGCTGGGATGGCTCAAAATTGGATTTAAAACTTGCAAATGATGTCTTCAGTGCTTTGAAAAATGCCATGATTCTCAAATCAAAATTGGTGATCCTATTGTGAGAGTGGCTGGATGTCAGAGA
Organism: Chiloscyllium plagiosum; assembly: GCF_037043375.1. NCBI lineage: Eukaryota > Metazoa > Chordata > Chondrichthyes > Orectolobiformes > Hemiscylliidae > Chiloscyllium > Chiloscyllium plagiosum. Next base: position 28,649,819 of record NW_028270148.1, read on the forward strand.
GAGTTGTTTGTGTTCCAATAGGGCCATCACGTTTCACCGTACTTGTTGCTACTTTGCCAGCTAGGTTTAGCAAATTTGGCACTGCATTTATTTATTTAATAAATGTTCATTTACGTGTCTATGGATATGTGTACACATATGATATACAAGATGTATGTAGCCAGAGGCTTGCCTGGAGAAACAGAAGCTGCCAATAATTTGCATTCAGCTAGGCTCTATACATCACTATGGTTTTTTTTTTAAAAAGAACAAATCTCTTGACATTTTCATTAGTTCATGGTGAGATCTTCAATGTGTCTTCATGTCCTTGAAGTGCAGATTAATCATGTGCTAAACTGCCTATGTTTTTGAATTGACCACAAAGTTGAGGATCTTGTATCGCAAAATTTTGGTGTGTGTGGAGAATTCCATGAAGCACCTCCTTTGATATATACATGCACGTTCACCATCTGGTTCTTGAGTTTCTTAGAGTCATGGTCAGAAGAATACAGTATAGAAACTGGCCCTTTGGTCCAATCGTCCATGCCGACCAGATATCCTAAAGTAATCTAGTCCCAATTGCAAGCACTTTGTGCCTATTCCCCTGAACTCTTCCTATTCGTACACCCATTCAGATGCCTTTTAAGTGTTGTAATTGTATTAGCCTCCACCACTTCCTCTGGCAGCTCATTTCATACACTCACCATGCAATGCGTGAAAATGTTGACCCTCCGATGACTTGCATGGCTAAGACCCAACTTGCTCATACCAGTTTTCTCAATCATGTGATGGTCAAGTGAGCACTAAAGTTCCTTGTCTGTTTGCTTCCTCTGCTGTACTCTTCCTTTTGATGAAATGCATTGTTTTCCTTGAGTTTACTGATGCATGACCATCACTGGTCAAGTTTTAAAATTGGCTGAGCCTTGCATAGGCATTAAGTTGTCCTGCTACAGGCAAACATTGTATTTGTGGGTAAATCACAACTCTGCGATGATTACTCTTTACTTTGCAGGTGGTTTCCACACAAATGAACAATGAATGTTTTTTTCACAGGAATTGAACTTGGAGTTACTGTTACCAGCATTTACTCCGGTTATCCTACAATCTTAAAGTGACGGGAATCTTGCTGATGCCAATAGCTATGACAGTGTTTTGCATTTCTCAAGTGCTTTTCAGCACAGTGGACTAGAGGAATGACCTTCGATTATTTGATTTTTCCATTCAGCACCTTGTTGATGCACCCAAGCAGTGGTTGGTTGACCCATACTGAGTGAACATAGGAGTTGTATTGATATTTCACAGACACTACCCAGAAAAAAAGACAGATGGCACAACAAAATTAAACTTGCCTTGTGTATGTCTTTCGGGGATGTGCCTACAAGTGGCAATGTTGCGGATTTGCAAATTCTTCGAACTGGTCTGGCATGTTGTGCGAGCTGTTGATTTAAAATTTAATACTTGAGCCTGTCACATGAAGAAAATGACCTCAGCAGCATTGAGAACTTCAGTCATCGTTTCTTAAGGACGACCGACGGGGGCGGGGGGGGGGGGGGGGGGGCATTGTGGCAAAATGTGTCCCTTGACTTCGTGTAGCAGGGATTGTGCCACAGTTTTGAGGCTTAAATGCTTTCACAGCAATTAGTCTGTTTTCCAGTATGCCCGTCAATGTTAGATGTTGATCTGTGTGAATATTTTGCAATAAATCTTAAGCATCTAAAAAGAATTAATAGTGATGTTTGTGAATCACATTTAGTCACAGTCTGAGTTCTGTGAAATAGATTTCTGGGGGTTACCAAACTTTTTAAATCAAAAAAATCCCAAGTGCTAGTCATATATTGCGGCGCCAGCACTGGCGCCAAGAGGTACTTGGTATTTCTTGTACTGGCAGATGTATTTCAGTTAAGTCATAGACTGAAGTCTGAAAACAATGATATGGTCGTTTTCCCCAGTCAAGTACTCGAGTCAGTTTGAGTCAATAATGAGAACCAAATGAATAAAGGAGTCAAGCTAACATCTGTGGGTCTGCTACATATGACACACGTTCACTGCAAGGCTTGCATGATGTGCAATTATATTAACAATGACTTGACATGAAAATCTGTAACTTTTGCTGCTTAATGTACTGCATGCTATTACGCAGCCGTACATGGAAGCATCAGAAACTTTTATACACCCAGCATGTGTTGAAATTTGCGAGCCCTTTCAAGTTCTGATGAACAAATGATGAATGGATTTTGTGCCCTTTTCAATCTAGTGTTTGTTGTTTGGAGTAATCCTACTCTGGCATCATGCTAGAGCAGTAAACCAAGCTGAGATCATGTACCTTGTGGCTTGACAGACCTGTAAAACAGGGTCAAAAGTAGTCGACTTTAGTTGTTTCAAACTTGGAATCTATTCTGTTGCACCTCATTTTCCCCCAACACCCTCCCAAAATAAACCTGTTAAAAATCCGGCTGTATTATATGCACTTTTGCCATTTGATGTTTGAATGCACGCAGCTCCTGAGCACTGTTTCAGGATGAATAAAGAGAGACTGATCCTAATGACCACTGTTCATCCATTGTACCATCTCAACACAGTATTCTGTCTCATTCTTTCCTACTCATTTTTCAAAGTGTATCGACTGGAATTGGATCAAGGAAATTTTAATGGCACACAGTGCATATTGAGTGTGCCAGAGCAACTGCAGTTAAGTACTTTTTTATATATATAAAAGAGCTAATATTCATTATAAATTGTGCTGTTGGACCTGCCAAAAACTTTCTTCTCCTCTTTTATCTCTTGTCTCGATTAAGAGATTATTAGAACAAAGTTCACCTTTATCTTTGGTCAAACTTATGTAGTTCAGTTAGAACTCAGTAAAGACTTTGCAAAGGAGATCAGACCTGAGACATGAAGGGCTGCCAAAAGATAAGGACTGTCAAATTGCCTGGCGAATAAATCTTAAACCATGGCTTTTTCACCTTTCTCTTAGACTTTGTATTAATTCTAATTAGAAATTAAAATTCTGGTTCCACTTAGTTCAAAGGATGCCACTTTATTGATTTCCAGTGTAAAATGGAATGTGAAAGAACAATCTGCAAAATGGATAAGATATTAGTGTTGTCAGCAAAATAGTTCTTGAGGATATAGTCTGTTCTGGAGTAAGATGGTTACTACCTTTTTAGAGATGTTAACCAGCTAAGTATTTTGTAAGTTTGCGATAATCAGTGGCAATGTCTCATTATATAATGTAGGTAAAAACAAGGACTGCAGATGCTGGAAACCAGATTCTAGATTAGAGTGGTGCTGGAAAAGCACAGTAGGTCAGGCAGCATCCAAGGAGCAGGAAAATCGACGTTTTGGGCAAAAGCCCTTCATTAGGAATACAGGCAGAGTGCCTGCAGGATGGAGAGATAAATGAGAGGAGGGTGGGCGGGTGGGGAGAAAGTAGCATAGAGTACAGTAGATGAATCGGGGTGGGGATGGAGGTGATTGGTCGGGGAGGAACGTGGGGAAGGTAGCAAAGATAACAATGGGTGAATGGGGGTGGGGATGAAGGTGATAGGTCAGAGAGGAGGGTGGAGTGGATAGGTGGAAAGGAAGATAGGCAGGTAGGACAAGTCATGGGGATAGTGCTGAGCTGGAAGTTTGGAACTAGGGTGAGGTGGGGGAAGGGGAAATGAGGAAACTGTTGAAGTCCACATTGATGTCCTGGGGTTGAAATGTTTCGAGGTGGAAGATGAGGCTTTCTTCCTCCAGGCGTCTGATGGTGAGGGAGCGGCGGTGAAGGAGGCTCAGGATCTCCATGTCCTCGGCTGAGTGGGAGGGGGAGTTGAAATGTTGGGCCACGGGGTGGTGTGGTTGATTGGTGCGGGTGTCCCAGAGATGTTCCCTAAAGCGCTCTGCTAGGAGACGTCCAGTCTCCCCAGTGTAGGGGAGACTGCATCGGGAGCAACGGATACAATAAATGATATTGGCGGATGTGCAGGTAAAAGTTTGATGGATGTGGAAGGCTCCTTTGGGGCCTTGGATGGAGGTGAGGGAGGAGGTGTGGGCGCAGGTTTTGCCATTCTTGTGGTGGCAGGGGAAGGTGCCAAGAAGGAAGGGTGGGTTGTAGGGGGCATGGGTTAATCCTGTAATTGTACAAAACCAATGACAACATGGCCAAGTAATAACAGCATATAATTTACATTCTCCAGTGTAAATCTAGAAATTTCTAGAGAGGTATGTGAAGAGGACCGAAATATAACTTTAAAATGATGACTGGTTTAAGTCTGAATGCCCTCGCTGGATTATGAGTCCACTTCATCTGTAGACCAGCCTTTCACAATTCCTGGTTATAAAATGCAACAGAGGTTTGATTAATGCTGAAAAAGAGCCTAATATTTTCATATTTGTCCAAAATTGCCTTTCCTTTGCTTTTGTGAAGGGCTTAGAAATGCTTTTCTGAGGGGTCAAATTAGCATGTTTCCACACTCTGGAAAGGTTCATTGAATACTTCTATCATTATGGCTGAAATCAACTCTGGCATTCCTGTATTAGTGTTCAGTTCAAGCATTTGCATGTAAATTCATTGTCCCAATGTTTGTCTATAAATTCAAGTTGCCATTTTTCATATCATTTATCCAGTGTGTTTAACTGATTTCCAAAATTAATTAGTCTGTGAATTCTTGCTGACAAACTATGCGTATTCCCTTTCATAACTTTGGCATATTTAATTGGCTGAACTGCCTTGATCAATTTTTTGAAATGTGATCACTGTTCTAGCATAAATAAATACAGCCAATTTACACATAACAAGATCCCATAAACAGGAATGAAATAAAATCCCAATTTAACTATTTTAATGTATTGGTGATTCATAATATTAGTTGCGGCACCCTATTTAAGCTCACCTCAGATGGGATGTCAGTTCCAAGGGGAGTCAACAGAGCGACAGCAGCACTCCCTCAGCACACCGTGGCATGCGAGGGCAGATCAGAAGTGGGTTTGAACCTAAGTCTTTTGATAAAAGGTCAAGAATGCAGCCACCAATCCACAGCTAACGTTTGAAGAAATTATGTCAAAACCATTGAATAAAACTAAAGCTGTACATAAGAGGCTGCTTATGGGGTCAGTAATTCTGAAGTAGCCACCTAATCTGGAAGGTTGAATGCTTGTTCTACTGTGAAAGTCATCCACTAAACCCTATTTTAGATGGCTGTGTTAGCATGGATAGTACCAGATAGCCATTATTCCATACTTAATAGGTAACGCTGCTGCAGGCTTTCAACAGATGATCTCAAGTACCAAAACACTAGAATCAATTTCCAACAAGTTCTTCAAGGTGTGCAGATTCTATATTCACTTAGGTCTAAGGGATGTCAATGGGCTGAACAATGATAATCATTTGCCTTATTACGGAGTGTTTGCCATTCTCTGCATTCCTGCACATATAATAAAAAGAATAGTGTTCAGAAACAGGAGTGTATATGGGATGCAGTATGAAACTATTACAAATTTGGTTGTGTTTAATCGTGAATAATAACCCAACAATACCAACATAGCAGTGTGTTAAAGGAGGAAGAGATCAGCAATCCACAGACAGCCTTTGCTCGAGCACAGACTGTCATGGAGCAATTCTTGCTCTCACAGGGGAATTCTTGTTGGATGTAATAATGAAAAACACATTTGTATTCAACTTCCAAGTTAACCACACAGACGTATTTTAATTGTGTATATATTGGAAGGGCTTTGCAAGGCGGCATGAAGGACTTGAAGTGAACTATTTTAACCCTCTCTAAGTCTGTTTATGCTGAAAAATATTTCTGATTCCTTTTTAATGCATTTATTCACCCAACCTTGTGAATCTACAACTTGTGCAAACAACATTTCAGCACCAGTGGGTTTATTTCTTTTTGCCCAGCTTAATTGTGAGCAATGGATAGGGTTCCATTTTGGTTAATTGGTTTTTGGAGCTGATTGTGCCACATTTCTGACTGGCAGAAAGAGCTTTCTCTCCTCTTTTATTCATTGTCTTCCCCCAGCCACGGTACCTTCAAGAAATATTGAAAATTGGTCATCATGGGATGGGTTCACGTCTTAATAATTACTAGGTTTTAAACTTGCAATGGAGTCAGGAGAGCCACTGAAACACTATTGTATGCAAAAATGAAACTTACATTTGAAAAGTAGAAGGGGAAGAAAATTCTGTTCTCTTCAGCACTGTTACTGATTTGATTTGCCCAATGTATATGCAGATTAAGGCCACCCATAATTATTTGTATCTTATTGCTTGCAGCTCTAATTTTCTGTTTACTGCCTCCTTCAATATTGCCACTACAATTGGGGGGTATAACTCCAACTTTTTTTCTGACTCGTCAGTGCTTCTAAGTTCTACTTGTAAAGATTCCACTTGAATGGAGCTTATATCATCCTCACTGTTGTGTTAATATCCTCTTTAACTGACAGTGCTACTGCTCTCCTTTTTACTCTTTTTGCCTCTTTCCTAAAATTTTAATACTCCTGGGGATTCAATTCCCATTCCTGCTCACTCTGCAAACATATCTCTGTAATCCTAACTATATTCATAGTGCAGTTAGTTACTGATCTTGTTGGGGTGGCATTGTAAATCAGTACTAATCAGGTATACTTTGCCTTCCTCGTGAATCACCAGCGCTTTGTTTCCCTTGTAGTTTGGTGTCAAATTTTAAAATTAGATTTATTGTCACATGTACTCACATGAGTGCACTGAAGAGTGTATAAAGCACTTATGGTGCGATTTTAGTTACAAAATCTTAGGAGTAAATTAGACAAGTTAAGAAACTAAATGTACAGCATTACAGTCCTTCAAGCAGACCACACGAGCCTGTGCCTCCAGCTTGCACCAGGCCTCACCTCTAGTCCACATTGAACTCAACCTGGGACTACTTGCTCTTGACCCACCTGCTCGTTTTCTCCACTGCCTGTGTTCTCAGGGGAGCAAGGAGCACAGTCTCCACATCTCTAATAATCTGGATGCCTGGGATAACATAGAACAGTAAACGATCTGGTAAATCTAGTTCAAATCTCACAATGACAGCTAGTGGAATTTAAATTGATTCAATACATGTTAGTCTTAGTAATGGTGCCACAAAACTAAGATTATGATAATTTGTTGTAAAATCCCATCTGGTTCACTCATGTCCTTTTAAAGAAGGAAATCTTGGAGTGCTTACTCACTCTCTGGCCTAGATGTAACTTCAGACCCATAGCAATGTGATTGAGTTGTAACTACCCCACTCACCCACCCCGCAAGTGTCCTAGCAAGCCATTCTGATTTTCGGGCAGTTAAAGATGGGCAACAAATATTGATCTTGCCAATACTCTCATCCCATGAAATAATCAAGATTTTTTTTTTGCTTGACCATCCCTCTAAATGGAACTTGCTGTAGGTACTGTGTAATTATAAGTTCTTCTTCTGGTCAGTGGACTTTGCCACTGCTTATCTGGTAAAAATGCTATACAGTCCTTGTTGGAATGGATGGTTGGACGAGACTGGAGAAGTACTTTTTTTTAACAAAGACAATAATAATCTATGGAATTGAGAAAAGGCAATTATAGACAAATGTATACCCAGGTTTCCTATCCCTATTAGGTTTTCCGTTGGGAGTTGTTATTACATACTCTTTCCATAAAGGAGAGAAATTATTAATTGCTTTATACAGTATTTTCTGTTTGTGTGATTACTGTTTCACAGTTGCATTGGAATCCTTGCCCTATGCAGTGACTTGCACAGGTTTCCAGACCTAAAGGCTTTTGTAACTACTGGTATAATTTTCATCTTTAAAATGAGTGAAACTTTTTTTTCCTCTCTCATTTTGTTGATCGTCACCATCATTGTCACAATTTGCCAGAAAATGACCTGGAACGCCTATATCAATTCAGCCATAGCAAGACGAAGATGAAAGGTAGGTACACTGCCAAGACTAGCTCATCTAATCCATCCAAATTTCTTCACCCCAAAGTTCAAAGTTGGAAACGGGACAAATGGCTTATTTGGTATGGCTCTGCCCATCCAGTACTTGAAGCTGGATATCATTTAGGACACCTGTGGGTTTTCTTGATTAGTATCATTTTATATCTGCATTTGGAGTTATAATCAACTCCTTTCAGCACTGCTTGAAATTTACAAATGCACTGCAGCAACTCTAAGAGTCACTTAAACTGCATTTCCCTCTCTTGTGATCTCTGCCGCCAGTGCCTTGAGTGCATGATTCAGACTTGATGATGTATTGCTGCTCTATAAGTACCGCTGAGCCTTGGGAGTGTTGTTGGCATAAAAAAAGTGGAATCTTGCCATTGTTATGAACATTCAGCAATTTTTTAAAAAATAAGTAATTGCAAATCTTGTCAATCGATAGGAACTTGTAGTGTTGCTGAACTTTACAACCATTTAAAATGCCTTGTGCAATACCTTTCCAAATTTTTGAAGAGGAAGTGCTCAAGACTCATTGACGTTTTGAGAGTGGGGTGAAGGTGGAGTGTAATCACCTTTGACTGCATTGTGAGCAAACAATGCATCATTGGGTCCACAGTAATTGGTCTGGGCTACATCAAGGATCATGACACTACAGTCATAGAATCTCTACAGTGTGGAAGTAGGCCATTCAGCCCAAAGAGTGTCACACCCAGAGCCGTCCCCACCACCTTAAACCTTCATTTCCCATAGCTAACCCACCTTGCCTGCACATTTCTGGACATTATGGGCAATTTAACATAGCCAATCCACCTAACCTGCACATCTTTGGTCTGTGGGAAGAAACCAGTTCACCTGCAGGAAACCCATACAGAAGCAGAGAGAATGCAAACTCCACATATGGTCACCCAAGGCTAGCATTGAACCTGCAACCCTGCCACTGTGAGGCAGCATTGCTAACCACTGAGCCACCAAACCAGTGTACTAATGTACATAAAATTGATGCTAATTTCTCATGGTTCAGATCACAAAAGTTTTACTTTACAAAAACTGACAAAGTGTACATTGTGATATAAATAACAACATCACCTTAGTGGTCTTGTGGCTGTAATCTAGGTCCTCTCCCCAACAAAACTACTTAAAATCCACATGTGGTTTTAAAAAAAAGAGGGTCCATGCCACACTAATAATAAAGTAAATCCTACCATACAGTAGTACACTTGAAATAAATGATGGTTCAATGGTTGTAGCAGTTTCTGTGCCCCATGGTGCGTGTTGATGTGAGGCCCTATGTTTGGCTGGGGCCCCAGTAGGCTAGTGTATTAATCTACCTTTGGTTTTCCTGGTTGAAAGAATGTTGGATGTTACTCTAACTGATTTGATATTTAATCTGTCTGTGTCTCTGTTTTATTTTTTTGATGGGTGGTTTGTCTCTCCAATGGCACTGCAGGCTTAGGATAAATGTGACAGTTGCTGGCAATAGTTTTGGCATAATGATGAGCTGAAGCTCCAGGAATCTTGAAGAATGATTTATGTAGTTCTAAGACTCTTGGAAGAACTCTGATCATTGTTGAACTGGCTCCTTAAGTCTGATTCAAAGCCTATTTTCAAATGAGTTAAAGTTAGAATGGAAAACAGTGCATCACTATTTTTCGTTGTGGTGATCTTTAGTTACTTCTGTATGACACTTATTCTTAGCTCATTTGTTCTTTTTAGCTCAGACTATATCACCTGTAAGAATGTTGATTTTATAACACATTTCTATAATGCAGTTTTTATTGACCCTGTGAGCAGCTGACCCTGGTATCTAGTAAATGTCAAGCTTTATTGTATAGCATTTTGTAAAACGTAAATGTGCTATCAACTCTGCATTAAAAGTTTGTCTCCTGACAATTTATAATATTTCACTTTTGCTTTTTTGATTTCTTCATTCTTCAATATGGCTCCATGTAACTAATCTTGAGGTTATGCACTCTCCTCAACACGTCCTTAAGTAAATGTTCATTTTAAAAAATTCTTCATGGTTATCTTTACTTTCTTGCTCTGGTGTTACTGTCTTGCCATCTACTTTAGTATTAATTCATCAGTACCAAGATCTCAGTTGGATCACATCATAATCGCTTCTGTTTTAATGAAACTTCAGTCTCTGCAGTCTGATATCCTGATCCTTGGTAATGCCTGAAGTGAACTTTTACTTTTTTTCTTTTTTTTTAAAACCTGTCTGATGTGTAAGTTATCCAAAGTATAACTGCTGCCTCTTTCATGTTTTGTATCTCTTTAAAAGTATTTTGTTGTTCCAGTATCTTATTAAACTGAAACGTTTCATGATTGTCTTTATTGTGCTGTTGTCTTCAATGACCTATGTATCGGCAGACCATTGCCCTTCTACTCCATTTATAATCTTTTCACTTGAGGTGCTACTTTTCTTCTCCTTGAACTGTACTTGCTATCTGCCTACCCCATCTCTTTTGAATGTCACAAACCTACCCATAATTTGCTTTAATGTATTGTAAATAAAAGTAGTACAGATACAGATCTCTATGAACATTTCTAGTCTCTTCTTAGTGAAAAACATCTTTTGCTTTTGTATGCTAGTTTTTGACTTCAAATTTCTCTATCCATGCGTCCACATTCTCTCTCGCTTTCTTGTTTTTCCCTCCTGTATATTATCATGTTTTCCAAATGTTTCTGTGGTATCTTAAACATTAACTGTGGTTCATTACTTTAGGCTGTTGTATCTTCAACCAATGTTGTGCTGTTCCTTAAACGTTTGAAATCTATGCCAACCTGTCCAAGTGCTTTGTAAATTGATCCTACATTATTCACTCAAGTAGTTCAATGAACATAGAATGTCAATTGACTTGTGGTTTTGTGGTATTTCACTGTCATTTTTTAAAAAATGTCACTTTTTGTTACCATTTATTCTTCAACACAACCTGCTCTATGGCACTTTGAAGAAAATAACTAAACGTTTTGCTTCACCTTCATTCATTTGGCATTTGGACTCTTGATCATCAACTGTAAAATGACTTGCTGACTTAAAGTGGAGCACTATTTAATTGAGTTCCTCTTGCCAACTAGTTCTTTAATTCGTTTAGTGCTTTTCCTGTGCCGCCTTATCATTATTCAACACTTGGATGCTTTCTTTTTGAAGAAAATTTTATTTGTGTTTTTAAGTTGTTATTACTCCATCTTTTCTCAATTTTGCCCTTTGTACCAATTTAAACAGTCATTTGAAATTGATTAGACCAGATTTGTTGAGGATGGGCAAGTCTGAAAATCCATTAAGATTTTATCACGAACACCCTCCAGCAATGGTACTTATTTTTGGATAGGAGGTAGTGAGGGAAGATAAATTTCAAACTGTTGAAAGAACATTGCGATACACTTAGTGCCCTAGCAAAAAAAAAAGCAACATCGGTTTTTGACTATGACCTCTAGATTTTCAAAAAGGAGCTGTTTTGTAGGTAACCAATACACCCCCAGAGAATAGCTTGATAGCTGTAGTGATGGAAGACTGAAGTTTTCACTCTTAAAGCAAAGGATCAATTCCTTTGTTTGACAGCAGGAAACTGTGACATCAGTCAGTAGATGAGGTTTTAACCATTGCTGCTTTACTTCAAGTCATTAACTCTCAGATGCGTAATGCATGTCATCCTGTCTGATGAGTACATTGTTTAGTTTTACTGAACCTCCCTAATTTTATGCTCATTCCTTTTGAAACGAAGGCCAACATTCCATTTGCCTTCCCTGTTATCTCTTAAACTTGGGTATTAGCTTTTTGTGATTTTATGCCAAACACAGACTCAAAAATCCTACTTCTGCAGTCTGTCTTCATTTAAATAATATTCAGCTTTTCTATTGCTGCCAAAGTGCATTACCTCTCAATTCCCCTCATTATATTCCATCTGCCAAGTTTTTGTCCGTTCACTTAACCGATCCCTCTCTAGTCTCTGTCATCCTCACCACTTGTTTTCTACCTATTCTGTAAATAAAACTGTTCATTTTTCTCATCAAAGTCATTAATATGTAATGTAAATAATGGTGGCCTCAGCACTGGTCCCTGTGGCACATCACTAGTTACAGGTTGCCATAGTGAAAATGCCCCCTTGTCTCAAGTGTCTTCTATTAATTAGCCAATCCTCTACCTATGCTAATATACTATTTCAAAACCATGGGCGGTTATACTTTAGAGTCATCTAATTTGTGGTATCTTCTGAAAAAGAACAGGAAATACAATCACCAGCCCAAAGAAATCCAAACATATAAATAGAAAGCCGGAATCATGTACACTGCTTCGCCTGAGACCCACTGAAGATGTTACCTTGTAGAGTGATGAAACGTCTGGAATCTAACTTCCCAGCTCAGCGAGCAAACCGACATCCAGATTGTACTGTATTCCCTGTGTACAATGTCACCTGCACATTATGGAGACCAAATGTGGATTGGAGGATCACTTTGTGTAACACCTCCCTTCAGTTGGCAAGCATGAACTAAAGCTTCTAGTTGCCTGTCATTTTAGTTCTCCACTTAGCCTCAACTCTGATCTCTGTCCTTGGTCTCCTGCACTGTTCTGTTCAAATTCCACAAGCTTGAGGAACAACACAACTCCTTTCATTGAGGCACTTTTCAGCCTAGGGCTCAACATCATGATCACTAAGTTAATGTTATCTTCCAACTTCTTTCAAGAGCCAAAGCCATAGGAACACTACAGTTCCCATTTACATCTCTTTGAAATCCATCTTCCATTTCTTTATTTTTCCATCACTATCATCAAACTTTTTTTGATTGCACAGATACTCCTCCTTATTCTTTTCTCCTCTTCCCTCTGTCTCACCTCTTTCTTGAAACATGTTGTATCTCTAACTTCCAATCCTGACAAAGTTTGTTAAACTGAAGCATTAACTTTGATTTCCTTTGCACAGATGCTGCTTTATGTGAGTGTTTCTCTGTTTTATTCACTGAGCAACTGCCCATTATGTTACATATAGTAGATTTGAGGCTCTGGACTGGATTTAGTGGTTAGTAGCAAAGCACCTGTATTTGCTACTTTACACAATGTTTAGCAATCTCTTCAGTGTGGTTTCCTGCTTTCACTATTAGAGACAGGTTTTAAACTGCAAATCGAGTGGATCTCCTGGTGTCCAGCAGCACTGGTGTCAGCAGTTGGGGTCAGGTGCCAATTACAGTGAAGTATTTTCACAAGTAAACTAAGAAATTAAATGAGAGAATTTTTTCTTTCATTTTAACTTTGCAAGATAGATATGAATTGATATAAAAGTTAAAATCACAATACAGACAAAACATTCTAAAAATGTGAAACCATTGCATCATGAATAGTTATAATCATCAAATATTCATGATGCAATGGTTTCACATTTTTAGAATGTTTTGTCTGGATTGTGATTTTAACTTTTATATCAATTCATATCTATCTTGCAAAGTTAAAATGAAAGAAAAAAATCTCTCATTTAATTTCTTAGTTTATTTGTGAAAATACTTCAATGTAATTGGCACCTGACCCCAACTGCTGACACCAGTGCTGCTGGACACCTGGAGATCCACTCGATTTGCAGTTTAAAACCTGTCTCTAATAGGGAAAGCAGGAAACCACACTGAAGAGAATGGGTACCCATTCTTTTTGAACACACGGTATAGGTGATTTTCCTATGCTCTGCATAGTTCCTCTGTGCTGCAGTGTGTGTTGGCTTGTGTGTGGAGTTTGCAGATTCTCCCCGTGTCTGCGTGGGTTTCTTCTGGGTGCTCCTCCCATGATCCAAAGATGTGCAGGTTAGGTGAGTTGGTCATGCTAAATTGCCCGTAATGTTAGGTGCATTAGTCAGGGGTAAATGTAGGGGAATAGGTCTGGCTGGGTTGATCTTTGGAGGGTTGGTGTGGACTTGTTAGGCCGAAGGGCCTGTTTCCACGCTGTAGGGAATATAATCTAATCTAATCCTATCCAATCTGCACTTCAGGGCCATTGAGGATGTTCCTGATGTTATGTAGTTCACATCCAGTTTATAAATTTGATTGCATCTCATTCTGAACGGTATAACTCCTTCAAGTGCTTTTACTGCAATACCAACAATGAACGTGGAAGTTCTTTTCGGTACATTGTTTCTGTTGATTAGACTCTGGCGGTAACAGTACACCTTCTGCAGGAGATTTACACTTTTGTATATTTCCATTTTCTATTGCACTTATGCAAACTCTCAAAGTTGCTGTCAGCCTCATTAGAATGATGATGCATCTGATGGTAGTGACAGCAAAGCTACCATCAGATATGGGTGTCTGTTTTTTTACTTGAATTGCAACTAGGTGAGGTGGTGAAATGGCTGTTTTCTTTAACCCACCTCAACTGGTCACAAATAATTTTGTTTAGCATGCAGCTATATCACACAGCAATTTGAAGATCTGATAAACTAGATCTAAATGAAGGAGCCTATTACAAGGTTTTCCTGAGTGAAGGAAAGTAATTTTAATACCAGAAAAAAAGAATAAAATAGCAGCATTCAGAACGCTTAAATACAGGCTTTAAAGTTGGAGTGTTTTGTACAAGCAGGTCCTCCTATGCACGTGTTTAGAATCTTTGAGTCATTACATTTTTAAAATGATCGCTGTTGTTTAATTGTTGACTTGTGCTCTCTGACCGACTGGCAAAGTTTGCAAACGTCCCTCATTCTCAGCGAGTGGTTGGCTTCCCAGTTTGTTCGTTCAATGGCTGCTGTTTGCAAGATGATCAGAGAAACAGGGAGAGTTGGAAAGACAAACAGGTTTTTAAATTTTACTTAAGTTCCATTTTCTTCCCTCTTATCTGCCGCTCAAAAGCATCTGCTAAAACATAGTTCATTGTGTATTTCTGAATCCAGTTCCATCGCCTTTTATGTTGGCAGTTGAACCTTTCGTCTCCCCAGTATGTGAAATTTTCATGCACATGTGAATTAAAACAGCTAGGAATTTCATGCTGACTCAATTGCCTGGTTTTGAGGTTTTCAGATAATAAAATGATAATTTCATTATAGATGAGTTTGTTTTGGATGTAGGTTTGCTCGCTGAGCTGGAAGGTTTGTTTTCAGATGTTTTGTCACCATACTCGGTAACATCAGTGAGCCTGTGGTGAAGTGCTGGTGTTAGTGACTCGCTTCCTATTTGTGTTTCGGTTTCCTTGCTGTGGTGGTGTATTTACTATTCCTTTTCTGAGAGTGGTAAATGGGGTCCAAGTCGATGTGTTTGTTGAGAGTTCCGGTTGGAATGCCATGCTTCTAGGAATTCTCTTGAGTTTTTGTTCAGTGTCAGTCTCATGTGGTCAAGTGACCACTGCAGCCAATTTCAGTATTTAATATTTTTTTCTTAAAACCATTTTAATCCATAAAATGTCTTTGGTCTAATTATCAGTTGGAAGCTAAAATTCATAAGTCCATATTTACCACTTTTGTAAAATCTTGAGGTGTTCTATAGTATAGCATAGTGTATTGTAGGGTTCACTGTCCTTTTATTAACTGATTGAAAAGGCCAATTATTGAACTATAATATCTTGCACATCTGGAAAATTAAATTTCTATTTCATATCCCTGTTGTTTTTGTTAAAGTCAGTTTTTTTTTAAATCCAGGAGGAGACAACAAAAATATTGTGCGCGCAAAGTTTGGCAACACAAGAAGAAATATTTGAGGACTTTAAGAGCTGTGATTTATCAACAATTGAATGGAAATTCTGGAGTTTCCCAGCTATGGACAAAGTCCTGTAGTTTAATACCGCGACAGGGATTGCACTAGTTTTTGGCTGCATGAATCTAGAGACCTGTTAGCTTTCCAGACACCTGGGTCCAATACCCAACAGTGCTGGTATTTCTGTAGACATTACAGGAAGGAACAGGAAGCATTCTCCTCTTATGTAGTTAGCTCAACTCCAACGCGCTATGAATTAGATTTAGTAGGGAGAATACTTAAAGCATATACTGTCGCCAAAGTGAAGTAGCAGTAAAGGAGTGTGTCATAAGAGGTGCAGTCTTTTAGAACAGATATTGATTAGATTCCTGTAAGGGTGAATTTCTGTTTATGCAGGAGTAATTGGACTTTCTTTTTAAAAGAAGGGAACACTAAGCTCCTCCCTAGCTTCCTGCCCAACATGAATATTCCATATTCCTTCTCTTTGCGTCCCCCGTCCCCCCCCCCCCGTTCCCCCCCCCCCCCCCACACCAAACCAACATGGAAGATATTAACTGTCATTAATATATTTTGTGGGACCTTTGTTGTACATACACTGTGGAGCAGCATGGTGGCTCAATGGTTAGCACTGCTGCCTCACAGCACCTGGGACCCAGCCTCGGGCAGTTGTCTGTGTGGAGTTTGCACATTCTCCCCTTGTCCGCGTTGATTTCCTCTGGGTGTTCCAATTTCCTCCCACAATCTCAAAAGATGTGCAGGTCAGGTGAATTGGCCATGCTAAATTGCCCATAGTGTAAGGTGCATTAGTCAGGTGTAAATGGGTCTGGGTAGGTTACTCTTTGGAGGGTTGGTGTGGACTTGTTGGGCTGAAGGGCCTATTTCCACACTGTAGGGAATCTAATCTAATCATAAATTGATATACTTGTGGGTGAAGCAAGTAAATATGTTTCTGAAGTACCATGTTCGAATGTGAAGTTTAATCAGATAGGATGTGATGAGATTGGGAAGAACCGAAGACATGTAAACATATTAATATACGTCTTCCAAGAATTAGGGAATCCAAAGTAGGTGCATGACTGAGCAATATTTTGATGAGTTGCATATCCTTTTCTTTTGCAATTTGTTTTTAATTCTGACAAAAATTCAAGAACAAAAACAGAAGTTGCTGGAAAAACTCAGCAGGTTTGGCAGCATCTGTGCAGAGAAATCAAAGTAGCATTTCGAGTCAGGTAACCCTTGCTCAAAACCTCTGATTTTGCTACTAATTTAAAGCAATTCCTTAAGTTTTTAAAAAATTCAAGAATATCTGGCACTCGGGTATTTCAAACCCACTTTTTTTTCTTCGTGATTGGTGTTTCTCTTAAGCTTGTCCATTTAGAAGTTTGTAACTTTTGTATTTTTTTTTTTCCATATCCTGCATCCGAACTGCTTAATTGAGTAACTTTTATTTGTTCACATTATAATCACATATTTGCTTTGAAGTCATTTCTTTATTTCTGTTGATGACTAATATTAGACATGTGATTTTGAGCTATGGCACCTATTACAGGTAAAATAGCTGGGCATGGGACATAAGACTTCTAAAGTTATGGCAAGGCTCGTTGCATTATATCCTTTCTGAAAGTGTAACTGTGTTTACTGAAGCACAGTAAATAATTCTGCTGCTTGAGAGAAATTTTCAATTTTTCTCTGAAACCAAGCTGTACACTTATAATCAAAGCTCTTGCAAGGCTGATTTAATGCCTATTACACATGGCTACTTTAAAGAGGAGTCACATTTGTTGAGACCACAATGCAAAATAGCATTACTGCTATATTTAAGATAAGATTTTTATGTTTTTTTTGTTGCGAGCACCAAAGTGTAATGCAACCTGTTTCGGAGTTCCAAAGTAGTAAATCATCGTGTCAATTGTACTTATTTCTGCTATAATAATATAAAGTAATACTTAGGTGATTTATGAACTCCAGTATAGCATCAGCGTTGGATTGCTGCCTAAAGCTCAACTAACTATAGCCCAATTTCCATAGAACATGTATTTACAGGCCTGAAATTGTGCTAGTTTCCAGTATAGAAGGAATTCAGCTGTAAGAATATTGTGCTGCTACTATGTTGCACTTGAATATTTGTAATCTTTTGGGTCAATCCAGCAAAAAATATTTGTTAGATTACCACTCTTATTTGCAAGGTTTATGAAGGTTTGTAGCTCAGGTTGAGGTTTAGGGTGTAGGTTTGCTCGCTGACCTGTAGGTTTGATATCCAGACGTTTCATTACCTGGCTAGGTAACATCATCAGTGGCGACCTCTAAATGAAGCGAAGCTGTTGTCTCCTGCTTTCTATTTATTTCTTTCTCCTGGATGGGGTTCCTGGGGTTTGTGGTGATGTCATTTCCTGTTCGTTTTCTGAGGGGTTGATAGATGGCATCTAGATCTATTTGTTTGTTTATGGCGTTGTGGTTGGAGTGCCAGGCCTCTAGGAATTCTCTGGCATGTCTTTGCTTAGCCTGTCCCAGGATAGATGTGTTGTCCCAGTCGAAATGGTGGTTTTTTTTCATCCGTGTGTAGGGCTACGAGGGAGAGAGGGTCGTGTCTTTTTGTGGCAAGCTGGTGTTCGTGTATTCTGGTGTCTAACTCTCTTCCTGTTTGTCCTACATAGTATTTGTGGCAGTCCTTGCATGGAATTTTGTAGATGACATTGGTTTTGTCCATGGGTTGTACTGGGTCTTTTAAGTTTGTTAGTTTTTGTTTGAGAGTGTTGGTGGGTGTGTGTGCTACTAGGATTCCGAGGGGTCTTAGTAGTCTGGCTGTCATTTCTGAAACTTCTTTGATGTATGGTAAGGTGGTTAGAGTTTCTGGCTGTGTTGTTGTTGATGATATTAAGTGTCTCTTCTATCTTGTTTCGTTTTGTGATGACAAAGGTGTCATCTACGTAGCAGACCCAGATTTTTGGTTTGATGGTTTGTAGGGCTGTTTGTTCTAGGCTTTGCATTACTGCTTCTGCTATGAATCCTGATAGCGGAGTTCCCATGGGTGTGCCGTTGGTTTGTTTGTAGATTATGTTGTTGAAAGTGAAGTGGGTGGTCAGGCACAGGTCCACTAGCTTCATGATGTTTTCGCTGATAATGTGATTGATGGTGGTTGGTGTGTGTGTGTGTGTAAGAAAGAGTGAAAGAGAGAGAGAGAGAGTCTCTTCTAAAAGTGTGGTAAGTGTTTCTTTTGCCATCAACATCGACCTAGCAATGGAAACACTTACCACACTTCTAGAAGAGACCATCACACACACACCAACCACCATCAATCACCTTACCAACGAAAACATCATGAAGCTAGTGGACCTGTGCCTGACCACCCACTTCACTTTCAACAACATAATCTACAAACAAACCAACGGCACACCCATGGGAACTCCGCTATCAGGATTCATAGCAGAAGCAGTAATGCAAAGATTAGAACAAACAGCCCTACAAACCATCAAACCAAAAATCTGGGTCTGCTACGTAGATGACACCTTTGTCATCACAAAACGAAACAAGATAGAAGAGACACTTAATATCATCAACAACACCCTCACAGGCATAAAGCTCACCAAGGAGGAAGAAACCGACAACAAACTCGCATTCCTGGATGGCACAGTCGAAAGAAAGGACAACGGAGAACTACAATGCGTATACAGAAAACCGACAAACACTGACCAAATACTTAACTACACCAGCAACCATCCCAACCCACACAAACAAAGCTGTATCAGAACACTATTCCAATGAGCCACCACACACTGCAGCACAGACTAACTTCGGAAAACAGAGGAGAACCACCTATACAATGTATTCATGAAGAACGGATACTCAAAAAATACAGTGCGCAGATTCCTCAAGAACAAACCACGACAAGCAGACCAAACACAGCCAGAAACTCTAACCACCTTACCATACATCAAAGAAGTTTCAGAAATGACAGCCAGACTACTAAGACCCCTCGGAATCCTAGTAGCACACAAACCCACCAACACTCTCAAACAAAAACTAACAAACTTAAAAGACCCAGTACAATCCATGGACAAAACCAATGTCATCTACAAAATTCCATGCAAGGACTGCCACAAATACTATGTAGGACAAACAGGAAGAGAGTTAGACACCAGAATACACGAACACCAGCTTGCCACAAAAAGACACGACCCTCTCTCCCTCGTAGCCCTACACACGGATGAAAAAAACCACCATTTCGACTGGGACAACACATCTATCCTGGGACAGGCTAAGCAAAGACATGCCAGAGAATTCCTAGAGGCCTGGCACTCCAACCACAACGCCATAAACAAATAGATCTAGATGCCATATATCAACCCCTCAGAAAACAAACAGGAAATGACATCACCACAAACCCCAGGAACCCCATCCAGGAGAAAGAAATAAATAGAAAGCAGGAGACAACAGCTTCGCTTCACTTGGAGGTCGCCACTGATGATGTTACCTAGCCAGGTAATGAAACATCTGGATATCAAACCTACAGGTCAGCGAGCAAATCTACACCCTAAACCACTCTTATTCACACAGACCCCCTGTTCAATGTCAAATACTAAACATTACATGTAACTCTGGCCCAGAATAGGCATAAAAGTGCACAGATTTATCCACACAAGACCCAAAGTCACATTTCAGCCGTCTCATGATGTTGAGAAATTTTTAACATTGTGTCCAATAAGATATTAATTGATTCTTGTATCATTGAATGTAATTATACATCAGAATTAATTGAATTTGTTAACGCATCATGCTTAAAGTGCGAAAATGATGGTTTAATCGTTTTAAAACTTTCCTTTTTCTGGATAAAGGGTGCCTGGAAGGAGCTTTTCTGAGGCCTAGTTGTTCATGTTGATTTGATTGTTTACACCAGCTTTTAACTGTGTGTTTATAAAGGCAGGGGATTTTATTGTAAACACAAAGTGGCAATGCGGTAAGAAGAGAGCTATTTAAGTATAATATTTTATCAGGTTGCACCTTGTTTTGAGGTTTGTTGGTATACAGTATACATGGAAGCAGTTTCCATGTCCGGCTTTGTAGAAAAGTTGTTATAAAGGTAGAGTTGAGACATTTGTGTCACACTTGGTTAGCTTTGTGGTAATTGCTGCGAAATAATTCTTGCAAAACAATCTGCTGTTTGCCTTGCAGAATTTGCTAAATTTATGTAGTCATAATGGTCAATTCAAATATTGTTCGAAGTGGCTATTTTCAAGTACCTGAAAATTTTAGTAGCAATTGATGTGGCCTTTTATATTAAAAACAAAACTTTGCTTCTTCAAGTGTGGAAGAAGGATACATAGGTGGAGTTGTAGCCGAGGGCAGTTAGCTATGATCTTAGAACATGATAAAGCAAGCTTGAGGGGCCAAATTGCCTCCTACTTCTCATTCTTGTTTTTATTGTTATTTGAAAATAACATAACACAGAGGAGCAGGAATAGACTATTGGGTACCTTGAACTTGCCCCACCATTCAACAAGATCATGGCTGATCTGCCCTAGGTCTTCACTGTTGCCTGTCAGTTCAACATGACTGTCAGCTTCCTGATATTTCAAAGATCTATCTACGTTCTCTTTAAATACTTTGTGATTTCATATCTGCAAAACATTGAGGGAGTGATTTCCAGACATTTACTGCTCTTTCGGAGAAGAAATTCCTTCTCATCTCTGTTCTAAATGAGTTTTCCACTGTTGTTTATGTCCTCCTGTTTGAGGTTCCCCCACTAGTGGAAACGTCTTAACATCTACCCTGTCAATCCCCTCAGAATCTTGCATGTTTCAAAATATCGCCCTTCATTTCTTAACTCCAGTTAACAAAGGCCTTACCTGTGTTTGTTTGTTAATAAGTTGAACCCCTGATCCCAGGAATCAGTCTAATGTAAACAGCCTTCTGTGCAAATATATCTTTTGAGACACAGACAAAGACTCTACACAGTACTATAGGTACAGCCTCAGCAACACCTTGTACAGTTGTAATAAGTCCCTTTTCTTTAAACTGCAGCCCCAAGCAATAAAAGCAAACATTAAATTTACCTCCTTATTTGCTGTAGCTGCATGCTAACTTCTTGTATTGCATGCACAAGAACACCCAGATCCCTTTGTACTGTACTTTCTATTGGCATATCTCTCTATTTCAGTAATAGTCTGCCTGTGGATTCTTCCAGCCAAAGTGCAAGATCTCACGTTTTCCTGGATTAAACTGCTGAGTTTTTGCATATTCGCACACTGCAAACTGTCTACGTCCTCCTGCAGATTCCTCATGCTCTCTGTATATCTTTTCTCCCACTTCCTCTCACATTTTGATCATTCACCTCTTCACTACTCTGCACCTCTAGTGTCTCTTTTTTCAAACTCCTTTCTCTTTTTCTTTTTGCCCCTCCACTCCACACCCCCCCCCCCAACAAACTCATTCATTTTAAAACCATATGCACAACCCTATGTATATAATTTGCCAGGGTACTAGTTCCAACACGTTTCAGTTGAAACCCATCACAATGCAGAACCCTCTTTCCCCAGCGTTGGTGCTTGTGCCTCATAAATTGTACCCCATTTCACCCATACCAATCTTTTGAACTATGAATTATTTGCGTCTCTGATATTGTTTACCCTATGCAAACTTGCATGTACTGCAATCAGGAGATTATTACTTTGGCGATTCTGTTTTTTAATTTAGTTCAAAGGTTCTTGTAATCCCTCAGTAGAGCCTCTTTTTCCTACTCCTACCTATGTTGCTAGTCCCTACTTGGACCATGCCAATTGGATCCATGTACTCCCATTCCAAGTTCCGATGCAGCCTTGAACAATGGGATCAAATGGAGTTATTTATCCTGAATTCCAGTGCCCGTAATACTGACTCAAGCACTGTTGTTTTCCAGCATTTACTTGATAATTAAGCTGAATGTTTAAACAAAAATCAGTTGCTCCCATTGTCTGATGGAACAATCCAGATCTATCTCAGCCTTGACTAAAGTTATTGATCCAACCGCAATAGTCCTCTGCAGGAAGGGATTCAACAGATTCATCATCCTCCTGAAAGAAAAAAATCTCCGTATCTCTGTCTTAAATGAGTGACTCCTTAATCTAAGATTATGTCCTCTAGTCCTAGACACTCTCACAAAGGAAAATGGCGTCTTCGCAATAAGTTTAGGATAACTGACTTCATTTGATCCCTTTGAATCAGAAATTGGAGTGCAAACACAAGGATTCAGCTGGCATGGTCCAATTAGGGACCAACAGCAGAAGTAGGACTGGGAAAGCGGTCAAACCCTCTAAGAATCCTCTCATTTTCCTAAACTCCAATGAGTGTGAGCCCAACCTACTTGTCCTCCCTTCATGAGAAAATCCCTCAATACCAATAACATCTGAGTGAACTTTGTCTGGGATGCCACCAATGCCAATACATCTTCCCTTGGATAAGGGGCCCAAAACTGTCTATTAGCACTTCAGCTGTCCAAGCAGTTCCTTGTTCAGTTGTAGCAAAACCTCCCTAATTTTATATTACATTCCCTTTGAAATGAAGGGAACCCATCAATGAAGAGAAGCAGCCTGCAGTCACAATGGTCTTCTAGCTGAGGCCTTCAAAGGTGATGGATGGGTTTTTACTTGTGCCAAAGCTCCATGCAGTTGTCTTGTTGAGTTGGGAGAAAAATCATTTATGTCCCTAAAACCTTTTCATGCTTGTGTGATTATATCTGTTGTGCGTGAGAGATCTGAATCATTCTCCTTCAACATCCAATCTGGAGTCAAGCAAGTCTGTTAAATGCCAATTGTTTGGGGGCTACCTACTTGACTGTAGCTGTTTACCTCCTCAAAGATCAGTTGACCTCAAATGTCCTTATTAATTACTGGCTAGAATGAAAGCTCTTTAACCTTAATTACCTCAATGTCAGTTTACACTGACAAACCTCTATGTCTATGAAAGTCCCTTTATTTGGTCCTGACAGTTTAGTCAAATCATTGAGGTACTTATCCTGAATTTAACTAAATTGCAAAATTCTAACCTGAAACTTTACTGCCAAAAAGAAATCGCTAATCCTGACAAGATGCATGATAAATAACAACCATTCAACAGCATTGACCTCTCGTTAATTGCAGCATCTGTCTAATTTATTTTTCATTATTCATTAGTGGAATATGGGCATCACTGGCTTGGCCAGCATTTATTGCTTGTTCCTAGTTGCCTTTGAGAAGGTGGTAGTGAGCTGCCGCCTTGAGCTGCGGCAGTTCACCTGCTGAGAGTTGACCTACAATGCCATTAGAGAGGGAAATCCAGAATTTTGATCCAGCAACAGTGAAGGAACAGTGATTATATTTCCAAGTCAGGACGGTGAGTGGCTTAGAGGGGAACTTGCAGATGGCGGTGTTCTCATGTATCTGCTTAGCTTTACTCACTAATCAGTACGGCAATCATTATTAACCAGGGCAGTCTGGGGCTCTCTGCATGTTTAATGGCCAATATAATCTTTACAGATAATCCACCAGCTCTCATTATGGTTTGTCGTGATTTGTTTTCCTGAGATTTGATTATATTTTTCTCCCTCTCTTTTTCTCATGAAGACAAAATTAGTGTTTGATACTTTTTAGCTCATGGTAATTTTTTAAAAAAAAAGTCATTTTGAAATTGACTTTAATTGCTGCTTTGAATAATGCTATTTAATGCCAATCTAGCCGCACTGAATGTTTGTAGTACTCTGAATCCAGTTGGATTGGTGGGGCCTGCCTCTATTGTAAGGTTACAATAAAACAGTTGAATATTATCTCCTCTATATATTCCTGTTGGCACTGATGTGCATCAACATTTTTTTTTTGGATTTGTTATTCCTAAATCAATTGGGGTTTAGATTTTGTCTGATGAGAATCCTGCGACATTTGTACTATTTTAGAGACTAACCACAAGTTAAGCTGCTGTTATTCAATGAAAATGTCCCAGAAGATAAATGAACGTGTATTTAAGTAGCCCCAGTTGTAACTTCAGCATGTCCCAAAATGTGGTACTTCAGAAATGTAGTCACATTTGTCACATAGGCTTTTGTTTTTGTTACTTTACTTTTTGATTTGCACTTGCGATGCTAACTGATAATTGATTTCTACGTTTCTGTGGTTTTCCAATGTTGATCATCTCCCACTACTTGATGCTGAGCTGTGAGCGGGAGAGAATTTAATAACAGGAGGATAATGTGTTATGCAAATTGTTGGCATAGTGTATTCCTGGACTATTGTACTTTCCTCTGATCTTTGTTCTCGTTATCTCAAGTGGTTTGAGATTAGAAGTTTGACTGTTTAGCTGCTTAAATTGGTATGTCCCTTTTGTTTTCCCCAAAAGGTAGGCTACAGCTCAGGCACTCCCTGTAGGGAGGGTTCAAAGATGATTTGTGGGTCAAACCCACTTTTTATTGCTGAGTACAAGGACAATTCACAGATCCTTGCATGTTTGTTAATTCTAAGTCAATCTACAAGCCGTCCTTCTCAAATCAAATTAACTTGTAATTTATCTTTGCATGATAAGACTGCCTTTTTAATATTATTATTTTGAGATGTGTGTGTTGAAACATTTTTAAAACTTGCTTCATCGCTATACACAAGGGGTTTCATATGTAGTTAGTTACTCTGCAGACATGGATAGCACTACAAAAGCTGGTGATTGCAATCTAGTTGAAATGACAAATGTTAATTTCCTTTTTTAACAAAAAATTATATTGGCCATTTCAAAGTGTGTTCAACTTCCCCACTCCTTTAGTGTTCATGTTTCAACCTTGACAGAGCTTTAAATGCAAGAACTACAAAATGTGTAAGGATTAGCATCCAAGTGCACCCCACAAAGGAGCATCTTTTGCATTTGTATTTAATTTGTAGGACAGTGCTATGACCTAAACAATTAAACAAGCACAGCAAGACTAGAAATGATAATGCAGTTCCAATATCTAACACAAATTGGAAGCATGAGAAATCACAATTCAGGAGACATGTTTTTCAACAAAAGAAAGAACATCAGTTGTTGCTATGCAACAAAACTTTATCTTGTCACCTATTAAACAGTGCAGAGTTACAAAGATGTGTTGATCAAGAAATATTTACTTAAAATGAGGTATAAAATAACAAGGAGAACTTTCAAATCATAGAACAAAAGAGTTGCCATCAGTCAGAACATGTCTGTTCAGTTAGAATCCCACATTCTAACGCACTCAGTAAAGAAAATTCTCCTGAGTTCCTCCTTGGAATTATTGATGGCTTTTTCAAGTACAAAAACAATTCACAGATCATCACATGTTTGTCAGTTCAAGATCAATCTGCAAACTGCCCTTCTTGAACTAAATTAGCTTGCAGTTTATCTTTGCATTAAATGATTGCCTTTTAGATATTGGTATTTTGAGATGTAAGTAAATGTCCTTGAGTTTTGGAATGCTCTTAACTGGGGACATCAAATCTGCATTTGCCCTACCAAACCTCTTCATGATTTTTAAGACCTTGATCAGGCCATCCCACTGATGATTTATGTATTTTTGATCTGGGTAAGGAACTGAGGACGTTGTTGTGAAGTTTGCAGATGACACAAAGATAGGTGGAGGGACAGATGGTGTTGAAGAAGCAAGGAGGCTGCAGAAGGACTTGGACATGTTTGGAGAGTGGCCAAAGAAGTGGCAGATGGAATACAATTTGGGGAAGTGGAGGTTATGCATACTGGTAGAAAGAATGCAGGTGTGGACTGCTTTCGAAACTGGGGAAGGCTTTGGAAATATTAAGTGCAAAGGGACTTGGGAGTCTTACTTCAGGATTCTCTTAATATGCAGGCAATGTGATGTTGGCATTCATTTTGAGAGGGCAAGAATATGAGGCTGTATAAGGTTCCAGTCAGACTGCATTTGGAATATTGAGCAGTTCTGAGCCCCATACCTAAGGAAGAATGTGCTGGCCTTGGAGGGGTTTAGAGGAGGTTTACAAGAATGATACCACGGATGAATGGCTTGTCCTATGAGGAGCGATTGAGGACACTCTGTACTCAATGGAGATTAGAAGGATGACAGGAATCTCATTTAAATTTACTGTATCCAGAGAAGCCTGGATAGAGTGAATGTGGAGATGATGTTTCCTGTAGCAGGAGAAACTAGGACCTAAGGGCACAGCCTCAGAGTGAAAGAATGACCCTTTGGACCTCAGTTGAGGAATTTCTTCATCCATATGGTGGTTAATCTGTGGGGTTCATCATCACAGAAGGCTGTAGAGGCCAAGTCATTGAGTGCATTTATGATCAAGATAGATATTTCTTGATTAGTGAATGAATAAAGAGTTACAGGCAAAGGCAAGAAAATTGGGTTTGAGAAATATATCTGCCAGGATAGAATGGTGGAACAGACGCGATGGGCTGAATAGTTCTGCTCCTATGTCTTGTGGTCTTCTGATTTAGTTTACTACTTGGAAGCTGAGCAAATCGCAAGTTTCTTAACTTCTGAAATGCCTGATTGTTACGGGAGAAAGTGAGGACGGCAGATGCTGGAGACCAGAGTCAAGAGTGTGGTGCTGGAAAAGCACAACTGGTCAGGCAGAATCCGAGGTGTTCCTGATGAAGGGCTTATGCTCAAAACTTTGATTCTCCTGCTCCTTGGATGCTGCCTAACCTTTCCTAGCACCACACTCTCGACTCTGATTGTTATGGGACTCCAGTTTAAACCCTCCAGTGCTGCTGCACTTTGTAGTCTGAGATAACAGCTGTCTTGCTGTCGAAATCTCAATTGCTGAATCCCAACCTACTTTCAGCTAGTGCCCGTATACTTTTCCAAAAAAAGTGACCCAGTTAGTGATTGGAACGTGAGTCTATTAGTGACACATTACCATTTAAAGTTCCGACTTCATTGGTCCTCATCCTTTGCTTGGTATTCTACCAAATTCCATAGAATTATCCAAGTTAGGTGTTTTTTTTTGTATTTTTCAGTGGCTTTTTAATAGGTCTAGGTTTAATTTTGTTCTAATGTTAGCTTGATCTTGAAAATACATCACACTTTAGTAAGAAATTATGGTGACCAATGATATTGCAGTATATGTAATGATCACTCTTTTTGGCCTACAGACTAAAACTTGGAAAAGATACAGCTTTAAACCAAGAAAACTCTAAGAATTCATATTGTAAAACGTTACTGGAATATGTACGTTGTATCTATAATATCAAACAGTGAGGGACCATTCCAGGTAAAACAGCACAACATAACCTGTGTATTTTAGGGCAATTTTGCACAGAGACCGTCTTTGCTTTTCTAATCAGGACCATAGAATCATAGAGATGTACAGCATGAAAACAGACCCTTCGGTCCAACTCGTCCATGCCGAGCAGAAATCCCAACCCAATCTAGTCTCACCTGCCAGCACCTGGCCCATATCCCTCCAAACCCTTCCTATTCATATACCCATCCAGATGCTCTGAAATGTTGCAATTGTACTAGCCTCCACCACTTCGTCTGGCAGCTCATTCCATACACGTACCACCCTCTGTGTGAAAAAGTTGCCTCTTAGGTAATTTCACGGTTTTTTAATTTTCCCAGACGCATTCTGATGTGCAACGATATGTGAATTCAACAGCCAAGGCAGTAACTGCTAACTCTGTCAGTTAGCAATGTGGGTTTCTTTCTCGCTCTCTCCTGCACTGACTTCACCATGTGTTTCCTTTGTCTGTTCTTCCCCCTTTTAAAACTGCTGTTGTTTTGACATTTTTTTTCCTCCAAACTTCCCAAACAATGTAACAGCATATAAAACAGTAATTGCTGCTTCTGGAATTCAAAGAAATCACCTCCAACACCTAAAATACCTCAAAATAAAAAGAAGCAGAAATGTTTCCTGTCTTCCATCTTGGATTACCCAGAATCCTTTAGTGAGCTCAGGAGGAGTCCGGACAGTAACAATCACTTGATTAGTTCCTCGACAGATAGTGATAGCTTTGAACATAGAACAGAAAACAGTACAGCACAGTGTAGATCATTCGGCCCTTGATGTATTGCCAACCTTTTACCCTACTCTATGATCAAACTGACCGATATACCCTTCTTTTCAGTATCTTCCATGTACCAATCCAAGAGTCACTTAAATGTTCCTAATGAATTTGACTCTCCTACCACTGCTGGCAGTGCATTCCAAGCACCCACCACTTTGTAAAGAACTGACCTCTGACATCTCCCCATAACCTTTCTACAATCACCTTAAACTTATGCCCCCCTCGTGCTAGCCATTTCTACCTTGGGGGAAAACGTTTCTGGAATCCAGTCTATCTCTGCCTCCCATCATCTTATACCTCTATCAAGTCACCTCTTATCCTTCGCTCCAATGAGAAAAGCCCTAGCTCACTCAACCTTTCTTCATAAGACATGGCCGCCAGTCCAGGCAGCATCCTGGTAAATCTCCTCAGCACCCTTTCTAAAGCTTCCATATCCTTCCTGTAATGACATGACCAGAACAGACCACACTTGGAATATTGTGTTCTAACAAAGCTTTATAGAGCTGCGGCATAACCTTGCGGCTCATAAACTCAATCTCCCTGCTAATGAAAGCCAGCACACCATACGCCGCCTTAACCTGATCAGCTTGGGTTGCAACTTTGAGGGATCTATGGATGTTCCTCCACATTGCCAAGAATCCTGCATTTAATGCTGTATTCTGCAATCAAATTTGACTTTCCAAAGTGAATCACTTCACACTTTTCCAAGTTGAATTCTATCTGCCACTTCTCAGCCCAGCTCTGCATCCTGTCAATGTCCTGTTGCAACCTCCAACAGCCCTCCACACTATCTACCACTCCACCAACTTTCATGTCATCAGCAAACTTACTAACCCACCCTTCCACTTCCTCATCCAAGTCATATTTATATTTTAAAAAATCACAAAGAGCAGATGTCCCATTGGAACACCACTGGTCTCTGAGCTCCAAGATAAATATTTCCCATCTTCTATCACCCTCTGTCTTCTATGGGTCAGCCAATTCTGAATCTAGACAGCCAGATTTCCCTGTATCCCATGCCTGCTTACTTTCTGAATGAGCCTGCCATGGGAACCTTGTCAAACGTTTTGTTAAAATCTATATACACCACATCCACTGCTCTACCTTCATCAGTGTGTTTTGGCACATCCTCAAAGAATTCAATAAAGCTTGTGAGGGATGACCTGCCCCTCACAAAGCCATGCTACCTATCTCCAATCAAACTATGCTTTTCCAAGTAATCATAAATCCTGTCTCTCCGAATCCTCTCCAATACTTTGCTCACCACAGACGTAAGACAGACTGGTCTGTAATTCTCAGGGTTATCCTAATCCCCTTCCTTGAACAAGGGAATAATATTTGCCACTCTCCAATCATCTGGCAGTACTCCAGTCGGCAGTGAGGATGCAAAGATCATCGTTAAAGGCGCAGCAGTCTCTTTCCTTGCTTCCTGTAACAACCGTGGGTATATCCTATCTGACCCAGGGGACTGACCTCATGTTTTTCATAATTTCCAGCACATCCTCCTCCTTAACATCAACCTGTTTGAGCATATCAGCCTGTTTCACGCTCTCCTCAAAAATATCAAGGTCCCTCTCACTAGTGCTTGAGGATCAGACAGCAGAAGCACTCAGCCTGTGAAGGGAAAGCATCAAGCTCACGCATGGTGAAGTAAAAGAAAATTCCTGGTACCTACTTTCCCTCGCCGTCCTCTGTAAGTTGCTTTCTCCGTAACTCCCCTGTTGAAAGGAAAAGGAGGGAAACAACCTTGAAGCCCTGCAAAGGTGAGTCCTCAATCAGTGAATGAGAGACTGAGAATCTGTGTAACCGTAATCTTATAACATTAGCAAATAATTAAAACTAAAAGATCAAAGTGAGTGTCCATAATCCAGACTTGTGCCAAAATTATATTTCTGACTATTTTTCTTGCTTCCGCACACAATATTCGAAAGACATGATGTCTATGGGAATACTAAACAATATGTTGAGTTTAAGATGTAGAATTATAGATTAGCAATTTAATTTGTCTATTTTTTTGCTTTTAGTTTAAAAAAATGACTAACAAAAAAATATATTTATTTTAATGGGGGAGAAAAATCCTGGTGTGTTTATTCTTCTAACCTGATTTAGACCATGAAGTCAAATTAGGCAACTAATCAGATTTTCAGACTTATGATGACTGATGAAGTAATTGGGCTTGATTTCCAGTACACTATCCCAATTAGTCATAATGCCTGTTACTTGTTTATGGTGGTATATTAGTTCAGGATGGTGTTTGCTAATTACTGGATGAGGACTTTTCCCAAAATTAAATGTAGGGCTTTTTGGTCCCCTTTCTTCCATTCCCCTCTCAAAAATAGTCCTCTAATGTCATTAACACCCATGTACAGTTACCAAGCCTTTTGTTTTCTATTCCACCTTCAAAACAAGGATGAAGTAGCTGAGTTAAAATGAATGCTTGTAGCTCTTTCAATGTCACAGATGGAATTCATTTGTCAGTATTTTGAAATGCAAAAGAATGCCATAAGTATGATGGATATTCTTCTTTGAGTCCACTGTGCCCGCAAATACCTGGCTTTGGCAATGATCTGTTCAGTGTAAGATCCTGTGGCTATCTTGAGGAATGCAGAAGGTTTGGGGTTTGAGGCAGAGCCTGAGCACGTGGCAGAAGCTGCAACATTTTGAAAGTAAACTAAAAATCATTTGTTCTCTGAACATTTCTGGGGACTAAGAATCTGAATGTGCCGTGTCTTTAATTGTAATTGTAATAAGCCAGAGACTGTGTCTGGTTCAAAATATTTGCTATTACCTCAATATGATCACACATAACAAAAAAACTGCCAGAAATTGGAAAAATTATCAGAGTCAAAGGCATCTTGAGGTTTTGTGGAAGGTATAATACATGAGTGAAGGAGAGGTAAGTTTGAACAGAACAATGCAAACCGTATGGGTTCATCAAAGAAACACTCATTTTTATTGATATAATATGATCATCGCACAAGGAGCTTTTAATTTAATTAAGTGCTTTTGATGGTTGTGCCTTGTAATATCAAAAGTATGCTTGTGTACAGGGAAATCTTATAAACAGCAGTATGATGACATGTAGATAAACTGTCTTTATGATGTTGATGGAGTGGTTCAAACTGGACCAGACACTGCAGATAATTCCCTTGCAATTCCTTTAACCAGACTGTTCTCTCCACCTGAGAAGGTGGGTTGGACCTCATCTTAACACATCTTGTGAAATATTGCATCTCTGAAAATGCTGCTGTTCCACTGTACCATTTTGGAAGATATGCCTTAATTTTGTGTTCATACCCTGCAGTGGGATTGGAACTCTCAACCTTCTGGTTCAGAGGCAAGATTTCTACCAACTGAGCCACAGTTGACATCTGATTTAGCCCCCTGACCTTTTATTCATTTGGAATTTCTGCTCCTCTGTAATGCATCAAGACTAATTATATGCTGTGAAATTAAGATGAGTCCCCATCGAACAGCAATAAATTTTGATTGTGTTGAAATAGTCAACTATGCTTGCATGCAGAATAACACATCTCTGAGAAAGATGGACCAAAGTTCTGCACTGGTTTAGCTGAACTAGTCTAAAGTTATAACGTGATCACATCAACACTCTAAGCTGAAGTTAACCACGTGATGAGCAATCATGTTGTGCTGGGCAAGTCAATATCTCCCCATGAAAGAACATTCAAAACCTGCTAACGTGAACCCTAATGACAGAAGGTGACGTTAATGCAGCAGGTGGACAAAGAATGATGTGCAGCAAAAAGCTGGTATTGCTAAGAAGTGACACTTTGGAGCATGTCAACAAACTGTTTGATCCTTTTATGAGTGAGAAAGGTTTCTCCCTATCTGCTCTGTCCTGACGAGTCATAATTGTGAAAACTTCTATCAGATCTCCTTTTAGCCACCTTCTCACCAAAAAAGACAGTCCCAACTTCTTTCATTTCGGAGGCTAGATTAAGTGTTGCATCCTGAACCATTGTTGTAAATCTCTTCTGTGCACTCTCCAGTGCGTTCCCATCCATCCTGTAATGTGATGATCCAGAACTGTGCACGATAGCACCACAACACAAGTGTCTTTACAAGTTCAGCATCACCTCCTGGCTGTTGTGCTCTGTGCCTCCATTGATAAATCCCAGGATACTGACTGCTTTATTGACTGCTCTCTCCGAGGAGAAAGTGAGGTCTGCAGATGCTGGAGATCAAAGTTGAAACTTTATTGCTGGAACAGCACAGCAGGTCAGGCAGCATCCAGGGAACAGGAGATTCGACGTTTCGGGCACAGGCCCTTCTTCAGGAATGAGCAGAGAGTGTTCAGCAGGAGAAGATAAAAGGTAGGGAGGAGGGACTTGGAGGAGGGGAGTTGGAAATGTGATAGGTGACTGCTCTCTCCACCTATCCTACCATCTTCCACGATCTGTGCCTATATACACCATTTGGTCCCTCTTCTCTTGCAACCCCTTTTCGAATTTTACCTCATATTTTGTATTGTCTGACAATTATCTTCCTACCAAATTGCATCACCTTTCACTTCTTGGCATTTGAGCTTTATCTGCCCGCTCCAACAACTATTCTGTTTTCTTGGAGTCTTACACTGTCTTCAGACTTTAGTGAATCCAGTTTTTGTATCACAAGCTTTGAAGTCGAACCCAAGATCTAGAACATTTTAATATGCATCAGGACAAGCAAGGATCATAATACTGACCCCTAGCAACTTCACTGCAAATGTTTATCTTGCCCAAAAGAAGTCCATTGGCCACTATTCTGTTTACTATTACTCAGCCAATTTTGTATCCGCATTGCTAATGTCAATTTTTATAATATTGAATAACTTTCCTCTGTCTGTGTATGAAGCATCTTCCGAAGTCCATACACGCCATATGAACAACATTGTCTTCATTGAACCTTTCCTGCTGACTTTTCAGAAAGCTCCAAGTTTAGTTAAACACAATTACCCATTTTGAAACCCTTGTGGCTCTTCCGAAACATCCCATCACTTTCCATGTGACTATTACTTTTATCCTGACTATGCTTCCCCTTCTCTGAAGTTAAATTGACTTAATGTATTTACTGGGCTTATTCTTGTCACCTTTTCTGAACATGATTCTACTGTTTTCAATTCTCCACCCTCCTGGAACCTTCCCTGAGTCATGGGAAGATTAAAACCTTGATTAGTGCCCCTGCAATCTCAAATTTTCTTTCCTTAAATAAGCTTTTCATGCATCTCATCTGTTCCCTGTATCATGTCAATGAAAGTCTATCCAACTTAACAGTTTTGAACTCTTCCAGTGAGAAAGCTGCTTCTTTTGTCACCAGGCCACAGGTAACAGCTACCTCAGTGCTAAAGATCAGTGCAAAGTATTCATTTAACACCTTGACTGTACCTTTTGTCTCGTTGTGTAATTCCCTTTTTGTGGTCCTATTTGACCCTGCTCTCTCAACATCCTTTTGCTATAGATGCACCTGTAAGACAACTTAGTGATTGCCTATGTTAGCCTTCAGTCTTTTCTCATCTTGGCTCTTTTGTATTTTTGTAATGTGCTTTCTCACTTAGGGTCTGAATTTTGAGGTCCTCTTGGTTCACAATTGTACTAACCAATTCTGCTAACCTCTTGCTTTTCTTTTTTTCTGTCTTGAATACCTGATAGCCAGGAATATTTAACAGCCAGTCTTACCTTTTGAGCCAGGTCTCTGTTATCACTGCTACACCAAAATTCCAGTGGCAATGTGTCTGTAATTCTCTAACATTATCTGGTGTACTCCAAGTATTCACATACATGCACAGTTACCCTCATTTTGATATTTTATTTCCCTTTAATCTGACTTCACCTGTTGATTTTCTATTGTCTTTGCTGTGCCAGTCGCATTTCTTAGTGTTTTGTGAACTCTGGTTGCCTTCTCTACTCTTCTCCCGTGGCAGGAGTTTAGGAACCAAGTTAGTTTAAAACCTTTCCAAAAGCATTAACAAAATGCCCTACAAGGAACTCAGTCCTACCTCTATTCAGGTGCATCCAGTCCAGCTTACATAGGTACCATCTACCCCAGAGTCATTTCTAGTCTCCCAGGAATCTCTCCTGCACTATGTTTCCAGCTGTTCATTCTTCAGCATTATCCTCCCGTTTCTCTACTCGATTGCACTAATGATATTTAAACTTGAGGATCGAGAAGAGGTGGTAGAGCGAGAGAGCTGGCATCATTTCCATGCATACATGTTGCAAGATTAAATGTTGATTAGGAAAAGGTTTCTGAAGGACTCAGGACAATGCTAAAAGTGAGAGAGTTGGGAGAAGATAAAGTGGGTAGAGATTATAATTCTGTTACTATAGGTGCAGTGAGAGATGAAGAGAAGGTAACGGAAGATAAGTTTTGCATTTTGTGCACCAACTGAGATTGGGTGGGAAACGGAGTGTAATGAGGAAGGTGAGCAATTTGATACACAGTGGTTAAAGGTAGAGAGAAGGGAGGGAGGAAAGACATAAGTCGGTGGGTGTATTGTGAGGCTGTAATAAGGGTTTAAATAAAAACAAGAAATCAAGACCTGACTTGGAGTTGAGAATCATTGGTAATGTGCATTGTTCAGTGTTGATTCAAGAATGATCCTTATTAAAAATACTGAATCCGGTTGATTTGAGTCAATCAAATGAAACAAAAGAAACATTAATTATTCATGCACAGAATTATTGTAAATAGTTGTTGGACTTAAAAACAAAGCAAAGTTTTATACCCTGGCTATATTTTGCTTCCTTTAATCTACCTGAAAGATTTACAATATATGAAAATTCTTCAGTGTCCTTTTAACAATGAAGTAAAATAACAAGCACATAATAAAATGCAGAAAATCAGGTCAGTACATCAGGCCAATTTCCTGACTTTCCAAAATCTATTGCCCATCCTAAAACAGTAATTCTGCCATTGTTCTTCATATTTAAGTTGTTTTAGTGTTGAGGTAATGTTAATCTGTTGAGTAAAACCTTTCAAGTACTTTGCACATTGATGCTCTAATTTGATAGCTGTTACATGACTAAGACCATGTTTCAATTTAGTCTCACCTCCACACCAATTTCCAACTTGAAAGGTAGTCTTGAACAACATGCCCCACTCCTCTTCCCATGCAGCAGTTTGCAAATTAAATTCCCCCTTTTATCGAATGGCCACAGTATAATAGGAACCATTCAGACCACTATGTCTCTGTCAGCTGTGTGTGATAGCAAATCAGTTGTCTTTTCCCTATAGGCTTTGTGATGAAAGGCCTCCTTTTTAAATCTATTTCGCAATCTGTGAATAATATATTCAGCTCCAAAGGTTTGCTGGAGTCAGTTGCAAAGTGTTAGTTGCACTCCTTACTGCCTAGCAATAAGGCTGAAACGTGTTGCAAGTTCTCAATAGATCACTCAGAACAAGTCAAGGATTATTTTAGGCACTTGGGCAGAGACATTAAGGAGATAAACTTGCTCCCTTTGGGCTTCTAGTCAGCTACATAAGAGCAGATCGAAAAAACTGCACCTAAAAAGGTGTTTTAACCAACTTTGAGCTGTTAAGGTTCAAAAGTCTGGGGCTCCAAGAGGTGCAAGCTAAGTCTTAAGATGGGCTCAAAGAAAGGGTAGGAGGCAACTCAGAAGAAGCCTTGTGCCATTGCTGATACTTCATGGTTGAAAAGGTGAAGGAAGCCCGCAAGCTGTGTTTGCTTTGTGCACTTGAGCAAGAGAAATGAAGGGCAGTCCTAGCTTGGTGAAACTAGCTTGAGAGAAAAGTTGCATTTGTGCCTCTGGTAGTTGCTAATGTGTAGTTTCCAGAATCTAGGGGGAGCACAAACCTGACTGGAGAGTGAACTGCCAGAATCTGAGCCCTCATTGACGCAGTCTTGATTGATGGCTTTTTAGGGATACCAAAGCGAGATCCTCAAAAGAGAAGAAATGTTCATTCATTTTTAATGTGGTTTAACATCAGAGATGATGCCAAGAAATTGTGGGAACTGTCTTGACAGCCTTTGCTATTTGATGTGATCCTTTGTGTTCAACCACAGTTTTGTATATTACCAATATTTATCTCTGGTTAATTCTGGAGAGAACTCATTTTTATATATAGGTTGTGTTACTGTTGTAACTTCACCAAGTTTGTTGTTTGTTCAAAATCTTGGAATCTTGTGGCTTTATTCTCTTAATGAATAGATGGGATCTCACAATTTGTCAACTTCACATGTAAAAAAAAATTACTATTCTTTAGTCAAATCGTAAAGTTAAATTTGGTAGTGTGATCTTGTTCATAATTTGTGGGTTATTGTGGGATTTGAAATCCACAAACAAATACAAATGCTAGGACTTGGAAAGTTTCAGATTTTCATGCTGAATTGCACTATTAAGAGAACTAAAATGGCTTTTTCAACTGCTATGACTTTGTTGGTGAGAGAGAATTTATCCCCGAGTAATTTGCAAGAACTGATGGAGTATACTTTAATAACGTTAGCAGAAAAGTTGAGTTAGAATTAAAAGCAAGGTCTAATTAGTAGCTGTAGTTGAGGTGATAACACAGCATCTGGAATTCGAGGAAGAGGCTCACACCACTGAAACTTCACTTTAGCTGGCTTGAAATAAGCTGCGGATGAAGCAGCTTGTAATGGAAAAGTAGGAAAAAAAATGCCAGAACTTGAACTTACAAGAGAAAGGCAAATGTTTGGACTTGACCTCCAGAGTGAGAGAGAAATTGACATCAGAGGAAAGAGAATTGGCGAAAGAAAAGTTAACTTGAGTGACTTAAATAGAGTCAGTAGGCACCGTTAGTACAGAGAATAGAAAACAATGTTTTCATTGGGATTAGCCATTTAAGTCTCTTAAAATGACTTTACCATTTGTTTTGTTTATAGCTGGTCTATACTATGCCTGAACTCCATTTTTCCTGACTTTAACCCTAAACTTTTTAGTATTTGTGCCTGAATCGATCTTCACCTATGAACAATCTAATTGTGTAAGCATCCACAGCTATTTAGTGTGTTCCAGATTTTTGCAAACTTTTTGGTGGGGGTGGATTGGGAAGCGGTGCTGAGTGGGTGAGAGGAATTCTTGAAGGCCTAACTATGATTTGTTCTTGATTTCCTACATCTGAAAAGTCTTTTTACCCTATCGAATCCTCTGCTATCACCCTCAATTTTCTATCTCGATGAATTATGTTGGTGGTAAAAATGATCAGATATGAAGACCTTTTGTGGACTGAAATGGGTTTAAATATTAACATGCTGTTTTTGTTAATTCAGGTTAAATTGGTTCCTTTTTAAAACCATACCCTTCTCCCAGACCCAAATTAAGTTAAACAGAAAGGAAGGGCTTATTTTTTAAACTAGTCACCTTGTGACCAGCTGAGAGACAGGTGAAAATCAAGGGGAGTCAACCTTCCTCACCTGGGAGCTGAAAGGTTTGAGTATCCCATCAGCAGCTGAAACAAATTGGGGAACCTCACCAGTGAACTGGTCACAACAATTTCAGACAACCACTTATAGGGTAGAGAAGAGGAATGAAAATGGATCCATAACAGCAAAACTATAAGGCTTGCTAACCCTCTCCCTCTGCTTTCTCTCTATCTCATACCTGGTTAAAAAGCAAATCAGAGACACATCAGTCACTCATGTCCAAATGTCGTCACTATTGAGGATACAGTCATGAATTAAACAACTCTGGTCTCAGTTTGAAACTAATGTCACAAGAACACAAAGGGGCTTTTTAACTGCACAAACGTTTGTGTGGGTGAAGGGCAGCTCCATAAGGATCGTTTGAGGACTTTGGGTCTGTATTCAGTGGGGTTTAGAAGGATGAGGAGGGTGTCTGATTAGAATTTACAGGATACTGAAAGGCTTGGACAGAGTGGATGTGAAGAGTATGTTTCAAATTGTCGGAGAGACTAGGACCAGAGACCATAGCCTCAGAGTAAAGGGGAGATCTTTTGGAACTGTGATAAGGAGGAATTCCTTCAGCCAGAGGGTGGTTAATCTGTGGGACTCATTGTTGCAGAAGGTTGTGGAAATCAAGTCATTGTGTTTATTTAAGACAAAGATAATTTCTTGATTATTCAGAGGATCGAAGGTTACGATGAGAAGATAGGAGAGTGGGGTTGGGAAACATATTAGCCATGATGAAGTGGTGGAGCAGACTGTCATGAAGATGTTGGTGTAACTTTTAAAAGAATTAAAAGCGGCAGAACTACCGGACCCAGCGCCAAGTGTATTCAAAAATGTGGTAATGTAACACTGGGTCAAGCCACTCGATTAGCTCATTGCTTGGAGACAAAAACAAGTTTGAATTTGGTCAATCAGTTTAAATTATACCCAAAACATAACAAACTCCAATCAAGTTTGAATTGAGTATATTGCCAATCTTAAAAGCCAATGGCACAATCCGATGCTCTGGAGTATAGGACTGGGGAAAATTGAACAGTTGAGAGGAGAACTGCCACGACCCAGTGTGTAAGCAGACTGCTTGAAAATAGCTCTCTCTCAAAAGTACCTTTCCAATCAGTAACTTGTGACGCAGAAATTCCTAACAAGGAGAAAAGAAGACACAGTAAGTTCCAAAGAGAAGAACTTACAGCTGCCTCGTTTTAAGATAAGTGTTGTTTTGTAAATCTTAATTGGGAGTTTTATTGGACTAGTATTGTAGAAGGAAAGGGAAAAGATAGGTTAGGGAAAGAAATTGTAAATAGTGGTTAATTAAGTATTCTCTGTTATACTTTAAGAAATAAATAAAGTTGTTAATTTTTACTTTATGTAGTTCTTGGCCACTCAAATATTTATAGATTACTGCACAGGATAAATCTTTTCTGTGTTGCTGGTTTTAAACTAAGCAGGAGGGTTTACCCCATGTTGTAACAAGACTCAGTGGACGAAATGGCCTAAGTCTTCTCCGATGTCTTATAGTCAAACAATTAGACTGATTTTTTTCCTGATTTTTTTTTTTAAACTAGATACTCACTCACCTGTTTAAAATTTTATACCTGTATTTGTGAACATGCTTGTTGCCATATATTTCTAGATTAGTTTTAAATTTTAAAAAATCTTTTGCTAAAGGAAACCTTTTAATTGGCTTCTTAATTTTGACGAGTGCTATGTTTTAATTTAAATTTAATTCATTTTGTGGTCAAAAAAATTTAACATCTTTGCAGCCGATCATGGGGTTTAAAAAGACAGGATCTGATTCTGTCTTCCCACATCTGTTTGTAACAAAATAAGCCAAATTTATTCAACCTGTCCTTGTAATTTAACCCTGTGGGCCCAACATTATTCCATTTGACTTTGAGATTCAGTTCCTCAAAAGCCATATTTTGCTCAGGTGCTGTTGCCAAAAGTGAATTTGTACCCACAGATAGGTTTTAATCAAGACTCTACAACTGAAGCATCAAGTATCACTTTGATATTTCAACTCCTTCAAGAAAAAGCTAAGTGTGCTTAGCTTTTCTTTTGCTGTTCTGTTTGGCACCACTGAGTTTTAAATAGAATCATAGAATGTTTACAGTACAGAAGGCAGACGTTGAGTCCATCATGTCCACGTCTACTGTCTGAGAGTAGCTAAGATAATTTTATTCTCCTGTCTTTACGTGTCGCAAGCTTTTCTTTTCAGACAATTTTTATGCCCCCCCCACCCTTGAAAGTCACAGTTGCATCTGCCTCCTCCACACTTAATTACTCATTCCAAATCTTTAACCCCGCTTTGTGTAAAATTGAATGATTATGGATTTTCTCCTTTATTTCTTTTAATATCTCAGCAATAATTTATGTACTTAGTTTTCCAATCTCTTTGCACCTCCACAGTTACACTGTATTAAATATATATTCAAATTGCTCTCTTGGTCCAAAGTTATTCACTTTGTTTTCCTGCGTAGAACATAGTTGCTGTAGTTTAGACAACTCATTTAATCTGTCTGTCTCCTTCTTTATGCTTTGTTTCAGTGTCTAAAAGATTTATTTAGGTTGCTAGCAGTGCTTTTCTTTTAAGGGGGAGAGACCATAAAGAATAAGGAAGTGCATTTATATCAGTGCATATATATCAATCAGGAGAGTTTTTATTCGTTCACTGGAAGTGGGCATCACTGGCTAGCTCAGCATTTCTTGCCTAGAGGGCAGTTAAGACTCGACCATAATGCTTTGCATATGAAGTTACATGTAGGCAAGACTGGGTAAGGACAGCAATTTCTTCACTAAAGGTCATTTGTGAACCAAATGGTGTTTTCCCAAAAATTGGCAATGGTTTTATCGTTCGATTCTTACCTGCACTTCTCACAGTCTAATCTACTGCATTCACTGCTCACAATGTGGTCTTCACACTGGGGAAACAAAGCATAGACTGGGTGACTGCTTTGCAGAACACCTATAATCTCCCTGCAAAAAAAAAAAGACCTTGACCTTACAGTTGCCTGCCACTTTAACACACCGCCATGTTCCCTGGCGAACATCTGTCTCAGGCTTGCTGCAGCGCTCCAGCAAAGCTCAGCGCAAGCTGGAAGAACAGCATCTCATTTTCCATTGCAGCCCTCTGGACTCAATATAGAGTTCAGTAACTGTAGGGCCTGAACTCTCCCATGTCCTAGCACTCTACAGCACATGCCAAGCCTTTTTATCACATAGCCTGCCATTACATACTACCTATTGTTAGCCACTAGCAGTCTCCATTAACAGCTATTCACCCTCCCAGCCGGATCGTTATCCACTCTTTTGTCTGTCCAACTGTTCTTCTCTCTCTTTGGGCTCTATCCCTACCTACAGTTTACCCCTTACTCTCTGCCCCACCCGACCCTCTGCAAATAAACGGACATTTTCCGAGGTACTGGCAGTTCTGAGGAAGGGTCACCAGATCAGAAACATTAACTCTGATTTCTGTTCATAGATGCTGCCTGACTTGCTGAGCTTTTCCAGCAACTTCTGTTCTTCTTTGTGTGAGGTAACTACTATTTAAGCATGGGTCAGTTCTAATCCCCTTGAAAAATACTCACCAATAAAAGACTAGTTCATCTTAAAGAAGATGTGAATCACTGAAACAGTGGATCCAAGAGCTTTGCAGACTAAATAATGGCATAATTGGGCCAATATATTATTGTCTACAAGCACTTACTGGATTTTCTTAAAAGTTTGCAAGTGGTTGAATAGATCAACCGAAAACCATTTGTTTTATATTTCTAATAAAACCAAGAATTGCAGATGCTGAAAGTGTAAAACAAAAGCTGAACTTGCTGGAGAATCTCAGCAGGTCTGCCAGCATCTGGAGAGAAAGCAAAGTTGACATTGACTCTGGTGACACTCCTTCAGAAGGTTCTGTACTATTTGAAAAATCTCCGTAGAAAAGTGCAGCACTATTAGATTAGAGTTGCTAACCCACTCCTTGGGAGATCCAAGATATATGTTGTATATGGCCAAATATGCTATTTTTGAGTTGCTTGTAATATCTTAATTCATCTGTCACAGAACCTGTAACAAAAAGCATCTAAAGTTCACTCTATTGTGTTAAGGCTCGATCTCATCAATCAAAGGCATATGCTGCACATTGTCCTTAGTTAGGTTTGTCTGAAGCTTAATTATTTCCTTCAAACAAAAGTAAATTTTCACCATAGTTTTAAAGAACTAAATTAAAGCTTCCGCTTAATTTTAAATGCCTCAGTTACTTTTAATTGAGCCTATCCTTCTCAAAGATATTCCTAGAAGATGCTCCCATTGTAAATGTAAATATGTTAGAGTTCTGAATTCCTTGTTGGCCTCCTAGTTTGGGTAAGACTTAAATGTCCTTGAGAGTTCTAATGTTTATCAAGTGGATTGCAGACCAGGATCACATTTGCTGTTCAGTCTCAAATGAATTGATTGTGTTATATCTGGCCTGTGTACAAATAAGGTTGGAAGGAGAAAGTTATTTTGGGTTCATATTTGTATTTCTCTGTTCTGGATGTGCATGGCAGTTCAGTTATGACTAAGATTGGGTAGCCTGTTGACAACATTCTATCAATTCTTCACTGCAACATCAACTTAGATTATGTTCAAGTTTCTAGAATAGCGTTCGAACCCATTATTTTCTTGCTCAGAGACAAATGCAGTATCCTAGAGTCAGATCAAACACTATTCTGAATGACCAAAGAGTTTCATTTCCACTTTGTGGAGATCATTCAAAGTGATGTTCACATTGTGTTAAGCAGTTGCTTCTGTCATCTGTTCATCAAATTGTCTTTCATCAGTTTTTGTTGATACAAATAAGGTGTGAGAAGGCCATTGGTCCAGTGGTTGTATCAGTGGGGAGTTGACAGCTTCGAGGGAGCAGTCGAGGAGTAATGGTTGATAATTTTATCACACAATCTGCTTTTTGACTAATTTTAACCAATGGAGTGATTTGTCTCCTCAAGTGATAACCAAAGCGATTGCATTGGAGAAACATCACAAAACAAATTTACATGTTTGGAAGATGATTTCCACTTATTAGGTTTAAGTTACATGAGAACTCACCAGCTCCTCACGAACGCCATTTTTTTTTTACTGTACTTTTTTTACACATTTCGCAATTAAAGAATTCTGAGTTATTTAGTCTTGGATGTTGGTGAATGAGAGGTGATCTTTCACCAAGTATGAGACTGTAAATATCAGAGCTAAGGTAACTCGAAAACAATATGCTGGTTGAAGGGCGGCATGTTGGCTTAGTGGTTAGTGCTACTGTCTCACAGCACCAGGGACCTGGATTCAGTTCCACCCTCGGGTGACTGTCTATGTGGAGATTACACATTCTCCTAGTGTCTGCATATGTTTCCTCTGGGTACTCCAGTTTGGTCCCATAGTCCAAAGATGTGTAGGTTAGTTGGATTAGCCATAGTGTCTGGGCATGTGTAGGTTAAGTGATTAACCACGGGGAAGGCAGGGTTACCGGAATAGGGTCGGAGGTGGTTCTGGATGGGGTATTCTTCAGAGGGTCAGTGTGGGCTCGATGGGCCGAATGGCCTGCTTCAACACTCTGGATTCTAAAAACAATAACTAATGACAGGACCATTTGAGGCCAATGTTAGCCAGAGATGTTTGATCTAAAGAACAGTCAAAGTTTGGAAAAATCTTTCAGCAAGAGTAGCAAAAGTGGAATAGTTAAACTTATTCAAAGTGTTTTCAAATGTGCATGCCTTGCCTCAGTTGTTGCATTATTGTTTCTCAATGAGTAGCTTTTGAGGTGTATTTTCAAAACTTGCACAATATAAATACAACCATTTCTATGGTTATGAACTGCTTTAATCACAAGTAATATGGTTTCATTAAATTATGCTTCGACTTTCTTTTTGCTGAGTTTAGTGTTCGCTTTCCATTTACAAGCAGTCAACAGAACCTTCTTAAACCTGAGTTTTACAAAGTAATTCTTACTTTCAGCTGAATCATTGGGGACTGACTGAGGTCAGTTTATTTGAGGTGAGGGCAA
This sequence comes from Chiloscyllium plagiosum, assembly GCF_037043375.1. Lineage (NCBI taxonomy): Eukaryota > Metazoa > Chordata > Chondrichthyes > Orectolobiformes > Hemiscylliidae > Chiloscyllium > Chiloscyllium plagiosum. The sequence continues at coordinate 28,693,784 of NW_028270148.1, forward strand.
AGCTTTGATCCAATGAAAAGGAAGTTTTTTTTTTAACCTTAATGTGGCAGCGTCTGTTCTGGAAAACTTGTCAGAGCAAGGGGCACTTGATCTATCCCATGAAACCTACCCCACTCCTCTTCTCAGTTGATGCTAGCCTTGTTGGCGGTGCTTTTTTTGGATCCAAGCTTAGCAAGGTCAGATCATAGTCCCGGCCAGTCGTGAAGCAGTATCTGGGACAATGATACATTAACAAAAAAGCAGTTTAATCAGTGACTCTTTGTTTAGAGTGTCCCTCACTGTCTGCAATATACATTAGTGCGTAATGTGCCTTTATTTCTGCTATTTTACTTTTTGTGATCATGTTATTTGGCAGGCTTGTCCAAAATCCTCTTGCCTTGTTTCTTTTTCACAGTCCAAACCTTCATTTAACAAAAAAAAGTTTTAAATTCCCATCTATCCCATATAACCAGCCTTCTCTTCCCCCCCCCCCCCCCCCAACTCCATTTCATATTATGTCTACTTTTCCTGCCTTGCTAGGCATTCAGTATATTTTCTTTTATGAAGTACACTACATAAGGGCAAGGTGTGGATGTTGAAACGAGTGATCCTGTAATTCTATACTTGGCTTTTTGGCAATGCTTATTTTTGTAACAGTTCAGCAAACGTGTTTTTTTAGCACTGAGCAGGGGTTTTTTCTTCAATTCAAGACCTTTTAAAACTTTGTTCAGTTTTTGTTATCCTGAACTGCTTTTGTTTGTGATGACTGACTGACTGTTAATCAGCTGAAAGCCTATGGTATATTTTAACCGTGCATCTGACTAAACCCGTACAGCGTTAATGTGATTCAGTCTACAGTTCATTCTTTGCTGGAGCTAAACACATGTCTTTTGAACTGCTGAGAACTTCCACAGAGTTTGCTGTGCTGCTCTTGGAAGCGGGAATTTTCAACCTAACAATATTGAAGCTTTTTTTTAAAAATCCACACAGCCACAGAACAACACACCAACCATTGCATGCAATTTCAAAATACCATGTCCTGAAATTGCCAGCCACTTGAATGCCCAATGGAAAGTTAATTTAATTTAGTTGTGGTAGTTCGCACCAAATTAGCTGTTTTGGAAAATTTTACAGCAAGGGACTGCATCTGAAGTGAAAACAGACCATTCTGGAAAGACTGCCTAAGTCAGGCAGTAATAGTGGAGAAGGGAAAACTGGGTTAATGCATCAGGGTAGCTGACCCTTTTTTTTTGCTTGATTTGGTCGATTTGATGAATGATTGACTTTTATAAGGAGTGATGGAGCCAGGGAAAATGGTTCTTAGGGCAATGATCTTCGACAGGTACATGATCGTGAGCTGTTTTACACTTCTGGAAGGTGGATAGGGGGTGGTGATGGATCGGGGGTGGTGAGTGGTGGCCACTAACCATTTCCTTAGAACATTCTGGAATTCTTTCACTCTTCTCATTTCCCCAATCTTGCATTCCCATTTTCTGCTGCAAGGTTTACACATCTTTTTATTTCAATGGTAAATGTCTTTTTTAATCTTGCACCTTTATCCCTTTGTTCATTTAATAATTTCTGTTCTCCACATAGTCACAAATTGTCTGTTTTATTATTCTCCTCCTTTCCCACATTATTTTCTTCTCAAAACTGTCAGAAATGTAATTGAGAATGCAATCAGTAGGAATTTTCAATGCAGTTATCTATTTGACACTTCCTTTTAATTTTTCCAGATGAAACTTTTTGTCCAGTTAAAGTCTGCAAAAACTTTTGCAAATTTGCCTAGTCTTCAGCATTGGAAAGTAAACTGAGATATAGAGTCTGATTATCTTTTAATGTGTGCACATCCACGTTAAGGCGAGAATGTTATTGCTGTGGGATAGAACATCATTTCACTTCCAGCAGGAGTATTAATGCACTTTCTGATGTAAAGTGCTAAAGTCTGCAGCGTGTGGCACAGACTTCGGATTTTCCAAATTCAATTCACGCAAGATCTTTGGAACCTTCCAAGATCGAGACTTCATCCTATAGGTCTGAATTTGAGGCTGGACCTCCGAAACGAGCAAATGATAAGAAATGCTGGACATTGGGAAATGTTGCTTTTTTAAAAAAAAAAGTTTAATTTGAAGAGTCCTATCTACAATGCAGTGAGTGGTTTACCACATTGCTCATGATTCTTATTCAGTGAGGATCCCTTGACCCTTGTTTGCTTTGAAGTGCACCAGATAGTTTCACTTTTGAGACGATTGCCAGCATAGTGAAGAGTTTGACAATTTTAGGATCTGAATTGTCTGCCAACAAATAAGATTGGCTTTTCAAAGTGATATCACGGCAGAAATGCATTATATTGAAACATCGCAAAAGATGATTTGAAAAAGGTGATTTTGGGATTTATTTGAATTGTGCAGCAGTTTGAATAAATATCTTGTGAATTCTAGTGCCTTTTAAGTCCCTTTCTGAGCACACATGAAGGGGCTGATATCTGGGGAGGGTGGGGGAATAGGACATTAGAGGCAGAAAATCTGTAATGGAAATAGAAACTCTTGAAAGCAATCAATGGGTCAGGCACCATCATGGAGAGAACATTTTGAGGTAGCCTCAGGTCAGTGAGCTTTGAATACTGATTTCACTGTTGTCGGTAAACACTGAAAATTGATTCAACAGACAGAGGAAAATGGTAAGGATAGCAAAATAAATTCCGTGATCGGGTTGGAGATAACTGTAGGAAATCCATGACCAAGGCAGCTCAAGGTCGTTCTGTAATGCCAGAAGGAATATTCCTTCTCCCTCAGTGTTGGCAATTTTTTATTTTCTAAACCTTTGGGTACCTCTGATCAGGAATTGGGTTTCAATTGCAACTCCAGAGGTGTGCAGGCATTACTTAGACCAGTGGTTAATATAGTCTCATTGAAATGCAACATTGCCCTTGAAATTAGATCCTCATTCCCCTGGTTTAAGAGGCATTCCTAAAATCAGGTCTTTAAGATAATTGAATGGAATGAAATGAAATGTGTGATTATTACAGCAGAAAAGCATCAATGATGCAGTGCAAGCTCATGACCAGCGCAGTTCCTAGATTAAAATCAGCACTTTGAATTTAATATTTTAACTAATCTAGTAACCAGAGATCTAACACTGAATTGTTATTTTTAATCAGAAGGGAATTGAGGGTTATGGGGTGAAGGCAAGGGAGTAGAGTTGAGAATAAACCATGTTCTCATTGAATGGTGGAGTAGACTCGATGGGCTGAATGGTCTGCCTCTACTCCTATGATTTATGGTATGAATTGCAACGATGTAAGGTTTAATAGCCTACTTAGAAAAATAGGAGCATATAAAAAGGGTTCTAAGAATTCCAATGAAGGTCTGATGACAATGCAATTTATGATATGGTGTGTATGTATCAAAATGTCTTAACGTTTTGTTTGTACAACTTATGTTTAAGAATTTTCTCAATGTATGAGGTAATGTAAATATACATCAGAACATTATCATAAACCCTAACTTTTGAAACATTTTGGGAGATATGTGGAATACTATGACTTCATTTTTTTTTAAAAAAAAACCTCTTTACAAACACTGGTGACATTTTTAATTTGGAGTCTGATCTGCTAGAGGTTCCATGAGTCAGTTGTGAACTTAATGACCTGCTTACATTTACACTGTCTTAATCCGTGACACTGCAGTACTGGTGAAGTGTACTCCAGATGGCAGTAGTCATCTTCTCAAAGACCCACATGCAATGGGATTTCTCTTGCTCATTGGTCTCCTGTGCTGTATCCACACTCTGATTACTATTTGCAGGATGAACTTCAGTTGTAACTTCAGTCACTAACCGGTGCGGACACAGTGAGCAAAATGGTCTTTTTCTGTGCCATAAACCATCCGTGATTCAACCATCCAAACTAGCAGTGATCATTACAACACCTTCCACCCTACCAACTTTCGCATAAACCAAATCATCCGCCAACGCTTCCGCCACCTCCAAAAAGGCCCCACCACCAGGGATATATTTCCCTCCCCATCCCTTTCCGCCTTCCGCAAAGACCGTTCCCTCTATGACTACCTGGTCAGGTCCACGCCCCCCGACAACACCCTCCCATCCTGACGCCTTCTTCTGCCACTGCAGGAACTGCAAAACCTGCGCCCATACCTCCTCCCTCACCTCCATCCAAGGCCCTAAAGGAGCCTTCCACATCCATCAAAGTTTTACCTGCACATCCACTAATATCATTTATTGTATCCGTTGCTCCCCATGCAGTCTCCTGTACATTGGGGAGACTGGATGCCTCCTAGTAGAGCACTTTAGGAAACATCTCCGGGACACGCGCACCAATCAACCACACCGCCCCGTGGCCCAACATTTCAACTCCCCCTCTCACTCAGCCGAGGGCATGGAGGTCCTGGGCCTCCTTCACCGCTGCTCCCTCACCACCAGATGCCTGGAGGAAGAACACCTCATCTTCTGCCTCGGAACACTTCAACCCCAGGGCATCAATGTGGACTTCAACAGTTTCCTCATTTCCCCTCCCCCCACCTCATCCTAGTTCCAAACTTCCAGCTCAGCACTATCCCCATGACTGGTCCTACCTGCCTAACTTCTTTTCCATCTATCCACTCCACCCTCCTCCTGACCTATCACCTTCATCCCCTCCCCCACTCACCTACTGTACTCTATGCTACTTTCTCCCCAACCCCACCCTCCTCTAGCTTATCTCTCCACGCTTCAGACTCTCTGCCTGTATTCCTGATGAAGGGCTTTTGCCCGAAACGTCGATTTTACTGCTCCTCTGATGCTTCCTGAACTGCTGTGCTCTTCCAGTACCACTAATCCAGAATCCAGGAAGATAGAATAGCAACCACGCCTGATGTGGTTTGGGTTGACTGTCTACCTGTAGCTGCCTTTTGAGAAATAGCTGTAGTACACAAGCAAGAGTTAATATTTGAGTATTCGATGCATAAGCAAGTGTAACTCTGGTCAAATCAAATTTAATTAATCTAATCATTGTGGGTGCAGAAACAATAAAGGTACAGTGTTAGTCTGGGTAATCCTGGCTGCACATGGTTAGAAATAGTCAATTGCTGTAAGTCCTGGTGGACACCAGGATAGTACTGTTGCACTTGTACCCTATTTTGAGTCCCAGAACGTGACCAGCTTATTGATTTTATAGGTGAGACATTGCCTGCAGGATCAGATAGAGGGGTGGTACATGAACAGAGCTTACTGTCTCGGCAATCGTCTCGCATACCTGAGGCATGAGGCTTACACAGGCCACTAAAAAATGGATCAGACTGTAAAAATGCAGGAAATGATATCTGTTCAGACCAATTGTACCAGTAGAGTCCCTCTCTTAGAATCTGCAGAGTTTTATCAGATCCTGTAGTAATTCCAGAATCCTGTAATTTCATGTTGGTTATGTATTGATAGTTTTAATATTAGTTGATCAATATTGTTTTTAGAAAGTGAGTGAACATCCATGATGGTTTTTTCAATTATCCTTTTCTGTCTTGTACTCTAAATAACAATCGATGTTTCATTTATTTAACAGAATTCTTTGTCTTGAAAATGGTGTAAGATGGTAAAATTTAATTGGCTTTGAAGAATATTGAATTAGATATGCAGTAACTCTAATTTAATGATTATACACAATGGAACAAATATGACCATATATATAGCTGTACTGTGTGTATATATTTATTTGATTACACTCTATGTGGAACAATCTGATACAGCTGCAAGTGCTAACTGAAGGTTAGTGAATCCTTTTGATTTCAGTACATCCTGGGTCTGAAGGAACAGTAAGTATGAATAGTGAGCATTTGAGAATGTGTAGTTGAAGTTAGTACATTGCATACACTGCATGACAATGTTTACACTGGCACAAACTTCAGGCATTATTGGGTAGAGATGGGGCAAGTGATCATATTCTCTGCTGTAAACTTTGCAACTAACTTGGCACTGGTGACTGCAGCGGCATTTCTAATTGCATGAACTAACCTGGAAGAATTGGATCCATGCCTGATAATGTGGTTAAGTTCAACAATCAATCTGAAATGAGCAATTAATACCACTCCACATTGGTACACAATTGACTCTGGTATCTATTGCAGTCGAACAGTGAACATTTAACACCAAAAAACATTGAGGTGGGTGCATGGAAGTGAAACATAGTTGTATGGTGGTCCAACTGGTTAATTAACCTGACAGAATGTACTGAAAGTGGTAAGTGCAAAAGGTATTGGTTGGGAGGAGAAAGAGTAAGATAGAAATAAAAATATTGCAATTGGTCATTTTTTGTTTGCTATCTGATTGCTGTGTCAGCTGAGGTTTTAAAGTTTTGTTCAGTTAAATAATCACCTGGTTTGTGGTAGAAGTGTAAAATTGGCATTGTAGAATCTATATGTAAAACAGTTATTGAACTCAAAGGATGAGCAGATTGAAACTGGCCTGTGCTTAACTGATCTCAGCCAGGAAGATTGTGGGATTGGATGCAGTGCCCCAGGCTAGAGGAGGGGCATGTCAGTCAGCCTCCAATGCCTGATGTCTTTCAATCTTTATTCATATTCCACCACCAGGAAGGAAATACCCAAGTGGCCAGTGACCAGCAGTGTCCTTCTCAACAAAGGGTAATGCTGACTGATCAAAAAAGTGAAAGGGAGGGCAGGGATTAAATCAAAATAGAGTCAGAGGGGGAAATAAAGCACTCCAGACCCAGCGATACCGATCTCTCCCTGAAAATCTTGAGGATGTTTGTAGACACTGTGCTCCTTCTCCAGGCACACCTGGGCCCAAATGTAACTGGAGAAGAGGAGCGGGCAATCGGCCCGAACGACCCCGTCCATGGCCCACTGCCTGGACCTTCTAATGGCCTGGCCCAGGAGCAGACCAGCCTGATGTCTTTATAGTGAACTATGATTGGGTAACATTGAATATCAGACGAGGGAGCACTGAACATGATTAAACAATCTGAGCCGGGATAAGCTTATGCATGAAGCGTTGTCATCTCATTCCTCATGAAGGGTTTATGCCAGAAACATCGACTCTCCTGCTATTCTGATGCTGCATCTGCAGTCCCCACTTTCTCCATCTTGGCAGGGTGGTACAGTGCATGCAACCATCACCAACAGGAGGTGACATGTTTCAGAGAATGCAGGATGGGGAGAGGAAATTTGGTTTTTGGCAAATATTCCATTGGGAAAATGCTGTGTACTGGGGAATTATTGTATAAAGTCGGGTAAAAGAGTTTCTATGACCACTTTAAGTTTAAAAAGTTGGGTTTGATTTTTCCACAAGTACCAGTTTTGGAGAGATTGAAGTCCACCTTCTCCAATCACCTTGTTATCACAGCAGTTGCATTGGAGACAGTTCCTGCTGCCCACATACTCAAAAGTAGCTGCAACTATTTATTATTACTTTTTTAAATGCAATCAAATAACCTCAATGGAAATAAACAATCATTCTGCCAAAATTCATGAAATTTTATCAAAACATCAGCCATAAAAGTTATGTATTAAAAATGTCCAATTGGTCTTTTCCCCAGTGCAGAAAATAACACAATTTAGCAACAGAGCATGCTCAATATATTAACGTCATTAAAAAAACACCTTCCTCCTTGAATTCAGTACCAAATAATACATCCCAATTTCATTCTTGAATGACATCATATGCATCAGTAAACAATTCATCATTAGCCATCCACAAACAATCACTCTCAGTCCTATCAAGTCCATTGGATAGGCTACATTGTTCAAACTTCATAGCCAGCCTCTCTAATCTACTCTCTGCATTAAGAACCACCATGCTGTTTCTCATGATGAATGTCTTTTCTTCTTTGCTCATTAGGTACATATTTTGAAGAACTTTAGAGCGAAATTTAGTGATTGAACAAGGCTGGTTAGATCACAGGTATTACTAAAATGTCACTGACTTGCAATCTAGCATCAACATTGAAGTATAATATGAACGTGTCCCAGCTGAGATTTTTTTTTTCCCTGTTATCCTCCTGATCAAAATTCCAAACTTACCTTGGACATAAATGTTAAGCCACCTTTTTCCATCCTTTCCTTCGGGGAATTGCTGTTTTGGGAGTGCTTTACTCTTGAATATCGCTTTTGGCTTAAGCTGTGTTATAATCAATGTACAGAATAGCACAATGTTGTAGCTACTCTTCCCTTGGCCAAGTGTCTCTGCAGAGACACACTCTTCTCTCCATCTATGCACTCCGCCTTTGGCTGGCACATCAAAATTTTCAGTTATCTCATTCATGTTCCCAATGTATGCCATTCTGTGTCTATTCTTTTGTGATGTTCAATTGCAAACTGCTGATATGCAGTAAACTTGTCAAGAAGTTCTGCAGTGAGACGCTATCAAATCTTGGTCCTCTGTTGAAGTACAAAATTCTTCTTAACCATGGTACAGCATTAAGGGTTGACTTTGAAATCTACAAAGCAAATTTTTTTGTTTTTTTTTTCAGGGTAACATTCCGATAAATCCACAAGGCAACAGCAAGGCAGTTTTGGAGATTTTCATTGGCATGTTTTGTCTTTCTGCTGCGGTTAACTGTTAGACTTTCCTCTGTGTACGTTTATTCTTGGGTATCTGCAGAAGTAGTTAATGGCATTTCCTCCAACTTTTAATGTATTTCTCCAGTACCTTTTTAAATTCTCTTTTTCTTGTCCTGCATCTCAACAACCTGGGCTCTGTATCACAGTTCCTCCTTGGTAAAATGCTGCTCGATGACAGGCAAGCAGCAAACGCTATTGAGGTGATAACCTTGACTCCTATGTTCAGACACAAGAAGCTAAATGGCTACCTTCAGTGCTGTATTTTTTAATTCTATCAGCAGGTTTGCACCTGTGAGAGTTTGACATCAACGGCAAGAGATTATTAAGTACAAAACGTTTGGTTAGAGGAGTATCAATTTATACAAAAGGTATATGAAAAAGGAATAATTTAGCCAAAATTAGGGGTTGTTTTTAACATGAAATCAACCATTACTTGAGTGTGTATGTTAATACACAGTACCCTGATCAGTGTTCTGAATTCTCAGGACTTTTCATGACTCTGTGAAAGCTCATCGCAGCAATTATTTCAGTTCCTCATTTATCTAGTAAATAGTAACTCTCATGTCAAAAGCCTGATTCGAATTCAGGTCCAAGGGAAATGGGTAGGAACAGAGCATTAAGCATGACAGGACAAATGCTGCATTAGTTACGAGTAAACAAAACATTTTCCTGCAAAGTATTATGTATTCATGTCATGAGTAGATATTGTCTGTTAACTGTGTAACATGTACAGATGCATTGTGTATATGTTGCAGTTAACTAATAACTGTTAAGGTATGCATTGCTGTGAGGTTGCTGTCAAGAAGCAAATTGAATTAATTGACAGCCTGCTTACCAGTTTCCACAAGACACAAGCTACAATCGGATTAATAATGAGAAGTTCCATGAGAAAAAAGGACCTCCCATTGTGTCTTATATAGAAATTTGTGGGAATGACTAAGAAATATTTTAGAATCTCCACTAAAACTGTCAGATTTATATGCGGAGGATTTGACCCTTGTCACGGTCTAGAAGTTAACCGGCTAATTCAGTTCTGGATTAGTCATCTCAGCGTTGACACGTAGCAGAGATGAGGATATGCTCTCTCTGTTATGGTGTTGCATTTATAATTCTCTGTCAGGCCTGGGAAGCTTTGTCTAAACCATCCCTCTGATCTTGAGCTTTGGCTGTGATAATGGACCCTGTGTGTGAGTGTAAGCGGTGGAATTCTGTGGCTGTTAACACCTGGCTCCACCAGTATGCTAGTTTGTAATTCTTGCCAGAGCACAATTCCAAGCATTAGCACAGCCAAAGCTCATAAGTGAATCTGACCAGCAGGTCACCTCTGCAGTCATTGAGCACTTTTGTGCTTTATTAACCTTTCACAACTGACTTGTCATCGTTTTGACAACTATTTCTTTTGTCCCTTTGACAGCTGTTCTGAACTTGGACAATTCTGTGGTTGACCTGGAGACCCTTGAAGCCTTGTATGAGAATGTGAGTATTGGAACTAAAGGCACAAAAAAAAACAACAGCGGTACAAAATTTCGAAACTAAGCAGTCAGGAGCAGAGCAGTTAACCCCGACACTGAAAGCCATATGTTAGCTTAAGTAGTAATTCACTGATGTTGCATATTTGGGTTTGTAGCAGGGCTACTGTTTCATTCCAAAACAATCCTCGATTTAACGTAATCTGATTCTCTGCCTATTCTTCATGCTATGGCAGTAGGAAATTCAAAGCAATAATATTTTTGCCATTTTATACCTTGGCATTTATTCTCCGTCTGGTGGCAAAATCCCAACTGCAAGACTTTCATCGAGTCCAGTTATGTAAGGTTAACACAAGAGTTTGTATCAAATAAGTCACAGTTAAAATCTGTATACTCAGCTTTATGGAATGTAAGAAGGTTAATGTTTGTAGTCTGTGGAAATAAGCAAAAGGTTTAGATTTGACTCGCTTCATTTAAGGGGCAGTTTGAGCATTTATTGAGTCTTGACCTATTTTTATACAGATTTTTCTAATTTAATTCATTGCAGCACTTGCAAACAAATTTGGAGTATTTGATTCCTAACCTCCAAAAATTGTGAGTGGTGCAAAATGGTGCATGAACATCAAAGACATTTCTTTTTGGTGGCAACTTTTACAGTTGAACATTAGTGTTCTGTTGTAAATGTCATATGTTGCTTTCCAATAAAGCTTCTGTATGTGCACAGCTTTTAAAAAGCGTAAGCTGTCTTGAGGCTTGTTAGAAACAAAAGAAAATAGTCAATAATACTGAGACGTTTTTACCTCTTCTCTCGCCAAAATAAACCATATTCATCTGTTAGGTAGCAAAGTGTTTTCTACAAAGTTAAAAATCACAAGACACCAGGTTATAGTCCAACAGGTTTACTTGGGAGCACTAGTTTTTGGAGCGCTGCTCCTTCATCAGGGTGGTTGTGGAATATAACCACCTGATGAAGGAACAGCGCTCCAAAAGCTAGTGCTTCCAAATAAACCTGTTCGACTATAACCTGGTGTTGTATGATTTTTAACTTTGTACACCCCAATCCAACACTGACACCTCCAAATCATGTTTTCTACAAGGGCTTTTATCCATCACATGTTTAGACACTGGTCACTCTCTCAAACCTTCAAAGCTGTTGCAGGTTTTCTTTTTGAGTTTTTCAACTCATAAATGTAGCTTCTCACTGAAATAATGGAAAGCAAAATTAATACTCTGCCCCATTTGCAGGACATGTATACTACTGTATGGAGTCAAAGTTATTTGACCTTTGGAAGCATGTTTAAAAACTATTAGTTGTGATGCACAGCACTTTATTAATAGAGTGGGGCAGCTTTCCTGGAAGAGCTCAAACCCCTTGAATTTTGAAGGGACACTGCAGAGGAAGCACCATCTGGTTGTACTGATATTAGTCAACATTACTCGAAATTAAATGTAAATTTGTATGTCTAGCGTCAGATAGACCGTGAACACGAAACAAAAGAGCACAGTCCAAGCTGGTGAAAAGCAGTATACATGTCACTAAGTCCTTCATGAAGAGGTAGTTAACACTTAAGTACTTAAGGTGAAAGTGATAGAAAAGCAAACTAATGCATTTTAAGAGCCATTTGAATGGGGGTTTTATATTTTTACACATAACTGAACTAAACTAGGCCAAACAACCTTCCTAATCTATTTTAAAGGTTCAATTGCCTGTATTGCTCAGAAACATTATGTGCCGAGGTCTCCCAGGATCTGGAACTGTGTCTAAACATGCACTTGGGCACAAGTGAAATCAAGTTAGATGTCTTGACAATAATAGTCATGAAGACAGGTTCCAGTCTTGAAGCCACCATTAAAGGGGCAGGCGCAGCTATAGGTGAATTATAATTTCTATTTTAGAAATGAAGCAATATTTTAATTGTACTTGTATGATGAATAATAAGTCGTTTTAAGTGTACAAGTAAATTTTATAGCAGTAGTTAGATTAGATTAGATTCCCTACAGTGTGGAAACAGGCCCTTCGGCCCAACCAGTCCACACCGACCCTCCGAAGAGTAACCCACCCAGACCCATTTCCCTTCTGACTAATACACCTAACATTATGGGCAACTTAGCATAGCCAATTCACCTGACCAGCACATCTTTGGATTGTGGGAGGAAACTGGAGCGCTCAGAGGAAATCCACGCAGACGGGGAGAATGTGCAAACTCCACGCAGTCGCCCGAGGCTGGAATCGAACCTGGGACCCTGCTGCTGTGAGGCAGCAGCGCTAACCACTGAGCCACCGTGCCACTCCTCAGTGTTTAAGCAGCTTCTGTCCCTTATAAATAAGATTGTGCTACTTTGACAACTGACATGGCATCCACAGTCTGTCTGGTAAACAGGCACCATTGTGTTGCCAATCTGAGTTATAAGGAGAAAACTGAATGTTTAATAATTTTTCTTGAAAAGGAAAAGAAGAGTGGGTGTGAGGAATGATGGTGTAAGATTAAGAGAATTGTGTTGTATAATTCGATGTTCCATGAAGGAGAAAGGTTGTTGTAATGACATGGGGGGTTGGTGTAATGGAAGAGAGGAAGGTTTCTCACTTTGTGGCACAGACCTTGCAATAGGTGACTTCAGGGCAAGTGTTTTACTTTCTCCCTTGCATGGTATTCTGTAGCTCAGAGGGTAAGAAAGATGTCTGATGTTTTCTTTCGATTTTATCCTTGTCAGGTGCAAATAACATCACTGAATCTCTGGACCATCAGCATGTTGTACTTCCCTGTAGTAATCCTGTATTCTATGTGAAAAGGTTCTGAGACACAAAGACCGATACGGAGTTTAAACTTAGAAAATTTTGTGACTCAGTCTATGATATTTTATCATGAATCCCAGTCATGGTTGCAGTGTTGATGTGTGGTGTTTCATGTTGTCATCACTTTTGTGCAAAAAACCCTGCTTTTTTTAAAAAAAACCTATAGCTAAAATAGAAAGTAGTAATGATTTAATGGGCTTAACATACAGTTGACCAACTAACAATATTGAAGAAGCATATAATTTCAAAGTATATGTAAGGATTTACTGGTAACCCTCTTTTGCATCTGTGCATCTCCTCTGCTCACCGTTAGTGCTCTCTTTGTTATTTTACCCTGGGAATTCTCATAATTTGTTCCACTTGCTCCCCCTCCCCTCCCCCCAAATCATTTTCCAGCCCCTTTAGTTCTAAACAAGCTATATCAAACTCAAAATATCAATTTTTTCTCTCACTATAGATGCTGCCAGTCCTTGTGAGTTTTTCCAGCACTTTGTTTTTCTATAGCATATGCTAGATATTGGCAGTACCTTAGAGTCAGAGAGATGTACAGCATGAGAATAAATTCTTCGGTTGAACTCATTCATGCCGACCAGATATCTTAACCTAATCTAGTACCATTTGCCAGCACTTGGCCCATATCCCTCTGAACCGTTCCTATTCATATAGTCATCTAGATGTCTTTTAAATGCTGCAATTGTGTTACCACCCCCCCACCACTTTCTTTGGCAGCTCATTCCATACACGTGAAGGGGATTGGTGTACCGGCAGGTTTTGCATCTTTTCCAGTTGCAGGGGAAGGTGGTTCAGGGGGTTGGTGGGGAGACTGGTGCAAACTGAGGACTGTCAAAGGGAAAAGTCCTTGCGGAAGGCAGAGAGAAGTGGGGAGGGGAAGATGTTGTGGGGTCTCGGTGGAGTTAGAGGAGGGTTCAATTCCTGCCTCGGGCAACTGTCTGTGTGGAATTTGCACATTCTCCCCGTGTCTGCGTGGGTTTCCTCCGGGTGCTCCGGTTTCCTCCCACAGTCCAAAAATGTGCAGGTTAGGTGAATTGGCCATGCTAAATTGCCCATAATGTTAGGTGAAGGGGTAAATGTAGAGGAATGAGTCTGGGTGGGTTGCTCTTCGGAGGGTCGGCGTGGACTTGTTGGGCTGAAGGGCCTGTTTCCACACTAAGTAATCTAATCTAATCTAAAGTATTCAAGGATGATGCGTTGGATGCAGGCAGAGACTAGTGAGGTGGTAGGTGAGGACAAGGACGACTCTGTTTATTGTGTTTTGCAGGATGGGTGGGGTTAGAATTTTAAATAAGGCAGGAGATGCTCACACGCACACATACACATCTTAATCGCGGTCATCCCCCAATCCATGTCACCCAACACACATCATTAGTGATTACCATGCTACAATTTTCTGTGAACATACTGGTGACTATGCTGCCTGCATTGCAGCAGTGACAACCCTCCAAGATCTGCTTCTGCTTCAGCTGTGTTCATATGACAGACTGACACTTGTATTCTGTATCTCTTTCAAAAACCATATATATGATTAACAATATGATAATGACCAGATAATTTGTTTATTTTTCTGTGTGTATCGAAGGGTGGATACTATTTGGGACCCCAGGGTTAAACTTCTGCTGTTTGGAAGTGCAGTGGGATCTTTCTTATTCAACTGAACAGGCAGCTTCCTTTAGCATCTCATCTGAAAGAACACTTTTTCTATCAGAGCAGTGCTTTCTCAGTACTGCACATCAGCGTGTCAGTCTTGGTTCTGAAGTGCTCAGGCCCTGGGGTGGGACTTGATGGTTCAGTGGTATAAGTGCAATCAACTGAGCAACAGCTGACTCCTTCATTGACTGTGAAGTGTTTTAATGGTTGGTTGTGGAAAATGCTGTATGAAAGCAAGTCTGTCTTTTTTTTGTGGTTGCGCTGCAGGTTTCAATGGCTATTTTGATTGACCAAGTTAAATCTGTTTTTACTCGCCACCGCCTGAATTACATTATGCCAACAGAGGATTCTATCTGGGAGAGATGGATTGTTGTATTCTCAAGAGTGAAATTGTCGTTGTAAACCTTAAAGGCTATAAGGAGAAAGTGAGGTCTGCAGATGCTGGAGATCAGAGCTGAAAATGTGTTGCTGGGAAAGCGCAGCAGGTCAGGCAGCATCCAGGGAACAGGAGAGTCGACGTTTCGGGCATAAGCCCTTCTTCAGGAATGAGGAAAGTTTTCTCATTCCTGAAGAAGGGCTTATGCCCGAAACGTCGATTCTCCTGTTCCCTGGATGCTGCCTGACCTGCTGCACTTCTCCAGCAACACAATTAAAGGCTATAAGCACTTAAGTTTGATTCTGGATTTTTGCTATATGATCTCTTTCTACAGGAGTAAAAATTAAGTTACTGCAATTGACCCTGCTGTACTAAATCATGACCAGGAAAATAAAGCCTATTTCGATTTATGACACTTGGTATATATAAGGGTTTCAGGTAGGCACATGTCTGTGTTCAAGTGTATGCAGAGTCACACTTGCTTGTGATGTAAAACAACTGTTAGCATCTTAGCTCAGTAGGAAGCTTTCAGAGAAACAGTTCATATCACCAAGCCCATGATGGTGCCATGGTGATCAATCCTTTCTACTTGTCCATTGAGCATCATTGGTAAGGTCAACATTAATTGCCTATCTCTAGTTACCCAAAGAGTGTTAAGAGTCAGCCTTAGTTGTACTACATTTGAGTGTAGTTATATCCATGTCACAGTAAGTGAATGATTAATCCTCCAACCGGTTGTAGATATGAACAGTGCAGAGTTGACTGAAGAATGAATTTGTATAGTGCCTTTCATGATCTCAGCATGCTCCAAAGGGCTGCTTAAATGTGCAGTATGTTTGAAGTGTCATCACTGTTGCAAAATAGTAAACGCAATAAATAGGTTGCATACCCCAACTTCCCACAAACAGCAATAAATTAAATAACAAATTGTGTTTCTTGTATTGATTGAGGGGTAAACGTTGACCAGGACTAAAGAGAATCTTGTTCAAGTAGTGTCAGGGGCCCATTCGAAGATCAGAATGAGCCTCAACCAAGTATTTCACATGAAATACAACACTTCTGACATTATGTTTATTTGTTTCTTTCTGAAGTGGGGTGGAAATTTACGAGGATAGTCTAGCATGCATGGAAAATTGTTCCTCGAAGTAATCGGTCTATTGGGCATATCCAGTGGGCTTGGAAAGAAGCTTGCCAATATCAGTCAGCCCTCCCACATGTCAACAGAGGCAAGAGTCTAAAAGAAGTTTGGAGAGCAGTGATAAGTGATTCTGAAAATGAAATCCGCACTGAAAACCGTGAGAACAGCTGTTTCCTTCAATTAGTTAATGGTAGAGTGGCATCTTCAAGCCTGTTGCCAGATCCTTTCTCCACAGTGGAAGGGAAGTAGTGTGCCTTAGTAATGGGGTTGCTGGGTGACCTAATACCTTTGACAAGTGCTAGTTCAAATATAGACAAGTCTCACTAGAATTAATAGTTAAATCTGCCGGAGGAACATATCTGATGCATTTGATTACTTAAATGTGTCCAATCTCTTCCTCCTGAGAAGGCAGGTGACAATGGGATACAAATTGAACCTTTTCTTCTTACTCTGTTTCAGAGAAAGTAAAATCTCTGTCTACTTCATGGCTCTCCAATGAGTATTACAGTTGACTACTTCATGAAGAAACGATTGTTTATCAGTTTACACATATTGCCTTGAAAACTGTAAGCACCATTCTTGGGTGTAGAGTTTTTACTGGCTGTACTGCTGTGCAAATACTTCTGCCATTCTAAGATGGCATTGCTTTGTTTACTTTCTATATGAAACTAAACCAGATGACCATGCCTTTGGCAAAAGGAAAACCAATATTGCCAGGATGTATCATGTCTGCAGAAAAATCTGAGACCATATGGGTATAATAAAAGTGGAAAGGGTAAATCATTCAGAAGATGAAATACTTCCTAAATATTCAGACAGTGGCTACAAATCATAAATATGAAGTAATGCATTTTTTTGTAATAAGTGTATGCTGTGATTATCCCAAATTTTCCTCCTGAGATTTCCTTGTATTTATTTGGAGAGTTAAGTAGGCTTGAGTAAATAGAGCATCATTAGTGGGTGTCTTGGCAGTATTAAGTGTGTTTTTCCATCTCTCCGCTGAGATATTAAACTACCCTGTGTGTTTTGTTAAAAGAAAAAGTCCCATGGCATTCTTAAGAGGAAAGAGAGCAGTGGAGCTATCCCTTGGTAAAATGAAATAAGATCACTGCAAATAGAGGTTGGAAATCATAGAAACCCTCCAGTGCAGATAGAAGCAATTCGGCTCATCAAGTCTGCAATGACACTCCAAACACCATCCCCATCCCGCATTCTATTCCTGTAATCCCACATTTCCCATGGCTAATCCACCTAGCCTAAGCAACGCTTGACGTCATGGTACGGTGGCTCAGTGGTTAGCACTGCTGCCTCACAGCACCAGGGACCCACATTCAATTCCAGCCTTGGGCGACTGTGGAGTTTGCACATTCTCCCCACGTCTATGTGGGTTTCCTCCGGGTGCTCCGGTTTCCTCCCACAATCCAAAGATGTGCAGGTTAGGTGAATTGGCCATGCTAAAATTGCCCACAGTGTTCAGGGATGTGTGGGTTAGGTGTATTAGTCAAGGGTAAGTATAGGGTTGGGGAAATGGGTCTGTGTGGGTTACTTTTCGGAGGGTCAGTGTGGACCTGTTGGGCCGAAGGGCCTGTTTCCACACTGTCGGGATTCTATTATCAACAGTTTCCCAGGGCCAATCCACCAAACCTGCACGTCTTTGCACTGAGGTTCACTTCAGTTCATTTTTCTGACCAGATGTACAGTAACTGTGGAACTTTAAATGATGCTGTCAGAAATTTGTATCTTGAATGAATAGTAAAAGGTGGAAGTGGATATAGGTAAGCTGCTCATAGGAGAAATCCTTACAAGGTGTCGGATAACTTTTAGTAGTGATATCTCTCCATCTTGCTTCTCCTTTCCTGTGCTCCTCTTCTTCCCCAAATGCCCTACAGCTTGGTAACTATTAGTCCTGTCTCTTAATAAACTGACCTTTTTAATTTTGACTGTTGTCCTGTGGATACATCTGATCCTTTAACTTTAGGACAGGATGTGGGAGAGTGAGCCTACGACCCTTACAGCTTTGCCTAACCCCCTTCACTTGTATTCCCAAAACCCACCATTCCTTCTACGATCACCATGCCATCTTCAGGTTAAGTGTCTAAACTCTGAAATAATCTGTCTGTTCAGGTGCATAGAGTTTTCTCAGTGCCCAGGTGAGTTGTTCCCTTCAAGCACCAGAAAAATACATTTATTTGGTGACTTATCTCAGTAATTGTGGGATTCATCTCGAAGCTGACTGCAACATGGTGATAACTGCACTTCCAATATTGTTTGTTGGTTGCAAAGCACTTTTGAGAATACAAGGGGCATTAAAAATGTCCGTTTGTTTTTAAAAGGTTGAATCTACAATACAGCTGCAGATTTTCCATACTAGAACAATTCTGTGTCCTGAGCTGGTAATTGCTAGAGCTGTGCACGTTGCATTGAATGCTGTGAATTGGAGATTTATTTTTAACCTTGCCGTTCTGGTCACTTGCACTACAAATTACTGGAACTGTGAATTGGTGATGGCTTGATGAATTCACTGGGGCTTCTAATATCTGATCCAATTACATTTCGGGCTAAAGGGAAAAATCAAGTGCTCAAAGCAGAAAGAAATTGGGAAAATTCGATTTGTTTGATGCAGAAACAGAACATGGATTAAGAGAAGATGCAGCAAGAGATGATGTAAATAGGAAAGCAAAAATATAAAAGCTGGGAAAGGATCTCAAAACAATTTCACAACAGTAGGAGTGAGACTCCATAGTTTCAACGCTTCATGCTAAGGTCTTCAACATTTGCGTGACCTATCAGAGCAAGAATGTTCATGATTCAGTGTCAGCCATATATGTTGGCACCAATATCCATTCTTAGTTGTGCTGCAAATCCCCAGCAATTTCTTGATTCATGGGGCAGTTAGTGGGAAGGTGAGCTGGCAGGTTGCTTTTCCCAAAGCTATAAGCAAATTATTGAAGTATCTCGCTCAGTACAAATTACTGAGTTCTTTATGTACGAATGATATTGAGTGCTGGAAAGCAGTTTCTGCGTCTGAACAATTTCATTGCAATGGACCAAACTGAGGTGTGCAGTGATTTGTAACAAAGTCAACCAGATGGACATAAAGGGTGATTTGGTAACGGGATACTGGCTTCAAGGCTATTCCAAGGTCCACTGAAATTTTGCAAAGTGTTTCTTTAAAAATGTGCATTGCTTGAAGCTGGAGAGGATTCAGAAAAGATTTACCAGAATGTTATTGTGTATAGAAGCTTTGAGTTATAAAGGAAGGCTGGGTAAGCTGGGATCCTTTTCACTGGAGTGTAGAAGATTGCAGGGCGACCTTTAGAAGTTGATAAAATAATGAGGTGTATAGATAGGGTTAATGGTTGTTGCCTTTTCCCTAGGATGGAGGATTTCAAGATTAGTGGGCACATTTTTAAGGTGAGAGGAGAGAAAATATAAAAAAAGACATGGGCAAATTATTTTACACAGAGGGTGGTTTGCATGTTGAATGAACTTCCTGAGGAAGTGGTGGATGTGGGTACAATTATAACATTTAAAAGATATTTGTATAACTACATGAGGAGGAAAGGTTGGGAGGGATATAGCCAGCAGGCAGGTAGGACTTAGTTTAGTTTGGGATTTCATTCGGTTGGACTGAAAGGTCTGTTTCCACGAGGTATGACTTTGTGACTCTCACATTTGGTCCACAGACCTGAATGTATGCTACAAATTATAAAGCAATAACTGAGATGTAGTGATACTTTAGTAACTTTGAAAAGAAAATCAAAATTTCAGTTAGTTTGGGGCAAGATTTATAAAACAGAAATAATGACTGAGCGTTCTTCTTGGTCTGTCTCTGCTGTAATTCTGGGGAAAAGGGAGCATGGTTTCTGGTTGCTGCTGAGTTAACCTGTTCATTTCCTTGGTGCTACAGCTCAAGGAATCTCACTGCAGCGTAGGGTAAGTGTGTCTGTTTTTCTGAAACATTAGTACAGTTCATCGTCTGGTTAGCACAGGGAGTTCTGATAGTGAATAAGTTATGGGGGGGGGGGAGCAATTTGCTAGAAAGTAATAATTGTAATTTTAGGCAGCTAATTGAAATTTAACTAGTCATATCAGTTGATGGGGTTTTTTTGTTCTGCCTGTACAATATGGTCAATCATGGACACTGACAGCATCCCTGACTATTACAGCTGCAGAAAGTGTACCCAGCTTCAGCTGCTCAGTGAACGAATGGATAAATTTGAGCAGCAGTTGGAGATACTAAGGAGACACAAATGACTGACAGTGTCATAGAAGTGAAAGAAACGTGGTCACTCCCAAGGTACAGGAAGACAGGTGGGTGATGGCTAGATGTGGCAGTCAGTCAATGCAGGAGGCCCCTGCAACTGTCCTCCTGTCAAACAAGTATTTGGCTTTGAATACTGGTGAGGGGATGGGCCATCAGGTGTCAGCAGCAGCAGCCAGAGCAGTGGCACCACAGCTGGCCAATCGTACAGAGGGGAGGAGCAAGGCCTAGAGCAATAGTAACTGGAGAGTTGATAGTCAGGGGCACACACAGACTCTTCTCTAGCTGCAAGAGAGACTCCAGGATGGTGTGGTCCCTCCCTGGTGACAGGGTCATGAATGTCCCTGAGACAATTCAGGAAGTTAGATAGTAAACTAAAAAGCAGGGCCCTCACTGCCCTATGTGCAAGGAGGCAAGGCACAGGATAGTACAATTGAATATGTGGCTAAAGAATGGGTGAACCTGGGAGGGCTTCAGATATGTGGATCATTAGAGTGTTTTCCAGGGGAAGGTGGAACCTGTACAACAAGGATGGGCTGCACCTAAATTGGAGGGGCACAAGTATCCTGGCGGGGAGGTTCTATTGTGCCTCTCAGTGTTTAAACTAGTGTGACAGGGGGGTGAGAGCTAGAGCAGCAGGTCAGTGAGTACAGCGACTGGGGAAAATCTTAAGTCTAAGGCAACTACAGTTAAGAGAAAGAGCAGTTGGAGAGAGGTTGCTGAGCTCAGAGGAACCAGAGGCTTGGGCTGTATTTGTTTCAATCAAAATGCATAGCAGGTAAGGTGGATGAATTTAGTACCTGGATTAATGCATACAATTACAATGTTGCTGTCACAGTCATGGTTGAAAGAGGGACAGGATTGGCATCTTAATGTTTCGGGATATCGATGTTTTAGATGAGACAGTAGGAAGCAAAAGCAGTTACAGAGTTGCCTTACTGGTTAAGGAGTATATCACAGCTGTGTTGAGGGTGGACACTCTGGAGGGATCTTGCAGTGAAGCATTACGGGTGGAGCTTAGGAATAGCAAGGGTACAATCTCAATGCTGGGATTGTACTACAGACTCTTCAGCAGGAGCTAGAGGGAGAGATATGTAGTCCGATTCTGGAAAGATATGAAAATAACAGGATTGTTGAGTTTGGTATTTACCAAAGCAAGCAACGTGAGGGATGTTGGGGTGAGGGAAAGGTGTTTGAATACTTTTGGGCAGGTCAACAAGATGGAAGAAATGTAGGGTGCCTTGAAATACATTAAGGTAGATGAGTCCCTGGAACAGAAGGGATCTATAACAGAATACTGTGGGGGCAAGGGAGGAAATAGCTGGAGCCTTAACAGATACTTTACAAGCTCTTTGGCTTCAGGTAAGATTCCAGAGGACTGGAGAATGGCCAGTGTTGCTCCTTTATTTAAGAAGGGAAGTAGAGGTAATTCAAGTGAAGTGAGCCTGATGTCGTGGTGAGGCAGCTGTTGGAGAAGATACTGCGTGACAGGATTTATTCACATTTGGAAGCAAATGGACTTGTTAATGAGAGACAGCATGGGTTTCTGTAGGGAAGGTCATGTCTCACTAACTTGATTGAGTTTTTTGAGGAGGTGACAAGAATGATTGAGGGAAGGGTCGTGTATGTTGTCAACAAGGACTTTAGTAAAGCACTTGAAAAGGCACCTCATGTCAGGCTGGTACAGAAGATGGAGTCTCCTTGGATCCAAAGTAAGCTGACTTGTCCATAGAAGACAGTAGCAGTGGAAGGGTGCTTTTCAGAATGAAGATCAGTAATTAGTGATGTTCCGCAGGGATCAGCGCTGGGACCTTTGTTTGTAATGTACATAAATGATCTGGAGGAGAATGTAGGTGGCCTGATTAGTAAGTTGGATGACACCAAAATTGGCAGAGTTGCAGGTAGTGAGAATTCGGCAGGATATAGATTACAGATTTGATGAGAAATGGCAGATGGAGTTTAATCCGATCAAATATGAATTGATGCATTTTGGAAGATCAAAGGCAGGTGTGTATTACCCAATAAATGACGGACCTTTGGGAGCACTGACATATAAAGGGATCTGGGTGTTCAGGACCACAGATACCTGAAAGTGACAATATAGGTGGATAACATGGTCAAAAAGGCATATAGCCTTCATCAGGCAGGGCACCGAATATAAAAATTGACAAGTTATGCTATAGTTGTACAAAACTTTAGTTCGACCCCGTTTAGAATATCGAGTGCAGTCTTGATCACCACACTAACGAAAGGATGCTGATGCTTTGGAGAAGGTGCATGGAAGGTTTACCAGGATGTTGCCTCAGCTAGTAGGTTTTAATTATGAGGAGAGATTTGATAAACATGGATTGTTTTCATTGGAAAGACAGAGGCTGAGGGTGATTTGATAGAGGTCTACAAAATTGAGAGGCATAGATAGGGTGGACTGTCAGAGGCTTTTTCCCAGGGTGGAAAGGTCAACTACAAGCGGACACAGGTTCAAAGTGAGAACAGGAAGGTGTAGGGGAGAAGTGGAGGGAAGCTTTTTCACAGAGGGTGAGTGCCTGAAACACACTGCCAGTGGAGGTGATGGAAACAGGCACATTAGCAATGTTTGAGGTGTATCTTGATGGATGCACAAATATGACACAAATAGAGAAACAGATACCATGCATGGGCAATTAGTAGTGGGTCTAAATAAGGACTACGAATTGGTGCAAGCTTGTTGGGCTGAAGGGCTGTATTGTACAACCAGCTGGCAAATTGCTTTTTACACCAGTCTCACTGTGCTTTTTGTAGATACTTAGAATGGGCTCAGTATACCAAGTAAGAAGCACACTTTTTCATACTTTTCAAAACCTCAGTGCTTGAATTTTTCCATATCTCTGCTTCCGCTTGTTGCAAAATAATTTTTGTCAGCTTCCAGGCACTAATGAAAGTATTTCACTAGCGTGTTTGGAATTCTCATGCTGTGATTTTCCCTGAAAGTTGGTACTGGAAGCATGCAGGACATGGTTCATTGCTTGAAGTGGTTTGACACTCCAGACTTGCTGCCAGCTTGTCTCCCCTCCAGAGCCACAACATTTTGGGTTTGTTTGTAACCCGACCACCAAAAAATCTGCTCTAAAGTGAGACGATGCAATCTGACTGGTGGCAACGGACAGCTTTTGATCAGGATTATGTGTTTGTCTCAAAAACTAAAATTCCATTTTTTCTTAAAATACACAGCCATGTATCTACAAAACAAACTCTCTTGCCTTTATTTATTTATTAATATTTTTCTGGGCATTTCCTGGATATTTTTTGAACAGTTGCTGTACTCTCAGGAAAATGATTATCAAGATGATTGTGTTTAGCCCTTCTGTAAATTACTATCAACTTGGTTTCGCTACTACCTCATTCAACTCCAGGCTAAAATATTAGGAAAAGCCCATAAGTTAGGCTTGCAACCCAGCGTATAAGGAGTGCCTAAAGGGATGTCAAACGGAGTTTCTGTCTGCTCTTCTAAAAACCCGTGACAATGTTTGAAGAAAAGCAGGTAATTTCCCGCAGGTCAGGTCACTGCTTTAATCTTCAAGATTCCACATGTGGAAAGGCTTTGATTTCCTAATCACAATTCACAAAAGTATAACTAAAAAATGGAATAATTTCTCCAAATGTTCGGTATCAAATGCATGGGTGCTAGCAATATTAACATTGCCTCAGTTTCTGAATGTCATCATGCTGTTTGTAATGTTACATCAGTTAAGCCAGAGGCACTGTTGAAGATCGACTGGACTGAACCAGACCCTGTAAATCTTTGAGGAACCTCATGATAAAGCGTGAAATTAAAATATCTAAAGCCGCACAAAGAGAAAAAGCTAATAATGCTCAGCAACCAACCAGACACCACATCAGAGAGATAAACCAAGTTCATGTTTTACTGTTGATGGGCTGTCATCAAGAATTTCAAATCTCATCATAGCTCTGTTTCCCTCTCCAGCTGTTTGTTCTCTTATCAAATTTCTGGAGGTCATAGTAGTTTTTTAGATTTCCATTACCACATTATAGTATATTACTGCACACTATCTGGTGTATAAAATAATGTATCCTGCATAAGTAAGCCTTTTTTACTGCTTTCAGCACAGACATCTTGAACACTGGCTATTACCTGTTGAAACATGAATTGAGGGCTGGGGGATGTAGTGGAACCTGAAGTGGAAATCCAAAAATAAAACCGGTTCAACTTAATGAGTTATAGTTAGTTTGGGTTGGCAGTGGTGTGAGGGATAGACCTACCTACCTTCCTTCCCCTTCCAGTTTCCACAGACCCATTAGTTAAAATCTATCGGAGCTAGGAATGCTGTCACTCTTCATTAAAACCTCCCGTGGTGTTACTTAGATTTACTTGGGTTTGTATTTCATGAAAATAAAGGAAGAATAGGTGTGTACTAAGACTTTGAAGTAGTCATGCTGAGCATTGTTCTAGGTAAAACCTTGACCTAGGAAATACTAGTTTCTGATTTCAAGAGGAGATTAGATGATTTCCTATAGTTTTAAGTCCCATTTAACTTCAAAACAAAAATAAAGACATATTTGATTTTACCTCACTTTCACCTCTACTCTGAATCTGATTCTTCAGGGGTCTCTGCAATTTGTCCATCTTTAATTCCTTATTTGTAAAGAATGACAATTGCAACTTTGTTTCTACTAAATATTGTCAATGAAGACCGTACCACCTTTGTAAAATGCTGCATTAATTTAAAGGACAATGAATGATGCTTCATTTTGTCGTTTCTGCATCAAGTGAATGGCTGTACTATGTGCCATTAGAGATTTGAGTTTACCAAGTCAGTAGACTCTATTCATCTACATTATGATGTAATACTTTTGGCTTCTCGAGCAATGGCCATATATTGAAACTATTAAATGTTTAAACCTTCATAAATAAAACATTTGACACAAATGGTTTAGAGATATGCTTATGGAAAATACTGTAAATTCCTATTCCTGTGCACGTTATATATCCTTAAACCATAGCTTTTGTGGTGACAGTGTGCTAATCAAAGGTTCTAATGACAAGTTTGTGGCACAGGAAGACAGACAGTCTTGTGTTGTATTGATGAACGATATCTGCATCACGCTTGTTCTGGAATGCAATTCTTGTATGGTACTGTTTTCAATTAGAAAATGAGCTGAACTTTCAGCTCATTTTATTTCAACAGATCTGTAATAAACAAGTCATAGCCCTTTGTAATATAATCAGTCTGACCACAATTGGCCTGCTAATGTCATTTCCTGTGGGTAATCTCTCTGAACCTTCCTGTCCACTGAATTTTGTAGCCCACTTTTCTGGAGTCAGTTACTAGCCCACTTCGCATCACCTTGCGCATTGCTCACTGTATTGAGATCAGGACCTACCATCTCCTCATCCTTCTTTTGAATGAACACATCAACATTCTAAGAGTGTACGTTTTTATTCTTCTTCACTGTCAGGTCCAGCTGCCCACTTCCCATAATCGAGAAAAAAACCTAAAAGATTGTGGATACTGTAAATTGGAAGCAAAAACAGAAATTGTTAGAAACACTCAGCAGGTCTGGCAGCATTTGTGAAGAAAAATTGAAGTTAACATTTCAGGTCCAGTGACCCTTTCTCAGAATCCTCAGTTCTGAGGAAGTGTCAGAGGACCCGAAATATGAGTCCGACAGCACAGAGGCCCTTTGGCCCACCAAGTCCCTGCCAATCAAAAGCTAGCACCAGACAGTTGTTGGAAAGTTCCACCACTTTGACTGACCAACAGTGAAAGAATGGTGATGTAGTTTCCAGTCAGAATGGTATGTTGCTTGGAGGGCAACTTAGAGATTGTCGTGGTAACCATGCATCTCCTGCCCATGTCCAGCTGGGTGCTAGAGGCCATCCATTTGGACATAACCGCAAAGGAGCCTTGGCCATCCATGTGGAGCACTGTGCCACGTTGGAGGGAGTTAATGTTTAAGGTAGTAGATCATGTACTGAGGAAATGGATTGGCTTGGTTACATTGAGGGTAGGATGAGCTATACTCCTTCAGACATATGGCGAGTATTTCGTCATACTTAACACTTCACATATGTCCTGCAAATTAAGCTTTATAGAGTCTGGAAATGAGTTCCTTACTGAGAGATTCCAGTCTCTGACTGGCTTTTGTAACCATGGTATCATTTGGCTGCCCCTGTTTAGTTTCTAGGGCTAGAGTGGTGCTGGAAAAGCACAGCAGGTCAGGCAGCATCAGAGGAGCAGGAATGATGAAGGGCCCCATTCCTGATGAACGGCTCCTGCCCAAAACATTGATTTTCCTGCTCCTCGGATGCTATCTGACCTGCTGTCCTTTTCCAGCACCACTCTAATCTCTACTCTAATCTCCAGCATCTGCAGTCCTCATTTTCGCCTGTTTAGTTTCTGGTCAATAGTTAATCACCAGGATGTTGATAATGGGGGGGAGGGCGCGGATTCAAGGGGGAGATGGTAAATAATTGGACTTGTTCACTGCCTACTACTGTGTGTAGATATTACATGCCACTTACCAGATCAAGTCTGGATGCTGTCCAGCATGTCTTGTTGCATATGCACACACGCTGCTTCCATTTCTGACTATTCACCAATGATATTGAATGCCCAGTAGCTCACAGAGAACGTTAACTGCTTCTGAACTTTATGATGGAGGGAAGGTCAATGATGAAGCAGCTGAAGAGGTTGGACCTAAGACCTCAGGAATTTCTGCAGTTATATCTGGGGAATGAAATAACTATCCAATGAAATGTGCAGCATCTTTTGTGCTAGACATGATTTCAACCAATGGAGATTTCCCGTGAAACCCTTTGACTGAAATTTTGTTGGGCCCACTTAATGCCACACTCTGTCAAATGCTATCTTGATATCAGGAGCATTAACTCTCTGTTGAATTCACCTCTCTGCAGTCCATGTTTGGGTCAAGGCTGTGATGAGATCAGGATCTGAGTGCCCATAGGAGAACCTAAATTTAGTGTCAGTGAAGAGGTTATTGCTGACAAAGTGCAGCTTGAAAGCATTGTCCGTGAAACCTTTTGTCACTTTGATCAGGAATCGATGGCTCAGTAGCTTTTGGTTGGGTTGGAAATGCTTTTTTTTTCTGTACAGGGCAGGCAAATTTGTGGCTGTCCTGGAGCAGCTTGGCTACGAACACAGCCAGTTATGGAGCACGTGTTGTGGTTCTGTTCGCCGAGCTGGAAGTTTTTGTTGCAAACGTTTCGTCCCCTGGCTAGGCGAATCATCAGTGCTTGGGAGCCACTTGCGAAGCGCTTCTTTGATGTTTCCTCCGGTGTTTATAGTGGTCTGTCCCTGCCGCTTCCGGTTGTCAGTTTCAGCTGTCCGCTGTAGTGGTTGGTATATTGGGTCCAGGTCGATGTGTTTGTTGATGGAGTTTGTGGATGAATGCCATGCCTCTAGGAATTCCCTGGCTGTTCTCTGTCTGGCTTGCCCTATGATAGTAGTGTTGTCCCAGTCGAATTCATGTTGCTTGTTGTCTGCGTGTGTGGCTACTAAGGATAGCTGGTTGTGTCGTTTCGAAACGACACGACCAGCTATCCTTAGTAGCCACACACGCAGACAACAAGCAACCACAACAACGAGCACCTGAGCTACAAATCTTCGCACAAACTTTGAATGGAGCACATGTTTTGGTGCTCTCACTAGGATGTCGTCGCGACTCTACTGTTATAGAGTCAAACAGCATGAAAAGAGACCCTTCGGTCCAACCAGTCCATGCTGAACATAATCCCAAACTAAATTAGTCTCTGTTGTCTTTGCTGTATCGCCAGAAGTCATTTCCCTTCCTTCAGGATAGTCACCATTAATGTTGTTATTTCTTGAGGTCCTTTTTTAAAAAGGACAAATTACTTTTGTGGAACATCAATAAAATGTACCCACTAATAAGGAGTGGCTTATTTTAACCGAAGTTGCCCACTGCCTGTTTAGATTGGCTAGCCACTTTACAGCCTGGCTGAGTCATTTTGTTTCCACTGACTTCAATTTTGAGTTTTCCATTGAGTAGCTCAGGTTTTAAAACAATGCCCGTTTGATGGACTCAGTAAATCTACATTCCTCTTGGTCTGCTGTAAAGAAACTTGTATTCTGTGTGTTTAAAGCAACAGTTCAGTAAAATGTCAAATGTTATTTCAGTTTGCAGCAACACTGGGAAAGGGTGGTTAAGTGACATGAGGTGAACTATTCTTTCAGAGGCCCAGCATAGATACAATCGGCTGATTGGCCACCTCCTGTGTTGTAACTATTTTATGCTTCTCAGCATGGTGGGACGGACCCCTCTTGCATTGTGCACGCAGTTGTCTGGTGCTCCTAAGTGTGATGGTAGGAAGACTACAAAACTTAATAAATCGGCCTTGCTACCCTTGCTTAGGAACAGTAAACACACAGAGTCTCCAATCTTTATTGCTCCCCAGTGCTATTGAATGAGAATGACTCTGCCTAGAATTATCCTTTCCTCTTTCTGATATTTACCATACAGTCACTAAGCTGTGTTTGAAAAATGCCAAGGTAGTGTACCACAATGACAAGTTAATACCGTGAGAGGGTTAAAATTGGTCTGATAAATGACATGTTCTTTCTTCAAAAAGAGGCTGAAAGCTGGCAAACTCTCAAGATCCAATGTGAGGAACAATAACGACAGCCCAGGTAATTCCCACATAAGCTATGAAATCAAGAGAGCAGTGAGAATGGAGAGAAAAGGTGCCAGCTTTAGAAATGGCCAAGCTGATGGGTGAAAATACATGTTGTCACTGAGGCACGATAGCAGAGAGAATTGTAAACACTGGAAAGTTGTGTGCAAGTCACATTTCGTGAATCTCTGCTTCTCATATGATATGGGTCTTTAATTTTAAATCTGCAGAGAGCACAGCAAGAAGAGTTGGAGAAAATTGAAAAGCACATCCAAAAGTCATCTAAGGATAATGCCAAGCCCTTGGACAAGCCTGAGCAGTAAGCTTGCTTTAAGCCACATTTAATGCTTTTTGGCCTATTTTGCCTCAACTGCTACTGTCGCATATTTACTTTTTCATTGTTTAGTTGTCTGTTGGACTATATGTTGGGCAGGAGAGGGCAAGGGCGTTGGAACTCTAACTTTGGGAGTATGCAATGACTGACTGACCACTTTTCCCACCAGGTTTCTGTATGAGCTGGCTCAAATTGAAAATTTTTCCGAACGAGTGTTTTGTATCCTTTTCCAGTCCACTTTCTTGGAAAGTATTGCTGCAATTAACCGTAAGCTGGAAATAATGGATAACTTATGCAAGGTAGGCCTCAACACACAAACACACTACATGCCCCATTCTCATTATTAACTTCCAAGGCTACAGAGTCTCCTCTCCTGCTTTTTTTCATGTTTCCTTTTATGGTTTATTAAAGGGCGTTTATATAAAACAGTCACTACTTAATATTAACAGGTTTTTGCTGTTTTTAAGACCATCTTATTGGTGATGGTGGCAAGGGATATGTGCGGACCAAACATTTTCCATTTGAAGATTTTTACGGGTGAAAAATGCAAATACATTAATTACAAGGGTAGGGGTGGTGTAGTGCTGGATGTGGCTTTTGGAACTTCACATGTATAGCCAAAAGAGTAAAGTGGGGAAAAAAAAATCAACTTTTAAGATGTTTGGAAATGGTTTGCTATAATAAATGGTGAGTATTACTTAATAGGTCGTCTTGTAAACAGAGGTGCTGATTGTTGAAGCAAGCTTTACTTTTCCAGAAAGATATAAATGGAGCATTACTTGGAGAACTGTCCAGATTCTGGTAATCCTGAGAAAGATGTGGCATGCTCTCTTGCAAATGGGAGATGAAGTATTTTCTTTCTTTTACCCTTGTGCATTTATATAATTTTGTATGGAGTACTTGTCCATTTATCATTTTTGTTTTAATTTGTGCAAGCTTAAAATGCCTGTAATGCTAATTGAAAGTTGTTCCAGTGTCTGACTGGCATCTGATCTCTGGTCCAAATATAAATGTCAGCAGGTTAGAGTTGATGTGACAGACAACCATTTATGACATGATGAAAATAATTTTTTCATTTAAATGTATGTATGCTTTAACTACCTTTCAGTAATTTGTTTCCAAAAACATTGACGTCACATTACTGTAAAATGTTTAAATGTGATCAGGTTCTGCTCCAAGAGACAAAAGGCTTACTTGGAACAGCTCACGTGTTCAGTATCCATGGGGGAGATGATCGTGAAGTAGTAATGATGGTCAAAAGTGCAGAAGCCCAGGTTAATGCTCTGAAGGCAAGTTTTCAAATCCCACCATGGCAGCTGGTAGAATTTCCATTCTAGGTTGATTCATAGAAGCCTGACAGTGTGGAAGCAGGCCATTCGGCCCATTGAGTCCACACCAACGCTTCAAAGAGCATCTCACCTACGCACGCTGTGAGGCAGCAGTGCTAACCATTGAACCACAAAGTTATTCCTAAATTCAGCTTTTGAATCACCCATAGTATTCCTACGGTGTGGAAACAGGCCGCTTGGCCCATCAAGTCCACACCAACCCATTCCGCTAACCTATTGTGCTGCATTTCCCCAACAACTACACCTAACCTACACGTCCTTGGTCACTGTGGGCAATTTAGCATGGTCAATTCACCTAACCTGCACATCTTTGGGGTCTGGGAGGAAACTGGAACACATGGAAGAAGCCCACAAGACATGGGGAGAATGTGCAAACTCCAGACAGATAGTCGCCTGAGGCTGAAATGGAACCCGGATCTCTGGCGCTGAGAGACAGCAGTGTTAACCATTGAGCCACCATGCCACCCATACAACAACAATTTGAATGTACATTACAAAGACCCTTCATTTTGACTTCTTTTTTCTTGATCCTTTTGTTGGATTTGGGTTAGAAAACTGTAATGGAACACTGCCTTTGAAAAGGTCTTAAGTGTAGTTGACTTGAGATACATATCCGTGGATGGGAAAAATAAAACAAGCAGCCAAATTTCGCTGGATAGTGAAAGAGATAAAGAATAAATTGAAGCTGAAAAAGCATGGATATGACAGCTGATGCAGTTTAAAACCAGATTGAGTACAGAAAATTTAGGTGGGAAACTGGAGAAACGTAGACATAAAGGGAGAGAATGAGAAGAGATTAACAGCTAACCTAAAAGGGAATCTGAAACGTTTTTATATTTTTAAAGATGTAAATAGAAAAAAGGGTGATGAGATGTGACATTAAAAAGGGCATTTCACATAAAGGCAAAGAGTATTGCTAAAGTATGAGGTGAGTATTTTGTTTTCCTCGGTAATGATGGGTAGAATGTTACCAAGGTTGTAGTGGAAGATGTGGTCAAGTTACCAGAGGATGCTAATTGATAAAGAGGAACTGGTAGGCTATGCTAAAGTCACTGGATCAGCTGTGTACAAGGACACTAAAAGTAAGGGTGGAAATTGTAGATGCTCTGAAAGCACTGCTAGCTCACAGCGCCAGGGACCTGAGTACCCTCAGCTAGTAATCTTTTCCAAATTGAAGCCTGTCAGCTTGTTCCACCCACTCTATTGATCTTTAAATCCTCACCGTCTCTGTTGCCCCAACTCTCAACACAGCTTATGCCTACCAATATTCTTCCCTTCACCATTTCCTCCCTGAGTCTGTTAATTTCTCATACTCAAACCATGTTATAATCATTGGGATAAATATTCCA
Source organism: Chiloscyllium plagiosum (assembly GCF_037043375.1). NCBI lineage: Eukaryota > Metazoa > Chordata > Chondrichthyes > Orectolobiformes > Hemiscylliidae > Chiloscyllium > Chiloscyllium plagiosum. Next base: position 28,725,715 of record NW_028270148.1, read on the forward strand.
TTCACTGGAGTGTTGAGCGTGGTGATTCCAGCCTGGGGCGACTGTGTGTGTGGAGTTTGCATATTCTCGCCGTGTCTGCATGGGTTTTCTCCAGGTGTTCCGGTTTCCTCCCTCAATCCAAAAATGTGTGAATCAGATGAATTGCCCATAGTGTTAGGTATATTGGTCAGGGGGAAATATAGGGTAAAGTAATGGGTCTGGGTGGGTTCCTCTTCGCAGGGTTGATGTGGACTTGTTGGGCCAAATGGCCTGTTTCCATACTGTAGGGAATCTAATAATCTTCCAAACCTCTTTAGATACAGGGATTGTACCAAACAATTGGTGAATATCACACTCTTGTTCAAAAGGATGCTTGGATAAGTTCAGAAACTACAGGTCAGTCAGTTTAGCCTCAGTGATGGCAAAATAGTTTTTGTTGGATTGCCATTTTGAAATATCAATCACCTGGGAAGATACAGATTAATGAAGGAAAGCCAGTATGAATTTGTAGAGAGTAAATTGTGTTGAGTCAAATTGCTGGAGTTTTGAGTTCACAGAAAGGGCTGATAAGGGGATACTGTTTGTGCTATACATCACTCTCTCAACACTCCAGTGAATGGAATATTTCTCCCAATGACTATACCATGGTTTGAGTATGAGAAACTAACAGACTCGGGGAGGAAATGGTGAAGGGAAGAATATTAGTAGGCATAAGCTGTGTTGAGAGTTGGGGCAACAGAGACTGTGAGGATTTAAAGATCAATAGAGTGGGTGGAACAAGATGACAGGCTTCAATTTGGAAAAGATTACTGCGGGCTAGCTGAGGGTACTGAAGGATCTGGAAGGCGTTGCACCCATGGTAGTTTGATTGGGGCTTTGGCAGAAAATATAGTAAATGGCTAAGGTTTAAGGAAGAGTGAGATATCATCAAAGTAACTAACTTTCCAGTCAAATTATTGTGTAAATGTAATCATCCTCTAAGATTTGTAAGGTAAAAAGACATGGTGTAAAACCAAATTAAACAATTGGTTAGTGATAAGGTCATTTAGATACTTTGTAAGTGCTGTAGATTTTCCCAAGTCTGTTTAAACTAAGCTCTTTATTGTAAGACATTTTGCTCTAAAGATGACCATTTCTGAACCCCAGACACAGTCTAAGGATATGGTGAAGGCCATTTAGGACTGAGACAAGGAGAAACGTCTTCACCGAGAGTGACGATCTTGTGGAATTTTCTAGCACAATGTGGTTGAGGTCAAACATTGAATGTTTTCAACAAGGAGTTAGTGTAGGTCTTGAGGCTAAAGGGTATGGGTGGAAAACAGGAGCCGAATGCTGAGTTGGACAATTGATTTTATTGAATGGCGGAGCAGGCTAGGAGAGCAGAATAACCTACTCCTGCTTCTCTTTTCTATACCTTTTATGTTTAAGCTGTGGTTAGTATAATGGGAAATGGCATGTTTACTGTTGAGCTTGTGTTTCAGAGGCAAAAGTGAGGACTGCAGATGCTGGAGATCAGAGTCTAGGTTAGAGTGGTGCTGGAAAAGCACAGCAGGTCAGGCGGCATCCGAGGAACAGGAAAATTGACGTTTTGGGCAAAAGCCAGAGGTTGTATTTTCAATTCTTACTGCTGAAAAACAAAACTATAGTCAATAAATATAGTCAATTCACTGGCATTGAAAGCAATGATGCAAGTTGGCATTTTTTTAAGAAACCCAACTAGTTCATTGTCCCAAAAAACATCAGTCCTACATAGTCAAGCGTACATCTGACCGTGAAGTGGCCCTAGTAAATTATTCCGATGAAGAATGAATGCACTTTAAAAAGGCAATGAATACATCTTTCACAATGCCCCATATCCTGAAAATAAGTATTGTTAGTTTAAATGCTGCTGTTGCCAATTATAGTAATCATATTAATGGTAATTAATATGAAAGTACATCATGTATATGTCATATTAATATGATAATGCATAATCATGTGATTGTTTACTTGGCATTATGATAAATGAGACAACAGCTTTTGAACTATTTATTTTTGGGATATGGGACATTGGGAAAGATGAATTCTTTGTAATTGTTTACTTGGCACTTGGAAATTTAGAGAAAATTATTCACAAATGGTTCTCAAGGGCCAATTTAAGCATCTTGACCTTAGAATGATGATGATTTCAGAACCAATGATTATAATAAAGTTAAGAGCTTGAGCTAAAACTTTTTTTCTCTTATTGCCTCAGACACTCCAAACAAGTGCCAGTGTAAAGCAGGTGCTGGGTTTGATTCTTGCTTTCGGAAACTATATGAATGGAGGGAACAGAAGTCGTGGCCAAGCAGATGGTTTTGGCTTAGAGATCCTTCCAAAGCTCCGAGATGTGAAGAGCAGTGTAAGTACATGGTCAACACAAAACTGGCATTGCTGGAGAAACAGAAGGCTCACTTGACTCAAAAGGTTAACTCTGTTTTCTCTCTAGAACTGCTGCCAGATCTGTTGAATTTCTCGAGCATTTTCTGTTTTTGTTTCAGAATTCCAGCATCGGCAGTTCTTTTATGTGATAGGTGCACTTGTTTGTTTCCAGAAAAGCTGAGCATAAACCTGTTTGTAATCTTCCAACTGTTAATCTGTAGTGTTGTGAACAAGCAAAGTTTAGAAGTATTAATAATGTTTATAGCTAATTTAGGAGAATGTGTAGAGAGTGGCAGTTATCTAGAGATAGCAAATTGTAGATAGCCGTGTAGTATAAACTATCTGACTCTTTCAGCCAATGGTTAAAATGCAATGCTGTGGACAGCTAGGTATTGCGAGCATTTATGCTGTGTTTGTAGATGATAACTCCTGACTACTGGACCAAAATCATTCTTTAAAGTTATTGTACGTGACAGCTCTTGGAATGGTTGTCTCCATCTTTTGGGAGAGTTGACACTGGAATTGAAGCATTCCATCCAAAAACAGATAATTGTGGTTGAGAAATCGAAGGTGGGTTTTGCTTAACATTGGCTTGGTTCCCACACAAGCAGATGTCTGAAGGAATGGTTTCCAGCGTGGCTTTTATGAGGTTACAGGAAAATGTCCATTGAGGAATATTGAATCAGCTTGTAATGTATCAGTCAAAGGACATAGTACCTCCTCTTTAATATGTGGTCTATAAAATGCCCGACAGAAAGATTAAAAGTTCTTTAATGGTCAGTATACAGGAGAACCAATTGTGTAAGCTACAAGAAGCTGTGGGGCCAACAGTTTACAACAAGCTCAATAATATATGTAAAGCGAGTTTCTTTTTGGAGTACAAGTTACACGTGATTGAGTGGATACCAGCAGTTTAAGCACTGGTCAGTATTATCTCTGGCAAGTTGCAAATGGTCATCTTAAGTTTTAGTTTTCTTCAGATTTAATTGATCCATTTAAAAAAATGAGTGATATTTCTTGGTCTGGATGTAAACAAGATTAATATTTCATTCAGACATAATTTAAAATAAATAATTTAGCTTAAAAGAGTCTGATCAGAAATAGCAACTGACATTGCGAAGAAAGGGAGAATTGTGAATAATTTCCCTGCAGTGAATAAAGGTGATGACAAACTGGGATGTGGGTTAGAGAGGTTGCTGAGTTTATTCGTGAAGGAAGTAGCACATCAATCAAAAATAGTCTATTAAAGAGATTAAGATGAGTTCATTTCCTTCAGTAACACAGTACAGCTTTGATTTGTTTCCAGTTACTGAACCTGTGCAGTACAAATATAATTTTTGGTTCTTTTTAATATGTGCTGAATCACTTTACGGCAAATTGGCCCAGAGCGATTTGAATGTGTAGAAGTGTGTTTTGAGTCATTAGAAATGATGTGAATTTCTTACCAGCGCCAAAATGACTGACTTGCGATGTCTTGCTGCCAATCTTCCTTTAAAATACCAGTTACTGAAATTACTGGTTAATTTACACAGTACCAAAAATGTAATAAGAAAATAATTTTCAGACCTGGCAGATTCCAATCGACCACTTCCAATTGGCACATTGCCGTTAATCTTCAAAGTTACTGATGATTAGTCACCACCTAAAAATTAACTGTGAAATAAATCTTACAACTGCTGGCTCCTAACCTGTCATCAAAATTGATATGCAACTTCAATCAGCATAGGATAGGCTTGATGGGCGTGTTGGTCATTTCCTGCTGGTTATCTTTCTTGTAATTTCAGTAGGAGTAAACCTAAGGTTGTTACTGGATCCGAAGAAGAGTCCAATCAGTTGAAGGGTTTACTGTGGCTCTCTGTCCATAGATGCTGTGTTTCAGTGGGGGTGTTGTTTATTATTATCAGGTTAATCACTCATCTGCATGTTAACCTTCAGTTCAAAACTTAACCAAATATATAGCCAACTTGTGTACAATTTATTACATTGTATGAAAAAAATATATATTTGCATTTCTTATTTTTGCCTTCGGTTTATCAGCAGAAGTTTCAACTGCCCATATATGGTCGTCTCAGTATAAAAATCTGGTTACAGCTGGAAATAGAAGCATCTTATTGAAGTTTTTTATGTTGCATTGATCAGGACAATTCACAAGAAATGCCACAGTAAAGGGACAACAATGTTCATCCTGTATTAGAGAAGTGGAGCCTGATTGGTAGCAGTGTTGCCATGCGAATCTACCAGTTAATGACTTCACTCATGTGCACGATACGATGAGCCTGACGCTCAATCGTAAATTGGTTGTCAGTTCGCACACTCAGACGTGCGTGGCAAGTGTGGTCCAATTGCAAATCATATCTAATGTTAGATGCTGTTGAGTTTTGAAAGTGTCAGCTACTTGCATAGGGTCAGGACCTTGTTGCAAACAGTCAAACTGACTTGCAGTGTGATATCAGCCATCCTCTTTTGAGTGTATGACCTACATACCTAACATTACACTGGCACTGAAATTCAAATAGCATCTTCCTTATCTGTGATAAACAGGAGTGGTTTATTTTTGGCAGGATCATACCATTGTAAATGAAAATGTTGTTTTCTCTTAGATTTCGCATTTCTTGCAAATTGTCCTAATGAAAGCAAGACCAAAAGCTTTGACAAAATTAGTCCCCTTTTTTTTTCAGCAGTATACAACTTCTGTACCACTAAATGACTTTTTAAAATCAGGTTTTAGCAAAAGCAAAATATTGCAGATGTTGGAAATCTGGAGAGAAAAATCAATGCTGGAAATTGTCAGCTGTTCTGGCAGCATTTGTGAAGAGAGAAAAAGTTAATGTTGCAAGTCAAACATGACCTTCAGAAAGAAAGTAGAAATGCAATGGGTTTCTTTTGATCCCATAGGATCTCTATCTCTGATTATGTTTTTTTTTGTCCTGTATCCGTCTGAATCTTGGGGTAAAAACAATAACTGCAGATGCTGGAAACCAGATTCTGGATCAGTGGTGCTGGAAGAGCGCAGCAATTCAGGCAGCATCCAACGAGCAGCGAAATCGACGTTTCGGGCAAAAGCCCTTCCTTAGGAATAAAGGCAGAGAGTCTGGATCAGCTTCAGGCTCTCTGCCTTTATTCCTGATGAAGGGCTTTTGCCCGAAACGTCGATTTCGCTGCTCGTTGGATGCAGCCTGAATTGCTGTGCTCTTCCAGCACCACTGATCCAGAATCCGTCTGAATCTTGTTCATGATCTTGCTTATAGACCAAGCTGTTCTTTATTCTTCCATTCAGACTTTCACTGGACAAATGCTTGGTGTTCTCGCCACAGCCATTAACACTCCTTTCGTCTTTTGTTCCATGACATCTTTGTAATTTAATCCCTCCTGTCTTGTACCCAACCAAAAACCTTCACTTTTGTTCTTCCTCCTCTTCCACCCTTGCCCTCACTTTTCAACAGCATTAAAATACATTGCGTTCCTTTCTTCTGACAGTTCTGAATGAGAGCCATCACGACTCATTTGTCATGCTTCTCTCTGCACAGCTGCTGCCAAACCTGCTGGCTATTTCCAAAGTTTTATTTATTCTGTAAAAGTCTGGTTGCCTACTTTTGATGGCTTTAGACTTGCTCCTGGCCTCTACATTGTGCTGTTGAACCTTATGAACTGAGAACCAGTTCAGTTCTTTGAGTTTGTTATCATAGCTTAAAACATGAGCCTTGAAATTAATTTTGAACTAATGATTTTGTTTTCTTTAAGCAGTGAATTCCAATGGCTAATGAGGGAATAGAGGAGTTAATAATCCTTGACAGTGTGGGAGCTGAATTAGTGAATAGTTGGGATGACAACACCACTGAAGCACTACTGGGTTAATGACTCTCAATATTGATCATTTCCCTCCTGCGCGCCATCAGTAATCTCTCTTTGCCAGTCATACCGTGAACATACAGTGAGCAAGTAGTTAGAAATGTACAGAAAGAAAATCATGAATCACAGCTTCTTGCAACTTCAACAGCATGCTAGCAATTAATATCCTATTCCAGGAGATAGCAGCCTTATGTTTATTGAAAAATATTTTTAAAAATTTGCCTGAAATGAAAGTTGAAAGCTAACAGAGTTGGTGATAATATTAATGTTTTGGCATTGAGAGACCATTGTCTGTAGGCTAATAGGAATCGGGCAATAAACAAAAATGGATTAGTGGTGCTGGAAGAGCACAGCAGTTCAGGCAGCATCCAAGGAGCTTCGAAATTGACGTTTCGGGCAAAAGTCCTTGGATGCTGCCTGAACTGCTGTGCTCTTCCAGCACCACTAATCCAGAATCTGGTTTCCAGCATCTGCAGTCATTGTTTTTACCTAATAAACAAAAATGGCTCATCAAATTAGTGTTGTGCCGTAGGTACCAGTTCTAGAGTGTCAAATACTTGCAGTTTATATAAATTGATAGATAAAGAGATATAAAGGATGGTTTCTCCATTTTTTGACAAAATAAAGATAGGGAAGAAAATAAGTAAATAGGGCACAATAAGTTACAAAGGATATATTAAGTGGCTGAATGGAGCACACAGTAAGTTTGGGGAGGGAGTTGGTTGGGAGTAATGTGACATTGTCCATTTTGACAGGAAATAAGAGAAGCACATTTTCTAAATGGTGATACATTGCAGAGCTCTGAAATGTAAAGGGACCTGGGTGCCCTAGTTTGGGTATGTGACTGTTTGAAAAGAACAGGCAGGAAAGAGAGTGAGTGTGGTGGAGTATCTTTGTTAGTACAGAATGGAATAAGTAGGATAAGAAATGATCTAAGATTACATGATGGATGGAGGTCATTTTTTAAAGAAAAGGAAAAACTCACTTGTCAGACAGTCGACCAACCGAAATACTTTGCTTCAATCTTCATTGAAGACTGTGTGGAGTTGGCACATTCTCACTGTGTGTGTGGGTTTCCTGCTAATTCTCTGGTTTTCTCCCACAGTCCAAAGATGTGCAGGTAAAGTGGATTAGCAAAACTAAATTACCCATAATGTGTAGGCTAGGTGGGGTTAGCCATGGAAAATGCAGGGTTACAGGGATGGGGTACGCGGGTGGGTCTGAGTGGGATGCTCCTCAGAAGATTGGTGTGGACTCAATGAACCAAATGTCCTGCTTCAACACCATAGAAATTCTATGATTCATGGTGGTGAACATGAATAGCAATCTAAGAATACTATGTAATGAAGGTACTAGAGAGGGAAGACAGTAAAGTTAACTACCACTGGAGAAAATGTACAAGAAAAACTTCTGGGGCTAAGTCACCTGGATCTGATTAATTTTATCCTTGGATTTAAAGGTAGCAATTAGACGTGGTGATACATGGGTAATACTCTTTCAAGGATGTTATATTCTAGAAAAATCCCAAAACTGTCAATGAAAGAGTAAAAGACAGTGATAATAATGACAGAGTCCATTCTATAATCAGGTATTTAGAAATATATAATCTACTCACATAGATTTAACATGGCTTCATGACAGTGATAATGCCTGACAAATTTGAGTTCTTTAAGAATGAAACAAGCAAGATGGATACAGGAAATTCGGTCTAAGTAATATATTTAGATTTCCAAAAGGTGTTTGATAAGGTCCTGCACATAAGGAGACTTGTACTACTCCCAGCATTATAGGCTGTTGTCATATGCAGTATGTAATTGTGGATAGAGGTTTGCTTAATTAAAAGAAGAATGACAGGGATCAAATGGAGCATTTTCAGGATGGCAACTTGTAACTAGTGGAGTGCCAAAGGATGAGTACTGGGTGTCACATCTCTTTACAATATATATTAATGACGTGGATGATGGAAGTAAATATGCCATCACACAGTCTGCAGAACGAAAGAGCAAGGTTGACTGAGTGTGAGGTAGCTTGACAAATGGAATATAATGTGGACAAATGAGAAGTAATGGACTTCGCAGGAAGAATAAAATGCTGAAGAATTTAAATAAGAAAATACTCCAGAAAACTGCAGCACAGAGGGATTGGGGAGTCCTCATTAATAAATCACAAAAAGCTAGCATCCAATTTCAGAAGGTTATCCAGAAGAAAGATGTAATGTTTTATTTCAAAGGGAATGGAGTATAACAATACAGAGGTCTTGCAAAATTTCTGGAATACTATGAATAGTTTAGTTTCCCTTATCTAAAGAAAGAGATACAGGCATTGGACGGAAACCAAAGAAGATTCACAAGATTGAATGTGGAAATGAAAGGCTCCTCTTACCTGGAAAGATTGAGAAGTTTGGGCTTGTACTCATTAAAATATCTCACATTTTTAGGGGGCTGTACAGAGTGGTTGCTAAGGGAGTTACAAGTTTCTTGTAGGAGAGTCGGGAATCAGCAGATTCAATCCCTGAGTAAGGTATCACCCATTTAATCCACGGGGATAAAGAAGAATTTCTGCTCCTGAGGATAGTATGTTTGTGGAATTCTTTATTGCACAGGGCTGCTAAGGCCAGTCACTAAATATATTCAAGGCTGAGATAGACAGATTTTTAATCAAGAAGTGAATCGAAGGTTATTGAGACAAGGCAGGGAAATTGAAGTTGAAGGTTATTAAATCTCATGATCTCAACAAATGGCAAAGCAGATACAATGGACCAATGACCTATTTCTACTCTTGCATCTTATGGTCTTGGTGTATGAAGTGGACAAGGTTTTTGTGCAGGTAAAACAAGTAGTTTGGAAAGCTAAGAATGTTACTATTTACAACAAGGAAAATTGAATACAAAGTGGGGAGATTACTCTTCCGTTACACAGAGCATTAGTGATAACACATCTACATACTGCATTGCCTCTTTTTTTTTAAATCATTAAAATGTAAATGCATTATGAGCAGTTTAAAAGGCTTTAATAAACCATGACCTAGAATGAGGGTATTGTGTTGACTGATGAGGAAAGTTTGGATAAGCTCGGCTTGATCGTGATGGAGTTTAGAAGTGTGCAAAGTAGATTAATTGAAACATTTTAAGTTCCTGGAGACCCTTGATGGGGTGAATATGGAAAAGATGTTTGTTTTTCTTATGGGAGAATATAGAACTAGGATCACTGTTTAAAAATAAGAGGTCACCTAATGAAAACCGAGATCAGGAGAGTATTTTTTCTTGGGGGTTGTCAGTCTTTAGAAGTCTCTTCTTCAAAAGGTAGCTGAAGCAGAGTTTTTGAATATCTTTATAGCGGAGACAGATTGTTGATGTGCAATGGGTGAAAGGTTATTGAGTGTGTGTGGGAATGTGGAGTAATCATTTCACCCGTAGTCTCATTGGGGAATAGAGCTAGCTCAGTTTGAGTGACCTACTCTTGCTCTTAACGCATATGTTCAATAATTACCCCGACAACCTTGACTTTGCATAACCTTTTTGGGTTTTTTTGCATAATAATAGAAAAGATTGGGAACCCACATAAAATGCTCAATATTTGTGGCATCCACTGCCTATCCAGATGACTTGCTTCCATTTATTTGGCCATGGATTTATACCTTACTGTGAAATCACTGAGGTTACTCTCAGCTAAGTAATTCAGAATGCCCAATTGCCTTGCACCGATGGTACATCAGCCTTTGATCCAAATAGATAAGTTTAAAATTAACTGTGTATATGGAGTTAAACCTTCCTTAAAGTTTGAATTATTTTGATGCTGGAAGCAAATGATGCTGGTGGGCTATTGAATGAGACAACATCTCTTTGTCCTGTAACAAATCTGGTACTTGATCAACGAGGATAGTTGGAGTAATGCTAATACAGGCCATTCTACCAGATTTTAAATGGGACTTAGAGTGATGGAAGCTATGGTCGTGAACACTTGTAGATGGATTTGCTTAAAATAAGTAGTCTGTTAAATGTGCATTGCTCCTAAAACGCAGAAATTCTTATTGATGATGTTACCCAGTATGGTCACGAAATGTCTGAAGACAAACCCTCAAGCTCAGCGAGCTAACTTAAAGACCTATCATAAACCTGAGCTACAAATCTTCTCAAAACTCGCTAACAGATTGTTCTTAATTTTGAATAAAACTAAGTTTAACTATTTGTACTGCTGAAGGAAATAAGTGGACTAACCTATTTTAATTAATTGTTTTTGTTTATGTAATACTAAGACTATTGCCCAAAATCTCTCAAGTTCACTTAAAATGATTGAATTGCATTGGAATTGAATTTGGATTCCAAAGAAAGATATCGGGTCCTTGTTAATCCTGATGACCATTAAATGTATTTTTGATCTATATGAAGATTTTTTTGAACAGGAGAGTAGCAAGAGCTGTGACTGTCAGGATTTTTGATTTTGCTATCGCAGTTAGCCACACAGCTGAGAATTACTGCCCCTTCACGAATAAAGTCTGCAATGCCGTCAGACTTGACAGAAATGATTGAAATCTCATTCTGATGACTCCATCCTACTCCCTAAAATCATGAGTGACAAAACATTATGAGCAGGTCTCTAACACTGTCAATTTTACTAGCAGCTTTAAAATCGATTCAGAGACCGACTGACTGACTTGACTGTCTTTTAATTGTTGTGTCCACTCTTGAAGGATTGCATTTTAGGCAAGCAAGCCAGTTATGAACTGTTTAATAAAGATAGTGGCTTCTCCAAGGTTAGCATGTGAATGGGGTCTACTGACTTGGTTGTTGAAGGTGATTGCATGTTGCATTTTAGAGTCTTGCTCTCACACTTGTGACAATGTTAGTGACAGCCTTGGCATCGTCTCAGATACCGTAAAGCCAATGTTTCTTGCTGGCATGGGCAATAGCATGAGTTCTACTGGGAAGGACTGAAATGAATGGGGGAGGAATGTTATAGGGTTTTGGGAGCTAACAGTTTACATGTCAACATGATAGTCATTGTGCTTTGTAATAAAGGTTCCTCTATATCACATTGTCTCAAACAATTTTTATCTCTTTCAGGATAACAGCATTAATCTCCTGTTCTATCTGGTTTCCTATTATTTGCGTAATTTTGACAAGGTATGTTTTTTAGTTACAGAATAATTGCTTGTTTTTGGTAACTTTTGAAGTAATTTTTATGGACAAAGTAAATTATTTTAGATTTGCTAAAATAAGTTGGTATACATTAGTTACTAGATTGAGAAACAGGGAAATTATTTTCTTGCAGTTGATAAATTCCAAATGTCTCATCTCAGGATGCAGGTACAGAACAAAGTGTCTTCCCCATGCCAGAACCACAGGACTTGTTTCAAGCTTCCCAAATGAAATTTGAAGACTTTGAAAAGGACCTCCGTAAACAGAAAAAGGATTTGAAAGGTAAACCATTTTCTCTTTCGACTGATAGTCCATGAGCGGTGTACTTGTCATCTCACTGGATTACTATGACAGGAGCTAGAAACAGAAAGATTATCAAATCAATAAAATTGGTAGCTGCTACTTTGAATGATTTTATTGTCACGTGTATTTTGCAGTGAGAAAACAGTAAAATGAAGTGAAAAGCTTTTCCAATGTCACCACAATCTGGTACCAATTTGAATAATTTAAGAATAATCATTGCTGTACAGTTGGTCCGTGCTTCAGCTTAGCTCACGCACATATTGAATTCATATAAAAAGTAATAATGAAATAGATGCTGATTTTGTAATTAGTGTTATTTGCTCAACAAGTGGAGCACTCTTTGAATATTTTGATTCTTTTCGCTCTCAATTTTCAATCTTCTCTCACAATACCTGTGTATTTACACCTGTATTAATAAGCAAGATCAACTGCGCAACATCAACGGAGATGGGCATTGTGTCCATAGTATTTGGAGGAACGGGCAGCCTCAGGGCATTTTGTATTGTACATATTGCTATCCCACAGTGAAATAACAAGGTGTATAATACAGATTAGATTACTTCAAATCAATGGTGGAATAGCTTTTCAGCAATATACTTTGTAATTTTCTTGTCTTTGGCCTTGCTTAAGTTTAGTTAATATTTAATAATAAATATTCTGACCGAGTACACCATTAATCATTGCTATACGTCTTGCCAGAATGTTTTAACAATCATGTCATTTGGCATTTGTCTCTTACAGGGCTAGATTATTAGTGTGACTGCATTATTGTAGTCAGGTAGAATAATTTTCAGCAATCATATGCTGGTTGAATAAGTGCTTAAGCAAAATTTGGATTTAACAACTCATTTTTTCAAATTTAATGTTGCAATTTTAGTTTTTATACAAGATATTCTTCAGTATATGGTGTCCATTAGCAAGGCCCTGTTAGCTCAGAGATTCTTATTATCTGGGTTTTGTGCAGGACTCAGTAATCGGCCTTCAATAAATGTGTTCAATAATTGAGCAAGTGAGCAGAAGCAATAACGTAGAGAGGTGGTATGGCATATTCAGCTTTCAGTACATTGCATGTCCTCAACAGCTCTACATAGGAGAGTAGGATTAATTAGTACTTCCAAAGACATGGTGCAAGTATGATGGGCTGGATGGTCACCTCATGTGCTGTAAGATTGTATAACTTTTGAATGTATACTTTATTGGATGATGAAATAATGAATGTTAGCTTCACTGACCAAGAAGCTGAACCAAGCACAAAATCCTCGAAACATTTGCTGGAAATCTGAAATAAAAACAGACAGTATTAGAATTACCAAGCAGGTCAGGCAACAGAGTTAATTTTTCAGGGAAATAACCCATTTAGAAGAACTAGGAAAAGTAAGGTACTAAAGGGGTTTGAGCAAGAAGTGGGTGGAACGTCACCATCCTGGTTTGAGGTGACCCTGAAGGACTCTCCTTCTCAACCTCTTACCTTGCCTGAGGTCTGGTGGCCCTCAGGTTAAATCCCCACCAGTCATTTCTCTCTCTAATGGAAAGAGCAGCCCCTATGGTCTGGTAAGACCTTGGTGACACACGGGTGGAACACTGGAAAAAAAAGGCTTGTGATAGGGTGGAACACAGGAAAGAAAGAGTGTTTCACAAAGACTTTCAGTAATTAACCATTTATTATTCTTTGAACAACCATGGTTGAAGTTATACAAAGGTTGTGTGCACTTCTTCCACTTCTTATTAATGAGTAGTTCTGTATAATAGGTTTCAAGTAGATAGAGTGTGATGATGCTGTCACTTTGTGGTTATTTTGTCCAGGTTGGTTTTTTTTTTCAATAGAGGTTGTAAGGCAGGGATACCAAACTGTCACTAAGAAAGTAAACAATTTGAGGCCTTTGGGTTTTTTTAAAAAGTTGGAACAATGGAAGTAAACTTGGTGTGGTCAGTTCTCTCAGACCAGGTTTTCTAGGTTTTTTTTTGTTTTTGATTTTTAGGTTTAGTTTTAAGCAGAAGCTGTTTGGGGCTTCAATGAATGTCTCCCGACTGCTACTTTCTTTGAATCTTCTTTTGATGTTTTTATTTCCCCTCTTGGGTGGGAGAACTACATGTGAGAATCTGTGTCTGAATTATCATTTTGCCAAGGAGTGTGTTTATGGGACATTGCTACATTGAAACAGGTAATTAGTAATAGGTACTATATATATCTTAATCAGTTAGGTTTTCCCAATAGTTAGGTTATTCTATATTCCTCTTTCTTTTGTTTGTATTTTAACTGTAATGTTTAAATAAATCGAGTTTTGCTTAACATCAAGTAGTTTAACCAGTTTAAAAGTTGCATCACATCTGGAATGCTCACTTCACATCTTCCTTCAAAATAAGAAAACACTAGGGTCCAGGCTACCTTAAATTATTTTGAGGGGTCTGGCCTGGTCTATAACAAGGACGAGGGGACAATGATAAGTCAGTCGATGATAAATTGATGAAGGAACAGTATTGAACCACTATGTACTTTAAATGAAGCTCCCAACAGCAACTGTTTCACCTCCACATGCCATAACTTCGTGAAAACCCAGCCTCGCTCTTCTTGGAGGCTGATGACCTGTAGTAACCAATCTGCTTTTGTTCATCTACAACCATCGGTATCCATCCTTGACAAGCAGAGCAATTGATGGCTTTGTGCTCAAGCTCTATTCTACAGTGCATATCACAGCATTCATCAAGCGACTAGAATCAATTAAAACTGCAGCAAGGTGTTTTTAGATCTTTGAAGAGTCAACTCGGGATTCAAAAATTCATGCTCTTGTAACTTGCACACCTTTTGGTCCTCTCCCAGTTATACTCTTGGAATCCCTATTTTGAAATAAATTCCAATTTGCAAGTAATAAACTAAAACCTTCCAAAGATTTGCTAGTTTAAAGCAGTCCAGTGCATAGTGTTCAAATTCGAGTTCTCAATTTTGAGACATGAATGCTACATATTCCCTAAGATTTGTTTCAAGGTGACGTTCTGATTGGTCAAAGCTTACCGTCAGAAAAATGACATCCGAGAGAGACAGTTTATTCTCAGTACAGATTGAACAGAGAAATGCGAAAACATGCATCCATGTTAACTTAAGTCATATTTAGCAGTAACTGCCTGCCTTGTGAAGAATACCGGAAGACTAGATTGTAATAAGCTAACGATTAAGCTGTACTTACACCCAGATATTTGAAATTTATCTCTACCTTCTTTTGTAATGATTGCAATTCAGTTAGGGACATGCTAATTTGTAGTTTCTATTCCCATTTGTAATATGGCCAAAAGGTAGGATTCAGGGTATAGCTGATTTTGCTAGCTACTTTTAAGTACCTTTGAATGATCTGGGTCCCAGCCTAGTGTCAGGAAATGACACAATTTTAATTAGTACACTCAGATCCAGACTTGGCACTTCAACTGTTCTTCAACCCAATTGACTGACATGCTGGAAAGAGCAAAGGCTCGTGGATATTTAGGAGTGTGTAACAATGTTAAGTATAAGGTTGATGGAATGCTTACCTCTCTGCACAGCTGGAGCAAAAAGGCACTCTGGTTAGCCAACATCTGGACTAGTCCTGCACACCACAACTTGGAAGGGGCACAACACAGATTCACGAGGAAGTCACAAGTAACTGCATGGGTTTGATTAAGGCAAAATTTCAAAACTGGTATCATATCCCCTGAGACAGAGAAAGCCAAGAACCAGTTAGATTGATTAATTGTTTTAAACTTTGAAAGGAATGAATAGGTTTGATACTGAAAAGCTTTTTTTTTCTGACTGGCTGCTGATGTTTACAAAGAGGAGGTACAAACTCAAAATCGGAACTAGACCATTCAGGAGGCATGCTCAAAGCCACTCCATTCAATAATTTTAACTGTAAGCTGGATAGATTTTTACCAGACAAGGGTGTCAAAGAGTATGACAAAAAGCAGCTGGATGAAGTGAAACTACACATTAGTCATCATCCTTTAGAATGGCAGCCAAAGTTCAAGGGGTTGCGTCCTCCTTTCTGATGTTTCCCTGCTTTACACAAGTCCTAGTTGCCCCTATAGAAGATGTTGCACTATTTCACTCATCTACATGGAGCAATTTGCATTAAGTTAACAGAATAAGATCAAGTCCAACAATGGGTGCTCTGTATTTGCCAGCTACTGTAAATTCTACCTAAAAATATTAATTTAAAATCATACTGCATAATGAGATTCTGCAAATCATCATCACCATCAGAAGAATGCACCTGAAATGTAGCTGAATCATGATTTATTTTTTAACCAAATGTAGACTTCTAGTACATTTCTTGAATTTAATTCCTGACAGTGTGCATGCTTCACATTTGTTTTCTTCATGAATTGAATAATTCATTCTTGATGTCTACTTGCCCTTGTAAAGGTAATAATTACAGGTCTAATGGGAGCTGTAGCATGGTTACCTGCAGTGTGTTATACCAGAACATAATACTGCTTAAATTATGTTGTGTTTTGATCTCCTTCCTATAAAATACTGTGCTCTCATAGTCCCGCTGTATTGTGCTTTCAACTCTGTTCTTCCATCGTTGACCAGCCTACTGCTTGGCAGGGTACAGTTTTCTCTTCATTTTACTATTTGCTTCAGTTTTTGTGCATTACCCTTTTTCAGCTGCTTTTACCCTAGGTCTAAGCTAGAGAATTCGTCCCTAAATCACTTTTTCCTGTCCTGTCCTGTCACGTCCTGTCCCGTCCCGTCCCGTCCCGTCCCTCACACATGCTTTATGATGTTCTTTAACACCTACTGTTTTCCGGATAAGGTTTTGGTCTTAATATCTCTTTATGTGGCTTAATGTACAGTTTCCCTCTTGTCCTCTGTTCTGTGAATGCTTTGGTATACTCTACTGCATTAGAGGTGCTATAAGTCTAAAATCTCTTTTGCCTACTCAATTACGGTTGATTGCTAGCTAATGTAGGGTCATTGATAGTTATTCTTGTGATACCCGTGGTTCAGATTGTTGCTTTCTGTTTCAGTTATTGCAGTATACGTTTGCTTTCAATTCAAATGAAGGAAGGTGTTTGAAGAAAGATGCGAATGTTTAAGGTCCCCTCCCTTTGAGAACTTAGGCCATTTTAATCAACTTCAATTTGACTAATCTTGTCTTTTTAAACGGGATTAGTTCTCTCACTTGTTTTGCTTCTAATAATTTTGGTAGACTCCACTCACCATTCATTTGCAGACTCAGACATGCTTCTTAGGATGGAGTCAAATTGTGGCACGCTGCACGCATTTATATAATAACAAAGAAATTACCATCACAGAAAGGGATATAGCTGTGCTTTAATCCCCCATGCTTAAGTTTATCCAGCCTGATATATAACAGACTGAGGACCTGCTATTGCATGACGCTGTAACACATCTCTGCGATTGATTTGATTTGATTTGATTTGTTTTGAGAAAGTACAGCTTTAAGATAAAGTTCCAATCACACACTGATTAGCGTAACTGTAATTTAACAGTTCTGAGCTCAACACATTGATAAACCTGGTATCTGAAATGAGACAATGCAACGTAAAGCAGATTTGTCACTCTACTTTAAAAGTTATTGAAACCCATTGTGAATAGGTTTATGAGGTGTTTAGGTGTGTGATCAGCAAAAAGTATACACTCATAAGACAAGTTTTTTTCCCAGGGTGAAGGATTCAATAATGAGAGGTCGTGCTTTCAAGGGTGAGAGATGGAAAGTTTAAGGGGGATGCACACAGCAAGTACTTCACACAGAGGGTGGTGGGTGTTTGGAATGCATTGCCAGCAGAGGAGGTCGAGGCAGGCATGGTAGATTCATTTAAGATGCGTCTGGACAGATGCATGAGTAGGTGGGGAGAAGAGAGATACAGATGCTTAGGAATTGACCGACAAGTTTAGACAGTACATTTGGATCGGCTCAGGCTGGGAGGGCCGAAGGGCCTGTTCCTGGGCTGTAAATTTTCTTTGTTCGTTGTTCTTTTATGTTGCAAAAACATGAAGACAGTTGAAAAACATTCCTGCCTTTTGTCTGCTTAGACCATGTTTACTCCAATGCAAGTCCCCAGGCTTACATTTTTTAACCACTTGAAAACTTCACTTCCTTAAATATTCTCTATAACCTTTTTTTTTAATTTGTACTGAGTGCTGATTGTACATTAGCCCATTGCCATTACAACCTCCATCTCTCCAGTCTTCCAAGAACATTGTGTTCCTCCAGCTCTGACTACTTGTACCTCTCCAATTCCTTTTGCCCTACCCGTGGTTAACCACTAGGTTCTGAGCTCTTGAATTCCTGAAATGAATTCTGTTGATTCTGCTCCCCCACTCCTAGTTTTAAGACCCATCTTAAAACAATGCTAAAGTTTTCATAATCTCTCTTAATATCTCCTCTTTCAACTTGGTGTCAGGTTTTATTTGATTATGTGACCTTTCCACATCTAATGTGTCAAGCCCCCGAACTCTCTTTTATGTTTCAGTAAGTTGCCTCTTTTCATTTGAACTCCAGTGAGTACAGGACCAACCGACTCCATCTCTCCTCACACATTAAGTCCCTCCATACCTGAGATCAGGCAAGTGAATCTTCACTGGAATGTGTCCAATCCCAGTGTGTGTTCCCTTAGATAAACTGCCCAAAACTGTTCACAGTATTCCAGCAGTGGTCTGACTAGGCCCTGTATGGTTCTAGCAAGACTTCTATTTTTATACTTTGGCCTATATTTCAAAAGGAACAATGTATACAAGGCTGTGGACCAAGTACTGAGAAATAGGATTGGAATAGCTAGGTGGTTATTTTTTGATGAAAGGCTGATGCCTAAAGTGTTGATCTTTGGATGCTGCCTGACCTGCTGTGCTTTTCTAGTGCCACTCTTTTCGACTCTGATCTCCATCATGAGCGGTCCTCGCTTTCTCCTGGTTATTTTTGTCTAGTAGAGACTTGATGAACTGAAGGGCCTTTTTCTGTGCAGTAGGTAGCCGTGACTCGAACATTTCATTTGCCTTTTCTATTACCTGCTGAACTTGTACACAAGCTTTTTGAGATTTATGCATGAGTACTCCCAAATCACACTGTTGTAGCTTTCTGCAGTCTTTAGCCATTTAATGTTCAACTCCTCTATTCTTCTAGCCAAAGTGCATAGCCTCACATTTTCACACATTATATTCCATCAAGCCAAATATTTGCCCACTCGCTTAACCTGCTTACATTCCTTTGTAGACTCTGTGTCATCCTCACCACCTGCCTTCCCACCTATTTTTGTATCAACTGCAAACTTGGTTACAGTGCATTCACTTGTCTCATGCAAGGCATCATTGTATATTGTAAATAATTGACTCCGCTGGTTACTGGTTGCCATCCTGAAAATGCCCCGCTCGTACCAACTCTCAGTGCAATATTTATAACCTGTGTTTGTATTAATTCAACTTGCTGTAGATTTTTGTAAACAAAGGCAAGTTCTGTATTCAAACCAGTCACCTTTAAATTTTTTTTATAATTTGTTGATTCGAATGTGAAGTAAGCATTTATTATTAAGCTTGCAGAATTATTTGTTTAAAAAAAGTTCAAGAAAATCTTCATACAAAGAAGTTGATTGACTGTATTGATCTAAGGTTATGCAACCCTGTTCATCATTTAGACAAATCACTGCAAACTAAGCAAATAGACGGGAAAGCTTGACTTGCTGGCTGTCGCCTTCTCTCCATGTTTAGTAAACGTCTGTGGCTAAATGCAGTTTGTTCAGACTAACGACACACTTTGGATAGGAATTTAGTCTGGGAAACTGAGGACTCCCAGCAGGTAGCTGCATATGGGCTATATTGAGACTGAGTGAAATGTTTGTGCTGACGTCACTGTGACAAAGTGGGCTTGTTTGATCCAGTTTTCACCAAAGTACTCATCTGATACTGCTCAGATTTATATCCTGCTGTTTTTATTAAATTTATGACCGCGACACAAACAGCCCGGAAATAATGTCACCGTGGGAGAACAATCGTTTTATTTTTGAAAACTGGAAATTGAATTTAAAAATAACTCGCCTAATTTTATTGTTTTTCTAAGGTCTCAAAATCTGTGTGGCTCTGCAACTCTGCAGTGTAAAAGTAACAGATTTGCTACCAGTGCCAACTTGTACCTGATGAACAGTGGGCACTCGAGCTTCTTGGATGACACTTCCACTTCTCTTCGTCCATGTCCCCCATCTCCCAACCTAACCAAGCTAACCTTTTGGAAAATGATTCCGTCTCTGCTTGAAACTTCTTCAGTCAAACAGAAGCAAAATGCTGTGGATACTGGAGAACTGAAATAAAAACAGAAAATGCTAGAAGAACTCAGCAGGTCTGCCTAACATCTGTGGAGAGAGAAAAACGGTTAATTTTTTTTTTCAGTCCAAGCTGACTCTTCTTTGAAAGCAAGAGAGGAATCGTACTGGAGTTAACATTTTAACTCCATTGTTCTCTCCACAGATATTGCCAAACACGCTTGGTATCTCCAGTACTTTGTTTTTATCTCTTTGATCAGTCTGCCTTGGGCGAGAAATGAGAGTTGAATCTGTGAATCACTATTTTACGGCACCATGTATCAATACTGTTTAATAGGAAATACTCAAGTCATCCTGAAGCTCACCTCGAAGCATGTCGTGATTGACATTGATAACTGAGAGGAGGTTGTTATCAGCCTTTCAATGTGATGACTGTTTGTCCATTGAGCTCAATCATGCTTTCACTCACAATGTCTTCCTTCTCAGAACAGAGCAGCAACAGGGAAAGGGGGAGGAGGGGGGAATAAAAAAGCATATCCTGTACTCCAAATCCCAATATCCCTTGGAACATCCTACTCCATATGCCTGGAGGTCTACAGGTCAAAACTTGATCTGTTCAATTACATAAAGGCTTGCCAGCAATTCACCACCCAGGTTAGCTGTCATCCTGGAACCAGTGATGAATAATGCTACTATTGCTAACGTTAAACAGCCTTCAACTTTTAAACGTACTTTTTTTAGCTTATGAATTGTAAATCTTTGAATTTAAAACATAATAAGAACATAAGAACTAGGAGCAGGCACAGGAGTAGACCATCTGGCCCTTCGAGCCTGCTCCACCGTTCAATAAGATCATGGCTGATCTTTTCATGGCCTCAGCTCCACCTACCCGCACTCTCACCATACCCTTTACCTTCCTTTATTTTTCAAAAAAATCTCTACCGTAGCTTTAAAAGCATTTACTGAAGTTGGCAACTACTTCCCTGGGCAAGCAATTTATAGATTAACAACCCTCTGTGTGAAGAAATTCCTTTTCAATTCAGTCCTAAATTTGCTCCCCTTTATTTTGAGGCTATGTCCTCGTGTCCTAGTTTTGCCTGCCAGTGGAAACATCCTCATTACTTCTATCTTATCTATTCCATTCATAATTTTATATGTTTCTATAAGATCCCCCTCATTCTTCTGAATTTGAATGAATATGATCCCAGTCTACTCAGTCTCTCCTCATAGGCCAACCCCCTCAACTCCGAATCAACCTAGTTGAACCTCCTTTGCACCCCCTGCATTTCCGGTACGTCCTTTCTCCAGTAAGGAAAGCAAAATTGCACAGGGTACTCCAGGTATGGCCTCACCGGCACCTTGTACAGCTGCAACATTACCTCTCTGCTTTTAAACTCAATCCCTTTAGCAATGAAGGACAAAATCCCATTTGCCGCCTTAATTACCTGTTGTACCTGCAGACCAACCTCTGTAATTCATGCACAAAGACACCCAGGTCCCTCTGTACAGCAGCATGCTGCAACTTTTTACCATTTCAGGTAATAATTGAGTCCAGTTGCCAAAGTGTGGTGTGGAAAAGCACAGCAGGTCTGGCAGCAACCAAGGAGCAGGAGAGTTGACGTTTCAGGCTTAAGCCCTTCATCAGGAATGTTGGAGGAGGGGGTTGATAGATAAATATGGGGTGGGGCTGCGTCTAGGGGTCAAGGTAGCTGGGAAGGTGATAGGTGGATACAGGTGGGGTAGTAATACGTTGGTGGGAAGAAGATGGACAAATGGGACAGGTCAAGAGGACAGTTCCGAGTTGGAGTTGTAGATCTGGGATGAGGTGGGGGTGGGGGGATTTGGACGCCACCATTAGAGAGAGATACTGCCAACTCATGGAGTATTTCAGGGAATGTCTCTGGGATGCAAGTACCAACCAACCCCACTGCCCTGTGGCTGACCACTTCAACTTCTTCTCACACCCCCCCAAGGACAAGTAAGTCCTGGGCCGCCATCTCTGCCAAATCAAAGCTATCCGCCAACTGGAGGAAGAATGCCTTGGCTTCCACCTTGGGACTCTTCAACCACACAGCATCAACGTCACCAGTTTCCTCATCTCCCCTCTCCCACCTCATTCCAGGTCCAACCTTCCAACTCAGTACAGCCCTCTTGACCTGTCCTACCTGTCTGCTCCACCCACCCCACCAACCAATCACAATTATCCCCACCGGCATTCACCTATCACCTTCCACGCTACCCTATTTATTTCTCATCCCCCTTCCCTCTTCACATTCCTGATGAAGGGCTTATGCCCAAAACGTCAACTCTCCTGCTTCTTGGATGCTGCTTGACTTGCTGTGCTTTTCCAGCACCACACTTGTTGACTCTGACTCTCCAGCATCTGCAGTCCTCCCTTTCTCTTATGAGTCCAAATGTGACTGTCAGCTTCTGGAGGCAAGGTAGGATGGCATTCCATCAGAAGAGCTATGGGAGAATGGGTCTATGCTCTGACATGTCACCTGCCTTTACCTTTTTTCTGGATACAAAGTCATGAGATTTTGTGTATTTGAAGTACTTATGATGGTGTTGTGTGTCAGAGGTTTGTGTCTCTCTGGGGAAACCAGGGCTCAAGTTCAAAGGGTTTACTGAAGCTAAGACTATGCAAGCTGTCTAAAGAGACTCACCAGCATAATTCACAATGCAAACCTACTTGGAGATTTCAGCTTACTCTACGGAGTGTGCCAAGACTTGCTGTTGATCTATCATACCCTTTCAGTCTCCTACTCACAATGATGCACTCTAGTGAAGGAAACATCCTTTTAAGAAAAAACACATGATAATCTCCAAAATATATTGGGCAGTAGAAGGATATCGGAGTTTTGAACTCTCATTTGAGAAAAGCAGATCATGATCACTGATCTCTCAAAGCTTTCTTTGTTGTGCTTGACGCAATACATTTAAACATTTTGCACGATCATGCATGTATGTATGTTAAGTGAGCCCTGTTACTTTCACAAACGCTACATTTTTGTTCAGTGTAGACAGAATGATGCACGTAGTGTTGATGAGAAAATTGTAATTTCCTGTTCTGTAAGCACACAAAAGGTCCATCAGGTTAAAAAACAAATCCATACGTGTCTTTTTCTGAAGCTTATCTCCTCGTTTGTCTGCCTGAAATAGAATCCTAACAATTAGATTTCTCAGAAATACTCAAATACTTTGCTCACTGAAAATAGATTTGCACAGCATTACAAATCCTTGGAGGTTAAACGTAGCATCTCAACTCTACTTTCATCTCTTAATATAGAACTGTCCCCAACCTTCAAATGTTTCACCTTTGCCTCTCTGTAAACAATACCACAGAAGATCTATTTGTATTTGTGTATTGGCAATTACATGCGACCTGAGACTGTGGAGTAAGTTGAGTTGGTTTATAAATTATAAATGTTTCATTCGGTACTTAATGCTGCAGTTATGTGCAAAGAAATATCTTTATTTGTTTCACAGGACATGCTTTCGGTTTTTGCTCCATGAAGGAAAAAGTGAGAAAATTATCTTTCATTGGATATTTGTAATCATTCAAATGATTCTCTGTTAAACCATGCATCTCAGGTCATTGTGAACTTACCCAAGATTAAAGCTAGTGGTACTCTCCATAATAGATGCACAGTGCTATTGCAGGTTCATGCATGGGACAGATTGATTACTTAAAGCAAATATCCAAAAGCAGTCCCCTTTATTTTTGTCAATTGTTAGCTTCTGCACTTTTTCAATCGTTCATTCACAGGATGAGGACGTTGCTAGCTAGGCTGGCATTTATTGCCTATTCCTCAGTTAAGAGTCAGCCACGTTACTGTGGATCTGAAATTACAGGTAGGCCAGACAAGGTAAAGATGGCAGTTTCCTTCCATGAAGGACATTAGTGAACCAGATGGGTTTTTCCGACAATTAGCAATGAATTCATGGTCGTCATTAGATTGTTATTCTCGATTTTTGTTGAATTCAAATTCCACTATCTGCCACAGCGAGATTCAAACCCAGGTCCCCGGACTTTTACCTTGGTCTCTGGATTAATAGTCTGATGATAATATTACTAGGCCATTGTTTCCTCTTTTATTTAAAAAAAAAGTTTCTCTGTACCACCATTTAAAATATATTTAAATAATGTATAATGACTGTGTCTTTCTGTGGCTGGTAATAACCAACCATGCTGTAATCTTGTACTCTTATAAGTGATTTTATAATGTGTGTTACATTTTGCCATGAAATTTAACTGTTACAGGTATGGAGTCTCATTCTTCTTATGCAATTGCTGGAAATTTTGAAAATGCAATGGTTTAAAATTTGTACTTTTTTTTTCTTCCAATTTTCTGTTGTCCCTGTCATTCCTTCTCCCATTCTCTTTCTGTACCTGAGCTGACATTGAATTCATGCACTTCGTTGGACAGCCTTATGCTGTGAATGCAGAGTGACGCCAACAGCATGGATTCAGTTCCCACAACGGTTGAGGTTACCATGAAGGATTGTGCTCCTCAATCTCTTCCCTCACCTGAGATGTGGTGCCCCTCTGGTCAAACCATCATCAATCACCTCCCCTTCTCTCTAATGAGAGAGCAGCCCCATGATCCAGTCAGACTCTGGTACCTTACGAACTGTGAACTTTGCAGTCCTTCAAATTTGATTTGTTGAAGGTGATGCTCAGTAGGTTGTCATGCTCAGTCAGTTCCCAGTTGCAATGCCTCCCTTGTGGCATTTAGCTGGTATGTTTGAGCAATACTGACTGCACAAAAACCTATAAACAAGACTGTGCCTAAGTAACAGCAATTGCTATCAGCTGTCCTGTCAGATGATGCATTTCCTTGTGCATTTTGAAAGAGCTCTTCTCATTAGGTCTTTTCTGGATTTTCTTGAAATTGTGTAAAAAGCTGAAGCACATTATAAACATTTGAGAAATCAAATCTATTTGTATGAAGTTATTGGGCTTTGGCATGTTCTTCATTGACCATCCCTCAAGATTCTTGATGAGCAAAACAAGAAAGTTGCCATCTAATCCTGAAAGTGCTGAATAAAGTAATTCCTCTCATTCAATTATTGCACCACTTAATTATAAAAACAAATCTCTTGACTACACCATTGATGCGGGATAATTGTCTTTTCTTTTGACCTCAAGGCTGAAATTAGTTGAAGAAATCAGCATTCAAATAAAAGCAAAATGTTGCAAATGGTGGAAATCTGACGTAAAAACAGAATGCTGGAGAAACTCAGCAGGTCTTCTATCACCTATGGATAGAGAAATAGTTAATGTTTTGAGGCTGTTTCAGAACAAGTTAATATTGGACATGAAATGTTAACACTGTTTCTTACTGTAAATGCTGCTAGACCTGCTCATTTCTGTTTTTATTTGAGAAAACAGCGCTATTGCTTTATGCAAACAATCAATTGTTTCGCAGCACTGAAGAGCATTGTGCAGAAGTGCTTCAGTGACCTATCTTTGCTTCTATATGCCCACTTCAAAATCTCAGTCATAGAAATTACAACGTCTTTTGACTTTCTGGTCATTGCAGTTTTTCATCTTCCTTGTTGCAGTTTGCGAGACAAAAATGGAAACAGTCTGCAGTCTTTCACCAGAAGCACATCTACATCCTTTTAAAGACAAAATGGAAGAATTCATTAATCAAGGTAAATGGAATAGAGTTCAGCCTTTTTTATATATAAATAAAAGTCTCCGGTAAGTGACATTATGTATTTTAATTGTGACAATATTTGTTTTGGCATCAGAAGTTGCCAAGTGACACAATTAATCAGTGACATAAATATATTGGAAGCAAATGGTACCTGATGAGTAGATTTTGGGATGTACAACAAAAAAAGACTTTGTATCAAACTTCAAACTGCTGTCTTGGGCTATATATAACCATGTTATTAGTTTCCTTCAATAGGGTTATAAAGACATTTATAACTGAGCTATTAATCATGAGAACACTTTTTCAATGATCCTTGTCAGTGGCTTGGGAGTAGGTTTTTCCTCCTCCATATTTATCTCCTGCAAGCACATAGAATTCCTTGTTTTAATTTGCAAAACAGCAGTAGTAAATGACAAGTTAGCCATTTAAAGAGAATGAGTCAGGTATATACATGTGTTTCCAAGTTTATGGCGTGTGGGTAACATGGATCCAGGCATTTCAATACCTTTTTTGGTGCTTATGTTTCCTATTGGCTTTTTTGTGCTGTTTAAATTTGGAGAGCCCAGTGACTTGGAAGGGATTGTTGACATTTCAGTTTCACTTTGTGGATACATCATGAATCAGATCAAAGGTGTTGATGTCCAGTCTGGGATGTGTGCAAATTAGTGGGGTATTCCTTTTCAGTGGGGCAGTGGCTTCCATGGTACGTGCTGAATCAAATTCCAAACTTTGGCACCTGGAATTCCGACCCTACAAAGCATTTTAACACAATGAGGACTAATGGTTGTAATCTTGTCTTGCCGTTTTGTCTTATTTGTTAATCTGCTAGTTGCAATTATTTATTTTCATTTCACGCTAATACTTCATCACTTTATCAAACTCAGTAATTGCTCAAAATCCAGCATTTTCCAATAGTCATTCCAAAGGTGTGTAACTATAGTGTGCAATTAATTTTAAAAGCTGAAATATTAATGACACATCTGAAATCTTAATTCGGCAAAATGCAAGACCCTAGGACATGAAGTGGTCCCATTGGAAAAGGGGACTTCTGAGAGCTTCGAAGAAAAGGGTGTTTATCTGATGCCTGCATGATTTTCAGAATTTTTTTTTGAGTCTTTGTTCAAGCTGTTATTAAAGGTCCTTGAAACATTAAACCGAAGTAACATATTGGAGCTGTATCTACAGAGAGTGACATTTGTATTTAGTTTACACTGAGCCTCATGTGTTACCTAATTATACTTGAGTGGAATAAGCCATTTTTGTTGTTTTCACTGTTCAGTTTCAGGTTTATACCTGATCATAGCGATGTGCCATTGTAGTCAAATGGCATGTCAGCACTCCTTTACATCTGGATAGGGTGTGAATGCAATCTGGGGGCTTTATGCACCTAAGTCATAAATGGACAGTCTGTGATACAAGAGTACAAGGTCACCTTTGATCAATGGAAGGACACTGCAGTGAGAATTTAAATAAAAACAAAACAGAAATCCTATGTTTTGTGAAGAATTTATTGTTCTCGAGATCAGTTGTTGAAAAGGAGTAAAGTTAATGTATAGTTTTTAAACATGCCTACTGTCAGACAGCCTTTCTTCTCCAGAATTCTATTTTTTTTAATTGTAATTTTATTTGCTGTGGATATTGACTTTAAAGACACAAAGCCTCAACTTACTTCATTTTCAAACACGTTTTTCCAAAGCCCCGAGACGGTAAAGTTTGTTTACTTTTGGAGCTGCCCATCAAGTATGTGGGTGTGTGACCGGGATCACAGCCTGCTGTCAGACTGGAGCCTGTAGTCCTAGTCTTGGTGCCATGCTTGACTGACGTCTCCAAATGTAAACAAATATTGCAAACCTTTAGAATTACCATGGCTCAGTAACTAAGAGGAATTGGGAGACGAACTTTAACAGGTGGGGTTATAGTGGTGAGAGGTGGCGGAGGACAAATATTTTGTAAAGGGCTTCAGAATTAAGTTTCAAACAAAATTTGCAGACCACTTTTACACCTCTGAGCCACAATCTTCCCATCTTTATCAGTGAATTAATTTGGGGTGTACGGTCCCTTGGATATTTAACTCGAATGCCTGAAACAAATGTTCCATCCACAACTCTGTGACTGCTAAGAGGCTTATAACATTTGTGTTTTGTGGGCACTTTTGGATTCCAATTTATATCTTTACATACTTGGAGTCACAATGTCAAGGGCGGAAGAAGAAAGGATTCAATTATTGTGTTTATGACCAAAAGCAAATCCCATTTCTGAGCTAATCTACTGTGGTTGAAATTTAAGCACTGATGAAGATTCAAATTCAATGCAGCATTAATTTGAAGGCACTGTTTTGATGTTCTAAATGGTTCAAATCAATTCATCCAATTTAATGAAATGGTAACATCAAGCAGCACAATTTTAAATCCTTGCATCAATTGTTTCTCGTGTCACTTTTAATACTTCGCTAATCTCCTTAAATCTGCAGCCACTTGTTAATCCTTTAATCGTTGGGGAAGCAGTTTCTCTCTATTTCAAAATCTTCACGATTTTAAACACATCTATCAAATCTGCTCTGCAACTCTTGGGACAGTCCCCGAATCTCTAATGTACTTGCATAATGACAAAGGCTCACTCTTGAACCATTTCCGCTTAACTGTGGAGCGAGGCTCCAGGCAGGTTTTTCTTCATCTTTCGTAAAGAGCAATGCCTAAGACAGTACTTCGCTTCAGCTGAGGTTAATTTTTTTTTAACATTTTAATTCATCGGTTGTGTTGGTCTTTCCTAATTACAATTAAAAAGATTATGGTGAGCTGTCATCTTGAAACGCTGCGGCACATGAGGTTTCCTGGTCTTGCGTAGTACTATTAGGAAGGGAGTTCCAGGCTTTTGTCCAACTGACAGTGAAAGAACAGTGTGGTAATTCCAAGTCAGGTTGATGTGTGGCTTTGAGAGGAATTTGCAGGCAGTGGTGTTGCCATGCATCTTGTTGCCCCTATTCCTGTAAGTGAGAATGTGATGGCAGGTTTGTCAGTCAAAGGAGGCATGATCATTTGTTGCAGTGCATCTTATAGATGGTATGCAGTGTTGGTCCTGTGAACCAGGGATTAAACTTGCCTTGAAATCCCTTAATTTGTGTTTGCACCATCAACAAAATTGGCAGTACTTGATGTTATTTAGCAGAAACTGCTACATATTTCAGTATTTGTACGAGTGGTTAAATGCAGAGATCTGGTCATGTCTGTCAATAATTTCCTGCCCCCTTCAAGATAGAAATCATCTAGAAATCATTGGTGAACTTGCATTTCTATGTCATTATTGCCACAATAAAATCATGCACAAAAACTGATGACAGGTTGTATCAAGTGTACATGTATATTTAACGTAGTCTTGCGATAATAGCTTAGCCTTCGTCATTCCTCTGGCTGTGCAAACCTACTTTTGATAGGTGTGACATGTCAAATATTTGCAAGTAATTTCAGAGTTTGATTTTAGAATCTTGTTTGCAATTCTGACCTTTGCACAGTTTTTGCTTTTTTTTTTACATAAAGCAAAACAAAGTGAATGATAAAACCTGCTCATTATTTTCTGGTTTGCTGTCTGACCAAATTCTTCCATATGATTGCTTGCTTCATGACAACACCAAAGATTCCTTCATCAAACACTAGAGTGGAATTGAAGTCCAAAAGGTAAAATCAACACCATGGATCTTGGTGGGCTGTTTGCTTTGAATTCCTGGCAAGTAATGTCACTTCATTGCAGGCCTGGAGTTTGCAGTCTACGTGGTTGATTCAGAAGCAAACACTGTTTAGTTTTGAGCATTCTTATAAGCAAAAAACAGCAAATGAAGTGTTGCATTTGCTGTTCACAATGTGGTCTCCTCAACATTGGGGAAACAAAGCCTGGACTGGATGACCACTTCTCAGAACACTTACATTCCACCCGCAAGCTTCCAGTTGCCTTCCACTTGAACACACTGCCCTGTTCCCCGGCCATCATCTCGGTCTCGGGCTTGCTGCAGTGCTCCAGCAAAGCCCAGCTCATGCTGGAAAAGCATCACCTCATTTTCCGCATGGGGACCCTGCAGCCCTCCAGACTCAATATAGAGTTCAATAATTTTAGGCCCTGAACTCCCCCATGTCTTGGCCCTCTACACCACACACCACGTCTTGCTACCACATAGTCTGCCATTACACACTACCTATTATTAGCCACTAACAATCTCCATTAACAGCTATTGACCCTCTTAGTCAGGTCATTATTGACTCCTTCATCTGTCCAGCTGTTCTTCTCTCTCTTTGGGCTCTATCCCTACTTATCGTTTACTCCTTATCCCTTCCCCAGCCCTATCTGTTGCATATAAAACAACATTTTCCTAGCCACATCGGTTCTGAGGAAGGATCACTGGACCCAAAACATGAACTTTGATTTTTCTGCTCAGCTGCTGCCAGACCTGCTGAGCTTTTCCAGCAATTTCTATGTTTGTTTCTGGTTTGCAGGATTTGTAGTTTTATAAAATATAAACTAATTTTATAAAAGTTTTTGTTTTTGTATTCATCAGAATAATTTGCAAGAAATGCCAAATCAAAGAGAAAACAGCATTTACATTCATTATGTTGTGGTCCTGCACTACTTTCACTCCATTGATCCAGCTTTGGTGCATTCACTCTCAATAACTTTGTCCAGCAAAAATATATTACCATTTAAATTATCGTTTGTTGACAGCAAGAATTTAAGGTTAATCAGTTTCACTTTCTTAATAATTTTATTTTAAATGCTTATCCAAGGATATCATGCAACCTTTTCCCCTCAATCTTAAATCTGCTATGTGTCTTGTAGGCCACAACGTATTGCTCGTTGACAGTATCTTTTATTATAACCTGCTCAAGGAAATTATAACTAAAATTGCGCTGGAGTTCTTGATCAATGCAACTAAATACAAGTTGCAAAATTTTGATTTAAACCTTTCAAAATTTTCTGATGATTTTGCTAAGTGATACATTGCATGTGTCCAATCAAGCAGCATGTATCCTTGATCATTGTCTTTTAGGACTTGCAGTAGTCGTGAAATACAATAATGCAAATATGCAAACCATCAGCAATTCCCTCAAGTGAATTGTGATCATACGCAGCCATCAATTGTGATGGAATTTGTTAAGTATTGTTTTTTCACTGGTTGTTCCCTGTAACCACTTATCCAGACTCTAGCTTGCTTCTCTTGTACAGTTCATGGATGCCTGTCTAATTCCTTTTTCTTGTATGTGCCTTACTTTTGGGGCTCCACCTAATTCTTGGAATGGAGTTTGAATATGCTGATATAATTAGTAAATTATTGCAATTTAGTAACTTCTATTGAAGTATCATCCATTTCAACCAATTACCACAACCCTGACTGGAATTGTTCTGCAATTTCAGAAGAGGAAAGTATAGAAACTTATCAGTAGCATTTTTGCTTCTACTTTTTTTTTGTTAGCATCTCAAATTGATGTTGTGCCTGTTTTGAAATCTGATCAGTTTTCTTTATCTTCATTCTGCAAAGATTAATTATTGAAGAATTGTGCAAATGCAGGAATAAGCCTTTTTTGTAACCATCCTCATTTTAAAAAAAACTGTAGTCAGTTCCCAATAACTACTTGCAACAGAGAGCATTTAATATTCTCAAGATCAATAAGGAGCATTCTGGATTAGTGGTGCTGGAAGAGCACAGCAGTTCAGGCAGCATCCGAAGAGCAGTAAAATCGACGTTTCGGGCAAAAGCCCTTCATCAGGAATAAAGACAGAGAGCCTGAAGGGTGGAGAGATAAGCTAGAGGAGGGTGTGGGTGTGGGTGGGGAGAAAGTAGCATAGAGTACAATAGGTGAGTGGGGGAGGGAATGAAGGTGATAGGTCAAGGAGGAGGGTGGAGTGGATAGGTGGAAAAGAAGATAGACAGGTAGGACAAGTCATGGGGACGGTGCTGAGCTGGAAGTTTGGAACTCGGGTGAGGTGGGGGAAGGGGAAATGAGGAAACTGTTGAAGTGCACATTGATGCTTCCGAGGTGGAAGATGAGGCGTTCTTCCTCCAGGCGTCTGGTTGTGAGGGAGCGGCGGTGAAGGAGGCCCAGGACCTCCATGTCCTCAGCAGAGTGAGGAAGAACGCCTCATCTTCCGCCTCGCCTGGAGGAAGAACGCTTCATCTTCCGACTCTGAACACTTCAACCCCAGGGCATCAATGTGGACTTCAACAGTTTCCTCATTTCCCCTTCTCACCTCACCCTAGTTCCAAACTTCTAGCTCAGCACTGCCCCATGTCCTACCTGCCTATCTTCTTTTCCACCTATCCACTCCACCCTCCTCCTTGACCTATCACCTTCATCCCCTCCCCCACTCACCTATTGTACTCTATGCTACTTTCTCCCCACGCCCACCCTCCTCTAGCTTATCTCTCCACGCTTCAGGCTCTCTGCCTTTATTCCTGATGAAGGGCTTTTGCCCGAAACGTCGATTTTACTGCTCCTCGGATGCTGCCTGAACTGCTGTGCTCTTCCAGCACCACTAATCCAAAATCTGGTTTCCAGCATCTGCAGTCATTGTTTGTACCTAATCAATAAGGAGCAACCTACTTGCAAATTTGAGGCATTGTGTATGCTTGTGCGAGAAATAGCTTTCTGCCATCAATGTGGTATTAGATTCTTTCAAATTTTTCCAGTTCAATTTTGCTGTAAGAAAGAGATTCATACAGCTTTGCCTTTCCAATCACAATAGTGAGCTAGCTACTTGTGTTTCACCTCAAGAAGAACATCTTTTAAAGTTGCTTCCTGAAACCAACATTAATTAAGAGTTGTTTAGCCTTCAGACCTTAATATTCATGTGGCTGATATCAAATTATTTTGTGCTAGCCTTGTGAAATGTTTTGACATGTTTTATTACTTTAAAGGTGCTGTATAAATAAAATTGTTGTTGAATGGTGTCATCTTTAGATATTACAGCATATTTCCATTCCTTGCAGCCTGTTTGCTTTGACAATAGGGAAGGTTTCTGTCACCACAAAGTAGTGAAATGTCATGTTAATTGGCTAACTAATAAACATGAACATTATGATCAGATATTTTTGTTTGTTCAGAGATAAGGTGGGAAATGTGTTAAGAGTACTGATGTTAAAATGGGAACTGGAATCCAGTGATGTTTTAATACTACTTAAGGGGAGACTCTGTGATGTAACAATGATGTCACTGGACTGGCAATCCAGACTCCCAGACTAGTGTTTTGAAGATATAGGTTTGAATCCTGCCGTGACAGATGGCGAAATTTGAATTCACTCATATCTGGAATAAAGAGCTGGGCTAATGGTAACCATATGGTGGAACCAGTGCTGATTGTTATAAATAGAGACTATGTGGTTCATAAATGTCCTTTAGGAAAGAAGCTATGTCCATGCCAGGTCTGGCTAATATGTGACTTCAGTGCAACAGCAATATAATTAACTCCCAAATCTCCTCTGGGCATTTAGAGATGGGACATAAATTCTGGCCCAGCCAGCGATCTCCCATTCTGTGAAGTTTAGAAAAAACAGATTCACTTTTCCAAGGCACACTTGTTATTTCTGAAACATTTAGTTTGTTCCAGGGATGTGCACAAGGGTTTTATTGACACCAATTGGACCTAGCATTAAGTTTCAGTCGTTGCATAATTGTCGATCATGTCAGTATGAATGTGTTAAAGGTTAATGTTGACTTAGTCATGGTGTGTAACTATGATAATTCACTGCACAACATCTTGTTTATTAAGCAGCTCCTTGAATGTACATGCTTTGTTGTTGATCTCTCTTTATCTTTTGCATACACTAACTGACATTAACTTGAAATCTAGCTTTGTTAACAGTGGATTTAAGTAAACGTGGAGTGTCTTTGATAGTTTATTAAGTTTCTGTTGGTTTTGGTGAAGTAACTTGTCCCCAAAAATTGCCATTTATACAAGAAATTTCTGAGATAAGCAATTAATCCAGACCTATAGTCAGACTTAGCCAATTTTTAGTGCAACACGGTTTAAAGTTGCTGAATTGGACTACTGTTGTGTTAACTGTATCACGTGTCAAATTGATCTTCAAATTTCCATGAAAACAAATTCCTAAGTATTGTTGTCAGTAGATTGTATATGCAGTGACAGTAGAAACTTGACATTTAGCACTGTAACATTTTGACATTGGCAAGAAAGTGTGATTCAGAAAAATGGGAACAACTCTTTGCTTAGCTTCATGTTTGGTCAACATAGAATCATAGAATCTCTACAGTGTGGAAGCCATTCAGTCTATCAAGTCGACACTTTCCCTTTGAAGGGTATCTCATCCTATCCCTGTCACCCTGCATTTCCCATGGCTAATCCACCCAGCCTGCACATCCCTGGATACAATATGGGCAATTTAGCATTGCCAGTCCACCTTACCTGCACATCAATGAAATCAGTTGAATTATGATGAAAGAAGTGCATCTCTCTTTAAGATGTTGTGTGCAGGTAATGACCCGTTTGATCTTAGCAGAAATGTTTTTTTTCCCTGAGAAGTATCATGCCACCAACTCCCCCCCCCCCCCCCCCCTGCCCCCCTCCATCTGAACTCTGGGCTTTGAATGTTTTGACAGATCTAATCGATGAGGTTCCCAGCTCGCCTTCACACTGATTGGGAAGAAAAACAACCTGATAATTTTTCACCAGCTTAGCAAACAGAAAGCATGAAATCCTTTAAAAACTTGATCCTCTTATCCCAGTTCTGCCTGCAAGTATCCTCCCTTTCCCATTTCAAAATAAACAAAGTTGAAAGCTGGGCACCTGTTAATGACTCTTTGTTGTGATCTATTTGGTCCAATATAACAGTAGTGAGGAAACTCTCAAGCCAATCTGACTAGATTGTTTGCAGCCACTTTGTCCTGAAATTACCATCCACGGCCAGCACGAGTCTGCATGAAATTTAGCTATTATAGATGGTCAGTACAAAACTGATTTGACAATTTGGTAATTCTGTTTTTTAATTAAGGAAGCACTTTAATTTTACTGCTGCTGTCAATTTATTGGCGATAATTTATATGTTAAGGTACTGTACCTTAATGACTGATGGTTAGTATTTTAGCCATATCACAATAATATGAACTACAAGGGGTCTAGAATTATTGCCCCAATTTAAGGGGAATAAATCTGTTTGCACTAAATGATTAAAAATAAACTTGAGTTTATATTTTTTGAAATCTTGAGAGAAATGATATAATCAGTGTGCTCTTGAAATGTGTAAATAGTTTGAATAATTTAATTTTGAATGTCAGTAAAATGATGAGAAATTTATTACCTAGATGTCATTGGTATCTCAACGGCATGCATAGCTAGCACTAAAAGAGTAGAGCAATGAAATGGTCAAAGTGCACATTAAAACCAGCTCAACAAAAATGTCTCAACAGCCAATTTAAATGCCAATTTTACACACACTTGATATCACACTGCCATCCCCCTACTCCAGAGGCACTTCTTGATCTAAACTTTTGAAATATAGCAGGTATGCAGGTATGTACAATCATAGAACAACTAAGAATGTTGGCAGGTTACTAACCCTTTCCATGTTTAAAAATGTTATTGTGTAGGAAACAGCCCAGGTCATGATGTTCTGACTCTGGGGGTGGAAGCAATATGTTGCCTTCAAGTACCACCTGGGCTTCGAAATGGAATTGTGCTGCTTTTAAATAGAACAGTCAGGCTGATGGCTGACTCGTTGCGAGAGTTGAAACTATCATTGACATTCCAAACAATAGCCAGTAGAAATTGACATTTAACTAGGTTACTAAGACAAAGGGTTAATAACAGCATCAAATCTTAATGCTCATTCAGAGAGTCACAGAGATGTACAGCATGAAAACAGACCCTTCGGTCCAACCCATCCATGCCGACCAGATATCCCAACCCAATCTAGTCCCGCCTGCCAGCACCCGGCCCATATCCGTCCAAACCCTTCCTATTCATATGCCAATCCAAATGACTTTTAAATGTTGCAATTGTAACAGCCTCCACCACTTCCTCTGGCGTACATGTACCACCCTCTGTGTGGAAAAGGTTGCCCCTTAGTTCTCTTTTATATCTTTCCCCTCTCACCCTAAATCTGTGCCCTCTAGTTCTGGACTCCATGACCCCAGGGAAAAGACTTTGTCTATTTATCCTATCCATGCTTCAATGCAGATTTAATGGGCTCCTCTTGTTCAGTGATGTTCCTACCATTCTATTTTCACACCAATGTAGTGGAGTAGGATGACTCTTCACTGTTTGCACAAATACAAAAATAACAGCAGTGTGATAGCAGTAGTTGCAGTATTACTGCAGTTCTAAAAAACAAAGAAAAAGAAATTGTTCTTTGTTGGAATGAGACTGAATATTGTTTTTGCCAAACAGTTCCAATGCCAGGACCCCTGCAGGTTGAATGACTTCAAAGTCATTTGCTCTTGCTTTTAAAATAGTAGTGCCATATGGAGTTATGAGAAAATAATAACTAGAGTAGATAGGGAATTTATGGACATATTTTCTGAAATGGCAATTTAGCTCCAGATTTCCAAAAAGGAAGTGCTTTTGTTCTTTTTGCCAGATAAGATTGCCATTTGGTCATTATTGTAGCAATAAATTTGGTGACTGCAGAACCCAACCATCTTGTCTTGTCTGAAGGCAAGCACTCTATAATTGTACATTCTATTTATTAGGCACATGAATCATTGCCAGCTTTAAATGTATCTTAGGTTTATTAAGGAATTGCCTCAACTTTTCATTCTTTACCTGGTATGTTGGAGCAGAGGGAAAATTAACTTGGAAAATTCCAACACTTTGTTTCAGAAGCCAGTACATGATGACATTGCCAAAAATGTCAGCTAAGCACCAAGATAAACTTGCCACAGATTTAAATGCCTCAATAAATTGAGTTTCATGCATCTGAGCTGGTATGGAGCCTTGGTGCTTGCAATAGGCAAATGGAATTTGACTGACTGTTGATGTTGTGGTGAAGAACAAAGGCCAACATTTGTTCTTAATGTGCCGCCACATTAATAATTAACTTCTAATCAAACTTTAAAATCTGTAAACAGTTTATCTTTCCAGAAAACTAGTTTTTTTTTTTGTTTGCATGTAATAAATGACAGTAATGAAGTGATATGGAACATGATTGCCTGTGTCATCTTCTGGTACAATGTATATGAAGGAATGTAGTTAATTTTATGTTCTGATCACAAACTAAATATCCAGTTGTTGTGCACATCAAGGATGCTGATGTATGTAACTTGTATGTTGCATTTAGCTGATTTATATTCAGTCCTATTCCTCCTCATTCAAATGACTGGATACAAGCACTCAGTTCTCATGAGATTGCACATTTAGTTGTTTAAATTTAAGGAACTCTTAGGATCCAAAAAGGCACTGATCAGAGCTTGATCAGGGCATCAAAGGAAATTAAATTGGCATCTGAGGAGAGTAAATTGTAGACTGAAAAGGAAAGGCGAGAGGAGCAGGATTACCTGAGCTGTTCTTGGACAACTGATGTCTTTTACTGCCACTGCCATATTTTGTTTCTGAAAAATTTATCCCGTGAATCAATCATAGAATCGCGCTTGTGATCCACTAAACATTTGAATTGTGCAAGAATTGGCTGCAATGTTACAAACCTAATGTAATAAACTGATGCACATGGCCAACAGAAATAATTGACACTGGTTTCTATTTTGGCCTACCTGTCTCCTCCACCTGTCACCACTTCCTCACCGCCAAAAAAAAGCTACAGATCTAGATTATGCATTTTTAATTTCATAGCAAAAATACATTTCCTTAAATCCTGTTGCTGTGACCACATTTTCACCCTACCAGCACACATTTTGAGGCATTCCACTAGCCAGATTAGATTCCTGTTTGGAAGAGAATGGAATTCTGTTGTTCTTAATATCATCTTTCATTCTTGCTCCTACTTCTTTCTGAACATAGTTCAGTAGAGCTGAATGTTTTTACCACAAATTTTAGTAATAACATCCATGGCTTTTAATGTTCTTAATTTTATAATGCACCAGACCTTTCAAAACCTGACTTTTGGGAAGCTTTGATCATGGGCTAATTATTCATTTATTCATTTGCTTTTATGAGATTCTATGAATAAAATTAAATGTGTGCTAAGCATAGTTTAGTTACACATTGTGATCCATGACTTTTTGTACTTTGCATTCTGCTATGCAAAATTTGTTTAATTATGGTTTTTGTGGGACTGTACCAAGATTCGACAGCTGGAGCACATACCTATTGATTTCAAGTTTATTGTGGTGTTTATATGTGTTAGTCATAGTACAGTGGGTATCCTGGACTATTATTTGACAAGTGTTTTACCGAGCTATGATAGGTGAATAACTGTTTGTGATATCTGGATTAATTTTTATCATTTAAGATTATTATAGCCTACATTTTGCAGAGTGAAACCCAGAATATTTTTCTTCAAAATAGCCTCTCACACTGATCGCACAAATGCTGTGTAGAAATTTATTTGGCGAGAACAAGTGGTGACGAACCTATCAAATGACAGATTAATCCGGACAGTGGTGTTCATCATTTTGCTTGACATATGTCTCTATTTAGAAATGTAATTTGCAATTCTTCAGATGGAGAAGTGGAACTTGATATAAAATGGAAAACAAACTCAAGATGATGAAGCAATGCCTCTGGGGGATATTTAATGTTTTAATTTAATTTAATATTATTTTACAACAGGGGGAATAAATCTAAATGTTTGGAAGTAGTAATTTTTATGTTCACCTTCTCCTTCAAGTGATGAAACAAATCAATTCATTACATGATTTATTACTATTAACATTTAGATTAGATTAAATACATTGTGGAAACAGGCCCTTTGGCCCAACAATTCCACAGTGACCATTCAAAGAGTAACCCAGCCAGACCCATTTCCCTCTGACTAATGCACCTAACACGATGGGCAATTTAGCATAGCCAGCTCACCTGTGCGAGAAAACTGGAGCACCCAGACACTGGGAGAATGTGCAAACTCCACACACAGTCATCTGAGGCTGGAATCGAACCTGGGTCCCTTGCGCTGTGAGGCAGCAATGCTAATTACTAAGCCACCATGCTGCCAAATGCAGTTTCCCAGTCAATTGTACTTTAGAATTATGAACACAGCAAAGGATTCCAATGGTTGATTGAAATTTCCGAATTGAAGTTAGCTACTGGATTAACAATTCTGCTCATTTGGTAATTCCCATTCAATTAGAATCTCAATTTCCGAGGTTGGTTTAGAGACAAACGAGATTGGATGTTTTCTCCATGTATCAGGAGACTAGTAGTTAGCCCATTTTCATGTGCCTGCTATTAGAAAACAATGTGCTTCTTTCTCATGGAAGTTAGATCCTCAAGGCGACGGATATGTGTCACCGAATATCTATGCTTTCACTATCTGTAGTGGATGGTAGCTCCTAAACTTAGTTGATCATCAAACAGATGTATTGTAAAATTCTGTTTACTCAGTCTAACGATAAACCTCTGCCCTTGTATTAAACAAACATCCCCAGAAAATGGGGTGTACACCTTGCTACCCAACAAAACCCCTCCTAGACTCTGAGACATTTTTATATAGCTTTTAAGCAGCAAGTTATGCTTCTAAAGTTAAAATTACACAGAATGAATAGTGCACAAATGGGTAATTTGGTGCAGTTAGTTCACATCAGTTCCATGTGAGCTCCCTAAACACAACCTGATCCAGAGAACTTGCTATTTCCCTACGCCGTAATGAGTGATGTGTCATTCCCTTAAAGAGGTATATGTTTTCACTTTAAATGCACTTTGTGGTGGTACATTTCACATTCTAACTGTTGAATAATTTTCTTTCTAATTTCCCTGTTTCATTTATTACTGACCCCATTACATATATGACACCTAACTTTGCCTTTTCCCTTGTAAGTGGAAATGTCTTTTGAATGTCTACCTAATCAACCCTTACCTAATCTGAATTATCTTTACAAATCACTCCTCAACCTACTATTTTCTAGAGAAACATGCTGCAGCCTGGTCAATATTTCCTAATAAATCTAACCCCTTAGTTCTGACATCTTAGTAAATAGGTTTTTTTAGACTGCCAAGGTGTTACTTCCTTTATTTTCCTAAATCATATATCTCTCTTGTAATGGTTTAATATGCCTGGATGGTAGTGCAATGCAAGAATTGGAGCCCTAACCTAATTATGAAATTGTCAGATGAATTAGTCTTAGAATGTTGAAATGGTGCTGAGAAAAGAATAACCAACTTACCATGCTATGCACTAGTTCTACTGAAACAGAGATGCTGAAACCTCTAGTGATTGAAGTATTCATGTTCTTAATGCTGAGTGCTCTTAAAAGCATTGTTGAATTATGTGCAAAGTAGGAGTTTTGCGTTGTCAAAGGCAACAAGAAAGCCGTTGTAAAATTTCAACAGCAAAATGGACATTGGTTGACTCTTGATGTTATTGCAAGATGATTTAAATAACACTTTTTGTTGTACCACATGACAGCTCACATCCATCATCTGAGGATCCTTTACAATGTTTGGATCATTGTGCCATGTATCACAGCTGAAGCCTTGCTTGGAATCTGCAGGATAGAATTGTTCACATACATTGTGTTGAAGTAGCCTTTGCCTATTTTTCTGTATCAATATTTCCGCCTGTTGGAACTGAACTACGACACTTGACCAGTTCAGTTGTAGCTAGGAAAGCTGACCAAGAAAATTGATAGGTTTGACGGTTTAGAGTATGCAGGTTTTGCAATAGACCACAATGCGCAATGTACCATGCAGTTTAGGAATTGTCATGATATCTAGTCATAGAGATGTACAGCATGGAAACAGACCCTTCGGTCCAACCTGTCCATGCCGACAAGATATCCTAACCCAATCTAGTCCCGCCTGCCAGCACCTGGCTCATATCCCTCCAAACCCTTCCTATTCATATACCCATCCAAATGCCTCTTAAATGTTGCAATTGTACCAGCCTCCACCACTTCCTCTGGCAGCTCATTCCATACACGCACCACCCTCTGCGTGAAAAAGTTGCCCCTCAGGTCTCTTTTATATCTTTCCCCTCTCACCCTAAACCTATACCCTTGAGTTCTGGACTCCCTGACCCCAGGGAAAAGACTTTGCCTATTTATCCTATCCATGCCCTTCATAATTTTGTAAACCTCTATAAGGTCACTCCTCAGCCTCTGACGCTCCAGGGAAAACAGCCCCAGCCAGTTCAGCCTCTCCCTATAGCTCAGATCCTCCAACCCTGGCAACATTCTTGTAAATCTTTTCTGAACCCTTTCAAGTTTCACAACATCTTTTCGATAGGAAGGAGACCAGAATTGCACGCAATATTCCAATAGTGGCCTAACCAATGTCCTGTACAGCCGCAACATGACCTCCCAACTCCTGTACTCAATACTCTGACCAATAAAGGAAAGCATACCAAACGCTGCCTTCACTATTCTATCTACCTGCAACTCCACTTTCAAAGAGCTATAAACCTGCACTCCAAGGTCTCTGTTCAGCAACACTCCCTAGGACCTTACCATTAAGTGTATATGTCTGCTAAGATTTGCTTTCCCAAAATGCAGCACCTCGCATTTATCTGAATTAAACTCCATCTACCACTTCTCAGCCCATTGGTCCATCTGGTCCAGATCTTGTTGTAATCTGAGGTAACCCTCTTCGCTGTCCACTACACCTCCAATTTTGGTGTCATCTGCAAACTTACTAACTATACCTGTTATGCTTACATCCCATAAACACGCCCTTAGGCAAAAGGTACATTCAAACACAGGTTCTTCTCGGCAGGAGAGGTTTCAGAGAGAAAGTTCAGGCAAGAAACATCTGTTGAAGCATGGAAGCTCTTTTCACTGCAGCTGTTTCTCTCAGTCCCCTGCAGTTTTCAAGCAAGCCAGAAAAAAACCTGAACTGGGAGAACTGGCCACTCCCCTTTCATTGTACAACTGTTTTTATATTTTAAAAACAAAACCTCCTCAATTGACTTAAGCAATTTCTGTCAGCCATTTCAGCATCACTGACTTGACAACTCCTCTTGGGGGGAAAAAACCCAAGATAACGTAACATTGTTAAAGGGGCAGCATCATCACACTAAGGCTAGACATTTGCATGCCTTTGTTCTAATAGTTTAAATTGCAGTGGCCATCCTCAACTTGAACACAGTTTATGGACCATGTGCTAGAAAATGGGATTTCACGAGATAGATGTTTGATAACTGGTGCAGTCACAGTGGACCAAAGTGCTTCTTTGTGTACTACACAAAACATTGTCTCTATGACAATGGCTGATTTGTGTCAATTGACTAGTTTTACAGGTTTGAAAGCAAAGCATATTGAGTGAACTCTCAACTGGAATTATCAAGGTGGAAATATAATATGGGATGTAAATTGAAGGGATATTTTAGGCTCTGGTAACTCCATTCATCGATTTTGAAATTTACTTGAGAGCAGAGTGCCAAAAAGAAAATTATGATTGGTCAAACTTAACCCAAAGCCTATTAACTAGATCCTCTCCTATATTGTTTTTGTGCTTTTGTCTGTTGTCCCTATTCTGTTTTCTCATTCTCCAGTGCCCTTTTGTCTATTCATCTAAACTTATGTTTATTTCAAGA
This sequence comes from Chiloscyllium plagiosum, assembly GCF_037043375.1. Taxonomy (NCBI): domain Eukaryota; kingdom Metazoa; phylum Chordata; class Chondrichthyes; order Orectolobiformes; family Hemiscylliidae; genus Chiloscyllium; species Chiloscyllium plagiosum. The sequence continues at coordinate 28,767,929 of NW_028270148.1, forward strand.
ATTTCTTTGACTACTCAAAAGAAATCAATATAACTAAAATCATACAGTGCAGACAGCAATTCATTCCACAGTGCCTATGAAAGAACTATTCAATTAGATTCTTACCTTTGAGACAAGTGTTCACTCAACTTTCTTCTGCAAGTTATTATTCAGTCTGTTTGCATCACCTTTCACTTTCTGATGATAATTAGCTACATACCTTATTTTTTTTTAAAATTCTCTTCATCTCACCTCTGGTGTCTTTGCCAGTTGCCTTCAATTTGTGGCCAGCCCTTCAGAAAAGCTCTTTATAGCATTTTCTGTTTGTGGTAAACTGCAGAAATGCATATACCCTAAAAGATTTGACAGTGATTGTAAGGCAGTGGTTGTTCGACTATTCTAATTTTGTTTTCAGATTAAAGCTCTATCCAAGTCTGAGTCATGTTGATAGTTCTTCATCTGTCTCTTCCATGTATTTAGTTAATCGTTTTGCTGAAACCCATATTGTATTTTAATAACATACCAGTTGCATTTGTATTTTAGTAATTTCTGCCAGTTTGGAAAAAAAAAAGAAAATTTAAATCATGCTTACATTATTGAGGTTTGTCAGGCAGAAATAAACATGGCATTATATTAGTCCCAGGTTGTTTTTGCCATGCAATTTACCATTAGAAGGAAATCAGTTTAGGTCATTGAAAGCTGAAAATAAATTACAAAATACAATGAAGACCCAATTAATAGGCTCAGAAACGCCAAAATGTCCGGCATTGTAATTTCAGTGATATTTCTCAATCCGTGCGCTAACTTGAAAATTGGCAAGAAGCATGAATTGTTAGTGTTGTATTTTTTGCTTGCTTCTCAGTATGTGGAGATCCAATTTTGCTATTGCATATGGAATTGCTTATTCTAAGAACAATGCATAAACTTGCTTATTTAAATATTAGTAAATCTATAGCTCAAGTGTATGCCACCATTATGTGTCAGACAAGCCAAGCCACTACAATCAACAAAGCTCGGATCTAGCTATTTCTAAGTGGCCCTTCTTCCAGGAAGCATTATTGTTTTCTTCTTCCAAGCTTTCTGCACTGAATTGATCTCGAGGGTGATGCAAAATGGTATCTGGTCTCTAAGGGTTAACCGCTGAGCGATTACAAAGTAAGATTTTATTCCTAGAAAGTTGGGTTAATTTAATCAAAGTTTTCAACACATTAAGGAGGACAGATAGGTGAATATAGAGAAGCTGTTTCCGTTGCCCGGGGAAGTCCAGGAAGGAGGAAAGGCATAGGTTGGAAAATTAGAACCAGAACTTTCAGAAATTTGTTGTAGAAACTGTGGTAGAGTTTCAGAATTCTGTCCACAAACAACAATTGATGCCAGAACACTTGTTAATGTTAAATCTGCGATTGTTGGATTTTTGTCAAACAAAAATATTAAGGAATATGTATCAAGGATGGGTACATGGAACTAGATCAACTATGATCTCATTTGAATGGTGGGCAGGCACAAGATGTGAGATGCTCCTCTCCTCTTCCCATGCTCCTATAATTCTAACATGCACAAATTACATATTTACTCCACTCCACTTGTTCAGTAGTGTTAAAGAGAACTTATTCTTAAATCAAGACAACAAAAATACTGTGATTCCTGGAAGTCATTCACAACAATAACTTGCATTCTTATAGAACTTGTAACACAGCAACATGTCCCAAGGCATTTTGCAGTCAAAGAACGTTTAGTACATTTGTACTTACTTTTTTTCCAGACATAACCTAAATAGGCATCAACAGTGATCTTTCATCTTTGATTCGACCTAATCACTACACTAACTAAATACCCAAAACAGGTGCTCCTTTACTTGGCATTCCAACTTTATATAATATTGGAGTTTGTCCTCCTTGTGCACTCGGAATTCATTCAACAGTCTCCTGTTGGTTTAACGTTAATCCTTCGCTCGATGGGCCTGTTTGGTGAAACGGTTCAGGCTACATTTTGATGAATAGTTTGATTGTGGAGGTTTAAAGTGATTTGGTAATACCTATGGCATTCAGGTATTTTTAAGCTGCTACTGCAGAAAGTATGTCATCACTTTATCCCACAAAGGCAAAACGCATACCTTCTGTTCTGTGATTCAATATTATGATTTGAAAACATGGGCTCTTAAGTAAAGGTAAATAAGTTTTTAAGTTTGAATTCTGTGAAGGTGATTTTTTTTTCCCCAATGTCAGAAACTCCTCAGAGTCAAAGTAACATTTCCAATTAATCATGTGTCTTAATGTAAATTAGGTGAAGATACTCTTCAGAAATTCACCAAAGATCCTCAGACAGCACTTTCCAAATAGACGACCACTTCATTTCGAGGGACCAGCGCAGTAGATACATGGGAACACCACCACCTGCAAATTCCCCTCCAAGCCCATCGCCATCCTGACTTGGAAATATATTGCAGTTCCTCCATAGTGTCTGGGTCAAATTCTCAAATTCTATCCATAATGGCACTGGACTGCAGCAGTTCAAGCCCCATCCTCTGTCAAGGGCAGCTAGGGATGGGAATTCAATGCTGGTTCAGTCAAAAATGCCATGACCCACATGTGAATAAAAAAAACAGACAAGCCATGTAGTGAAAGAAATTCTAGTGTTAACTAAGTTGAATTTTTATAAAGCAGAAAACGAGAGGTCAGAAGGTGGTAAGGTCTGAACCAGCTGATATGCTCCTTCGCACCTAAAATTAGTCTAAGAGTAATTGGAAGTTCAGTGACAAAGGCAATGAGTTCACCTGTGACTGTGCCTTTGGAAGAGACGATAACAGAGAACCCTATCTGTTGTGTGTGTAGAAATTCACAGAAAGGACACTGCTTCTGATCTTGCAAGTTGAGGAAAGACACAAGCTCTGGGTTCAGGTCTGACATGTTCCAGCAGTATGTGATACTGATCTGTCGATTAGAAAAATATCAACATGCGAGAATTCCTGCTCCAGAAGCACTGGGTTCATGTTACATTCTGTTCCAGAGATGTGTCATAACAAATCTGAGTAGGTTGATTAAAAACTCTACCTGGAGGAACTGGACTCCTATGATACAGTGGTAGTGTCCCCACCTCTGAACCAGGGAGTCTAGGTTCCAGACACACGCGCTCCAGAAATTCGCGGTGACATCTCTGATCAGGTCCATTAGGACAATATCTACCTTCTGAAACACGAACAATCTTGTGCAATGGTCGTGTTCCTCCCTCTGATTCGAGAGGCGCTGATTCAAGTCTCAACTGCTTCAGACTCTACACTAGCATCTCTGGACAAGTTGATTTGAAAATATCTACCTTGACAAACATCAACTGTGGTGTCCTATGACTGAGATGATCTCCAAACACCAACCATTTTCTTGTGTTTCTGTATTGATTGCTCTTCAATATATGCCACCAACTTAACTATGTTCTCATTTCTGGATTAGACAGTCCAGAATTAATTAATTAATCAGTTATGACCAGATGAGGAGGGGTGAATAGGCTCCTTTTCTTTCTGATCTCCCTGTTTGGCTGTGACAAAGATTTTTAAATTGTTTTTAGCATATAACTACATTGGACTTCAATTAAAATGCCATGCTAATCAAAGTTAAAGATCTAATTGCAAGAATTTTTATTTAAAAGTTAAACAAATAGAATTTTTACTGTGTATTAACTGTGCGAAAAGTAATGGAAAGAGGTATCATTTATGCAGATTGTGGGGAAAAAAAGGGGTATGTCTCATACAGAAGGGAAGATCATGAATAGACTGTTTTAAAAAGTCCTTAAATTCCATGGTTGATTTTTAACCTGAGACCACATTTGCTTGTCTTCCATCTTGATCAGTGGCAATCAGTGGATTTCCTTGCATCTCAGTGAATAGATGTTAGACCAATTTGCTTTATCACTGAACATTTTTTTTTGTTTGAGAGCCTGAGAGAAGTGGGGGGACGTAGAGATCAAGTATTCCATTTGATACATGACCATTTGGCCTTCTCTCCTCTGCACCAAATGTGCGTTGCCTGAAATACTTTTGTTTGTGGATTCCTTAGTCTGACTTCATTATTTTCCAAGCTGTTTAAGCTGCTGGTGAATCTTTCCTCCCAATATATTATAAAATTTCCGAAAAGGGGAAGATAAATCATGATACAGACCTCAGTGACTGGTTTCTGTCATTTTTGACGACAAGTTAATTTCAGTTCAGACGGTGTTTTGTTTAATGATTCCATGAGCTTGTCTCAACTTGGTTGGATGTTCATTGTGGTCATCTTAAATTGATGTTTTTCCTTTAGTTCATGAAAAGTCCAAGTATTTAGATCAGATTATGGAACTCAAAATTGAGTGGACCACTTTTATCCTTGTTATAACAACCCATTATCAATAGCGATGCCCCGCTAGGCTGCGTACTCAGCCTCCTACTGTACTCCTTATGCACTCCTGACTGTGTAGCTAAATCCACCCCAACTCCATTTACAAGGTTGCTCATGACACCACCATTGTAGTTTGGATCTCAAACAATGACAAGACAGAGTGCGAAAGAGATTGAGCGCTTAGCGGCATGGTGTAAAGATGACAATCTCTCCATCAACATCAAAAGGAAGGAACTGGTCATTGACTTCAGGAAGTAGAGTGGAGGGCACGCCCCATCTGCATCACTGGTTCTGAGATAGAGATGATCAAGGGGGCCAAATTCCTGGAAGTGATGATCACCAATGATCACAATGGTCAAGAAAATGCAATAATGTCTCTATTTCCTCAGGAGGCTAAGGAAATTCAGCATGTCCACAAGGACTTATACTAATTTTTATAGATGCACCATAGAAAGCATGAGTGCATTACAGCGTGGTTTGGTAACTGCTCTTCCCAAGACTGCAAAAAACTACCGCGAGTTGTGAACACAGCCCAGTCCAACACACAAACCGGCCTTCCGTGTATTGATGCCATCCAAACTTCCTGTTGCCTCAGAAAAGCAACGACATAATCAAAGACCCTTCCCTTGTTCTTTGCTCATTATGGTTATACTCATTCACACCCTCTTCTGTCAGGCAGTAGATATAAAAGTTTGAATACAGGTATGAATAGATTCAAGAACCACTTCTGCCTTGTTGTTATTGGACATTTGCTTGAACTTCTCAAATGTTAATTCTCGGCTCTCCGTTGCACTCTGTCTCTGTTGATGTAACAATATATTTTGCACTGTGTTCTGCTATTCTGCACTTTGTATGACACAAGCTGCCTCTATAGCATGCACTACAACACTTTACCATATCTTGGTACATGTGAGAACAACAAATTAAACTCAAAATTGTGTGAGGGAATTTGTGTAGCTCAATGCTTGGGATGTCCAAGCAATATTGGATCCCAAGATGAGCAGATCTTTGAGATGCTTGCATGACAAGTTCAGTGAGCCAATTTTGTGAACAAACAGCTTATTAACTATGATACCATTAAAGTATGTGTCTTACCAATCAATACCAATTTAGTTTTTATGGGCCAGACAGTATGAATACTTGAATATAATTGGTACCCATGTTCTCTGTCTGTTAACTTCAAGTTACCCAAAGCTCTAACTGTATCTTACTTCTCTTCCCTGTTACTGCATGCTGACTTACATTGACTTCTGAGTCAAAAAATGTGGCATTGGAAAAGGACAGCAGGTCAGGCAGCATCCAAGGAGCAGGAGCTTTGGGCATAAGCCCTTTATCAGGAATATGTGGGGGGGCAGGAGGCTGAGTGATAAATAGGTGGTTTTGGTGAGGGGAGGGGGGGGGGTGAAGGAGCTGAGGAGGCTGGGGGAAGGTAGCTTGGAAGGTTATAGGCAAATGAAGGTGGTGGGTGATGGTGATAGGGTGGAGAGGATAGACAGTGAGCATCTGCAGTCCTCATTTTCTCCTACATTGGATTCTGGTCAAGCAACATCATGAGTTTTAAAATTTCTGTCCTTGTTTCTGAATCCCATTGTGGTCTTGCCTCTCTTTCTTCACTCTCCTCCGACCCCACAACCTTCTGAACCTTCAGCCCTCCTCTCATTCTGGCATCTTGTGCCATTCTCAAGTTTGATCCGTGATTGATGACCCTGCTGGAATTCTTATCGCCGCCCTTTGTTGCTACTTTATCTTTTAAGATGTTCATAAAAACAGCTCTTTGACCAAGCTTTTCCAGCTCGCTATCGGGTTTTGTTTCATAATGCTCCTTGTGAAGTGGCTTGAAGAGTTTAATTCTGTTTAAAGGCGCGATAAATAAATTATCATTGCTGTCTGGCCAACCAGGCAGTTGTATGTGTGGATTGTGGATGGAAGTTGTTTTCTTTTTGATCCCATGTCGCTTGCAAGAGTTGGTGAAAGGAACTCTGGCAGGCTTGAGCAAGTATCAGAACCGTATTTGCACCATCTTTGGCACAGCAGCTAAGAGCGAAATCCCAGTTCAGACTTCAACAATGCCCACTCTATTCCACCAGGAGTTTAGCCAGGGAACGTTTCCAATTGGATAGCAAGGTTTGCCTTGGTCTCTAACTGTTACCCTTCTGCTATCCAGTAATTCTGCTAACACCTCATTTAAAAAAAAGGGCGAGGGATTTTGTTGGAGAACTCCACCAAATTGGAAAGGATGGGTACAGCATAAGAACTGTGTTCCAGCTTCTGAGCAGTCCCTGTGTCATTCGAGAGATTGTAAATCTTCAAACCTCTCCTAAGAAAACAGAGAAGGGAGATACTGTGCAAAGGAATGTGTAAACTTTTATTTTTGGATAAGTCTATTTGTGGATAGAAATACTGTTTTCCCTGCTAATATTTATTGGATCCAAAATTCATGGGGGTTCTGGCTTATTGAGTCTAAACATAAAACCTGTATGGTGCGCCACAAATCATTTAAGTGGTTTATCGAGACGAATGGCCTGTGTGTGGCAATGTGTGTTTATCATTGAAGTCACTGCCAGTTTGACAGAGTTCCACAAAAAGTATTTTCAATGTAAAATTGGATAGAATAAATTGGCTACAAGGTACTAATAGCTTCAGGACAGCTATCAAGTGCCTCCAATTCCAGCCTTCATGAGAAACAAAAGCATATTGTATACCTATCCTCAGATAATTTTGTCGACTGAAATGTTGACAGTGGAATCTTTCAGGAAAACTGTTCAAAACCTCTTGCTCTGTTCCAGACCTGTGATGGAGCATCAAGTGGGAAAAGTCTCACCCTCACCTCGGGAAGACCCAGTTTCACACACAGACAGCATGCTCTCCTTTTTGGTGGTATGACCTGAAGTGTTTCAGGTTCCCTGCCAATAATCAAGGGTATTGCCAAGTACAGCAGTGACTATATCCTTTATTTTTTCACGGACGTGGGTGTAGCTGACAAGGCATGCATTTGTTGCCCATCCTTAAATTTCCTTTGAACTGTGACTTAGTGTGCAATTTCAGAGGATAGATCACAGTCAGCCACGTGGCTGTGAGTCTGGAGTCACATGTAGTCCAGACCAGGTGAGGATGGCAGATTTTCCTCCTTTTTAAGGAACATTATTGAGCCAGATGGATTTTTGCAACAATTGACTATGGTGTCATGGTTATCGTTTAAAGTAGCTTTTTTCTAATTCCAGATTTGTTAATTTACTTCACATTTTACTGTCTGTCATGTTGGGATTCAAATCCATGGCTCCAGAGCCCGAGTAGCTGGATTATTCATCCAACGGCAATACCACCACCCCACTGCCTCTCCGTACTCCCCAACACTGGTGGTGCCATTTGGCCTTTGCAGTTGAACATCTTTGCACAGTGGTCTCTTTTGTTTTAGTACTAAGGGAATGTGTATCATAGACTGGGGGACATTTGATATCTTGGAGGCACTCAAACTTGGGCGGCACGGTGGCACAGTGGTTAGCACCAGAGACCCGGGTTCAATTCCTGCTTCGGGCAACTGTCTGTGTGGAGTTTGCACATTCTCCCCATGTCTGCGTGGATTTTCTCCGGGTGCTCCGGTTTCCTCCCACAGTCCAAAAATGTGCAGGTTAGGTGAATTGGCCGTGCTAAATTGCCCATAGTGTTAGGTGAAGGGGTAAATGTAGGGGAATGGGTCTGGGTGGATTGCTCTTCAGAGGGTCGGTGTGGACTTGTTGGGCTGAAGGGCCTGTTTCCACATTGTAAGTAATCTAATCTCGTTATTAACTCTCTTCTCAGATGCTAGGTTTCTGTCTGGGAAAGACACAGATATGAGATAAAGTAGCAGCAAAAGACATTCTCTGGTATTTTGCTTGATGAGCTGATCATAGAGATGACTTTTATTCAACGAATGGGTGAAACCTGAACCCTGGGTGCAAAGTAATATCCTCTTCTCTTTCCACCACCAACAACCATTAATCCCCCCCCCAGTGCCCCAACACCACCACCGCTGTAGTAAGTTTGGTAGCAAGGAGGGTAGTTAATTCAGTGTAGGCACCATCATCCTCCTACCTATTTCCACATTAGCAAATCTCATACATATTCCTCATGCCTGAGAAGCCTGAAATTGTGTTTTCATAACACATTTTTTCCCTAGCTTTATAAAGTTCCATGTTATTTTCAGATTTCATTTTTATTGATTTTATTACTGGCTTATTTATTGTTTGTGCCGAGAGGGAATAGTAACATGGCGGGAGGACAGGATTAAGGTATTGAGCTTAATGATCAGCCATGATTCACTGACAGAGCAAGCTTGAAGACTCAAATGGCCTACTCCTACTCCTCCTATGTCTCTGTTTTTATTCTTAATTGAATGACTCAGTGCTCTGGCCAGATTGAAGATCATTTGTTATTGTTTATTCAAGTTGAAAATCTGAAGGGTCCATTTTCCACCTAAACCAAGCTACCCACGTTGACAGATTATCTGTCTTGCTGTGAAATATTGAAGGATTGGTACCTCTTATAAGAATCTT